>NW_026623111.1:78412627-78720562 GCF_023065955.2 Ursus arctos
CACAATCACAATCAATCAAGGGAGTGATCCGTATTACATTCTAGTGAGTAGTAGTGCATCACGGGGAAGGTCAGGGGATGGTGGTGCATCACCACCACGGGGAAGGTCACGGGATAGTGGTACATCACGGGGAAGGTCAGGGGATCAGGTGATGTAACGTTTAGCAAGTGGGGCCTATTCTTAAACATGTTTCTAGGGAGCCTGCGGGCTATTGTCAAGAGCAATCAGGTTTCAGCAGTGTTCTGCCCCGAAACAGTTGGGCGTTCCCAACTGTTGGACAAGCCAGGCATTCCCGGCCAGTGTGCAGGCTGGCGTTCCCGGTTGCTGGGCGAGCCAGGCGTTTCCGCCGCTTGGCTCTGCCATTTACACTGAAGCCCGCAAGGTCACAAACATGTTTTCCTACTATATCCTTAACATAAGTTTTCGGCCAGTGGCTGCTGCAATTTTCTATATACAGTATCATGTCATCTGAAAGTTTTACTTCTCCCTTACCAGTTTGGATGTCTTTTATTTCTTTTTGTTGTCCGATTGTTATGGCTAGGATTTCTAGTATAGTGCTGAATAAAAGTGGTAAGGGTGGGCATCCTTGTCTTGTTCCTGACTTTAGAGGAAAAGCTCTCAGATTTTCCCCTACTGGGTATGATGTTATCTTATTATTCCTTTGATGTCTGCAGTGCAGGCATTTAATGCCATATTGGATTCAATGCAACTTTGCTGTGTCACGCAAATTTTGATGTTGTTTTTTCATTTTTATTAAGTTCAGTGTGTTTTGAAAAATTTCCCTTGAGAAAGAATGAAGGGGGGGTAAACAGAAGGGGGAATGAACCACAAGAGACTATGGGAAACAAACTGAGGGCTTCAGAGGGGAGGGGCAGGGGGGATGGCTTAGCCCAGTGATGGGTATTAAGGAGGGCACGATTGCATGGAACACTGGGTGTTATATGCAAACAATGAATCATGGAACATTACATCAAAAACTAATGATGTTACTCTATGGTGAGTAAAATAACATAATAAAAAATTAAAAAAAGAAAAAAAAGAAAAAAAATTTCCCTTGAGTGTTCGTCTTTAAACTATAAAAAAGTGTGTTGTTTAGCTTCTAAATGTTTAGAAATTTTATTTCTGTTACTGATTTCAAGTTCAATTTCTGTTATTAATTTCTAGTTCAACGCCATTGTAGTTTGATAACACACTTTGCATAATTTAGAATTCCTTTACATTTGTTAGGGTTTGTTTTATGGCCCGGGATATGGTCTGTCTTGAGATATGTTTTGTGGGCATTTGAAATCAATATGTATTCTGCTTCCTTTGTGGGGAGTGTTCAGTAAATAAATGTCTGTTACGTTCCATTAGTTGGTGATGTTGTGAGTTCTTTTATACCTTTGTCTTCTGTTTAATTTTTCTATCAATTTTTTAGACGGGTGTTGAAATCTTTAAAATTGTGGATTTGTCTGTTTTTCCTTTTAGTTTTATTACATTATTATTATTTTTTTTTGTGATGTCTTTGTCTGGTTTTGGTATCAGGATAATACTGGCCTCTTAAGAAGAGTTGGAAAGTGCTTGTTCTCTCCTTTTATATTTTTTGAAGTATTTGTGAAAAATTGACATTAATTTTTCTCTAAATGTTTGGTAGAATTCACCAGCAAAGCTATCTGAACTTGGGATTCTTTTTTTTTTTAAAGTTTTTATTTAAATTCCAGTTAGTTAACATACAGTGTAATACCTGTTTCACCTGTACAATATAGTGGTTTAACACTTCCGTATGATAACTGGTGCTTATCACAAGTGCACTCCATAATCCCCATTCAGCTTCTTTCCTGTGGCAAGTAGATCACAAATTCAATCTCTTCACTTGTTACAGGCTTATTCAGAATGTCGGTTTCTTTTTGAGCTAGCTTTGGTAGTTTTTGACTCTGAGAATTTTTTCATTTTATCTAAGTTATTTAATGGCATACAGTTGTTCATAGTGTTACAGGATTGCAGGGTTCTTGTCTCACGAGTCTAAGAATGAATCTTGTGACACAAAAGGGTGAAGTGAAGTGAAAGTTTCTTAAGTGAAGGTGTGGGCAGAAAGCAGAGAAGCAGCTCTCTAGAGTGAGAGGGTTGCCACTGAGGGCTTCTAGTGGCAGTCTTTTATTGAGAACTGACTGGAAAACTTGTGGCCTTGAGATTCTTGTGCCATCTTGGTTTGAGCATGGACTCTTGATAACATCCTTAATGACTTAATTCTTTGAGGTTTGGCCATTTTCTATGATATACTGTAGCCACCAAAGAAAAATAGTCGCTAACATTCAGGGCCAGGTGGTCTGTTTCCTTATCTCTCGTTCACTCTGGCTTAGTGCTTCTGCCTGCCAGGAATAGTTTCAGAGCCCAGCCAGGGGCCCCTGTCTCTCCTTGTCTATACCTTAACCCTTTCCTTATTCAATAGTATTCCTTTATAATATTTTTTTATTTCTATGAGGTTGGTAGTAATGTCCCCTCTTTCACTTCTGAATCTGGTGATTTGAATTTTCTTTCTTGGTCAGTCTAGCTAAAGTTTTCTTTATTTTTTTGATCATTTCAAAAGAACCAGCTTTGGTTTCATTAATGTTCTCCATTGTTTTTCTGTTCTCTAGTTCATTAATTTCTCTTCTAATCTTTATTATTCCCTCCGTCTGGCTGATATAGGTTCAGTTTGCTTTTTGTTTGTTTGTTTTTAAAGATTTTATTTATTTATTCATTTGACAGAGATAGAGACAGCCAGCGAGAGAGGGAGCACAAGCAGGGGGAGTGGGAGAGGAAGAAGCAGGCTCATAGCGGAGGAGCCTGATGTGGGGCTTGATCCCATAACACCGGGATCACGCCCTGAGCCGAAGGCAGACGCCTAACCACTGTGCCACCCAGGCGCCCCTACCCCATCATTTCTAATCACCTTTCAGCTGGCCGTCAGGTGGTCTGGTGGGAAAGGGAGAATTCTCACAGCCTCTCTCTGTTTTCCAGTTCTGAGTGGCTACATGAGAACCCTCATAGTATGATCCACTTCAAATGTTAGCTTCTTTCTTTTGTTCCTTATCTTCTGTGATGTGACACCCCCATTTTTAATAGCTGCGAAATAGTTCTCTATTACGAAGAACAGTATACATTACACATTGTATATTGGCAGGTTCTCCAGATGTGTGCAGTATTCTAATTCTTCTGTTCTAAATGCATTTGTTTTAGGGACCTTGGCTCATTAATTCGTGTTCTTATTTATTCATTCATTTAAGCAATTTTTTTTTTTTTACTGAGCAACTTTCATGTTTCAAGCATTAGACTTGATGCTGAGGTAATGATTATGAATTAGATATTCAGAGAAGCCACAGTCTAATAGTGCAAACAATTAATCAGACAGTTACCATACAGTTTTTGACATACAGTGTTGGACATGTTGTAATATGTCTAGGAGGAAGTGGAGGGTGAATTGAGAACAGAGAAAAAGTATAGGTAACTTAAATTTCTGGATGCTCAGAGGCCTTGGTAAATTGTATTTTGTACAATGGCTGGGAGTTAAGGAACATGGAGTTTGGTGGGGATGGGGTTTGTGCATGGGTGGGTTCCAGAACAAGGAACTACCTGTGTGAAGGCTCAGAGACGAGAGCCTGGCCTCATCCTTTGACTGGGGGAAGACTGAAAGAAGCTCAGTGTGATTGAGTCATTGTGTGTAAGGGGTGAAATAGGAAGATGTGAGTAACATGGAAGATTCATATAGAGAAAGGGGAAGAATGCAGGAGAATTTACTCAGCTGGTAATTGGCTATGTGACCCTGGTAAATTACTACACTGCACTTCCCTGGGTCCTGATTTTCTTCCCCATAAAATGAAGGAAACAGGAAAATGGCCTCAAGGGTTCCATCTGCTCATACCCTATAAAAGCTCAGTTCGAGAACAGTCCCTCTATACAAGGTTTCTACAAATAGCTTCTGTTAGTGGGGTTGGGGAAAGCTAATAATATTCTAGTCCAAGAATGTTTGTATAAAACCCGGGGGCAGGGGCATCTGGGTGGCTCAGGTGGTTAAGCGTCTGCCTTCGGCTCAGGTCATGATCCCAGGGTCCTGGGATCAAGTCTCTTGTCAGGCTCCTTGCTCAGCAAGGAGTCTGCTTCTCCCCTCTCCCCCTGCCTCCCAGCTCATGCCCTCTCTCTCTCTCAAATAAATAAAATCTTTAAACAAACAAACAAAAAAACTCCAGGGGCTTAGTCTGCATTTTCCCCATTAAAGTTCATCCCAAATTCTTTGCACCCGTTTTGTTCTGTTACTACAGACACTGTTAGTATTACAATGGGGTAATATTAATTTATTTTACCATTGCTGCCGAAGCCTAATGTTCTTAAATTATAAATGCTTTTCAAGCCAATTCCAATAAAGTGAATTTAAAGAGAAGTAACATTTCCTGATAGTCCATTTCAGCAATGTAATTTGCTTGAGGACTTGGTGAATAAGGTGGTGAAAATTGCCTTCTTTTATGGTTAAGTTCTGAAATTAGGTTTTAAGGTAGGCAAGATAACTATTTTAAATTAATATCTTGAGCTTATTTGTAATCACTATCCATTAGTCATAGCTAATGAAGGGCAGAAACGGTAACTTTTCTGCTCTTTTTATGTGCTTGTACACTCTGCAGAAGTAGCCGTCCACCTTATAAATAAAGCATGTTCTCATCCGATTACCATCAATGCCTATCTCACCACCTCAGGAAATTAGATTCACTTTTTTCATTTTTTCCTAAAGTTTTGATGACCTTGGTCTTTAAAAATTTTTCAGAATACTGTCAAAAAAATTTGAAAATCTTGAAGTGTCTGGTGGCTCAGTTAAGTGTCTACCTTTGGCTGAGGTCATGACCTCAGGGTTCTGAGATGGAGCCCATGTTGGGCTCCCTGTTCAGAGGGGAGTCTGCTTCTCCCTCTCCCTCTGCTACTCCCCCTGCTTGCTCTCTCTCTCTCTGTCAAATAAATAAATAAATTAAATAAATAAAATCTTTTAAAAATTCTTGAAAATCTATATGTTGTTATTATTCCCATTAGATAGATGAGGCAGTGACATGGGAAAATGTAGCCATTTTGGGTCACACAGTGACTGAGTAAAGGGTAGAGGGCTCCTCACACCTGACTTAGGGATTTCTTATTGTGGTTCTCTAAGCTGTTTCTCACAACTGCTCTCTTTTATACTTACTTTGAGACCTCGTTTTTCATAAAATTTTGCATACAAGAGTCACGTGTATAAAATACATCACACAGATACATCTTTTGTACAGACACACACACACCACTCACACACACACAACTTATGCACAAGAACTCACCTGTTTCTATCTCAGACCAATTCAGGTACCTTATTAATTCATAAAAAGGCAACTTACAGGTTGTAAATGAATCTGTGTTTTTTGCTTTGTTTTGTTCTGTGGGTAGTCAGTTACCTTTTTAGGAGTAGAGTCTCTGATTTTAAACTCTGTACAAGGAAGAGTCAAGAATAACAAGACCTGAAAAAAAAAATCAAAACTAGCAAAAGAATCAAATGAACTGTTTATGTGTAAAATTTATTCCATAGCAGAATCCATTTAATGTGCAGGAGTGCTAAGATTGACCTGTTCTGTAGGTGAGTCCTATAAGGGCAGTAGTGGACTGGCGGAGTGAACCCTATTTTGTCATGACCACAGACCTTCAGCCTGCTGCTCTCCTCTGCCTTCAGGGCACTAATGGTTTCCTATAACAGTTAGCCCCTCAGCTGGTTTGATTTACCGTATTCTCCCTCCATCTGAGGCTCTAGATATAGCTCCTTCACAAACCTAACATTTCAATCTCAGAAATAAGTTCCTCTGCTTCTTTAATAGTGTTTGGGGAGTAGTGTAGTTGAGTAGTTGCGGAAGGTGCTTGCGGGCCTGCCTGGATCTCGTTTAGTATTTGATCACCTTGAATAAGTTAGATGCAGGCATTATTTTTCCCATTTTTAACTTTGAGGGGATTGAAATTTAGAAAAGTTAAATATCTTTCATTGATTGCATTTATTATGTTTTTTATTTTCAATATTTTATGATGCTTTGATATCTTGGAAACCTGTGGACCTGGGGAGGGACTGCTCCTGCTGGGTTAGCTAATTGCTGGAGATAGCAAATAGCTTACAGCAGCAAGTGCTTGATGTGCGACCAACCAACTGCAAGTCCCCACCCCTCATCCACCTTTTCTTAAAAAAATAATTTGTATAAATGTTTATGTAAACAATAAGCAGGTATAAATGTATTATCTTGGTCCTTTCATCAGGTGCCAACAGTCTGAGACACTATTCCCCTGTCCTGAGTCACCCGAGGGTCAGTTATCAGACAATTAGGGGCCACCCATATGGCCCAGCAGCTGTTGAAATTTGCTTAACTTGCCTCCCCGGCTTTGCCTACTGTAATAAAGGCTTTGGCCGGTGCTTTCCTATAGCTCTTTCTGCCTCCTGCCGGGTCCTGGTTGTTTCGCACGTGGCTTGTATGGTGTGGCATAGTCCCTTCTCTTGGGAAGTATGGGTAATAAACTCTTCTTTCAAGACAGTTGTCTCTGTGTCTGTCATCTTACCATATCTGACTAAATCAAATCCTGGGTACATTTTAAATCAGAGATGCCTATCTACAAAGTGGCAAAGCTGCACCTAGGACCCAGAACTTTTTATTCCTAGCAGAGTTCTGCTTCTACAATGTTATATTCTTTATAAATGTCATGTAAAATTGCACTTAAGCTATTAGGAAATGTTAAGGTATGGTTAGAAACACCAAAAAGCTGGAGTGCATTTTTAAGAAGACGGTTGGTACTCTGTATCAGAGCCCTGATTACAAATATTTTGTTACCTAATAGGACAGTTTGTGCTAAAATATCTGGGTATTATGTGATTGGTATACAAGATTTTGAATAACTTAGAAACTTGTCAGCATGGCAGTGAATGAAAGGAAAAAACCATTCTGGATCTTTCTATTCAGAATAAGAATCTTATAAAGGGTGGTTTCTCGAGAGTGTTTCCATGTAGTAGGGAGGAAGAAGACATGACAGATACATAATGAGGTTTATTTATTTATCTATTTTAAATTTTAAAATGTTTTATTCAGTTAATATTGATAAGATTTTAAAAACATAAAACCCCAGGTCAGAATAACAATTTTAGCTTTCACATCCATAATGATTCATTTATTGAGAATTTGAGCATCATAGCTTTTCTTTTTTTTTTAATTTCAATTAATTAACATATAAGTATTATTTGTTTCAGGGGTACAGGTCTGTGATTCATCAGTCTTATATATAATGAGGAGTTTTAGAAAATGTAAATAAATTCCTCCAGTGAAGCCAAGGAAGGTTAACATTGAAAGAAATAGTGTCAATTATGCTTAGTCATTTCAAGTACCAGCCCAATCACTTTTGAAATAGTTTAATTTTTAAATTGAGTTTTTATTCAAATTGGATAATTCTGGCATCTAGAGTTTCTGGATAAAGAAAGTCTTATAATTTATGGGAGGTTGGCCAATGGCAAAGTTTTCTCTAGTATATCTAGATACTAATTCAGTTTTATTTATATTCAATCAACTCATGCAAAGTTGCACAAAGGAAGAAAGGAAAGAGCACCCTGATATTTTAAAACAGCAAAAAATACTCCAGTTAGTTTTTGCAATATATGTGTTTTCCTCCTCATTTTTGTCTGGGCTGATAAGCTACTGTTATCATTGTTGCAATTGCCACAATTAAACATTAATTTTGTGCTGGATATGCGTCAGCTTGTTTGCCTAGTGCTTTACCTACATTTTCTCCTGTAGTTTTTACTATAGTAGGTAAGAAGGGAACTATTACTTACCCTGTTCTTCAGATGATCGGACTGTCAGCAAGTTTAAATAACATGCTAAGGTCACAAGTCTAGTAAGTGATCTGAGAGCAAAGCCAATGTTGTTTAGCTCTATGCCAAAGTTTTCTCCATTTAATCCTACCAGAGCATTCTGACGAAAGTCCAAGGACAAATTAATCGCAGCCGTGCTAATACGGTAGCCGCTAGCCATATGTGGCTTTTGAAGTTTGCATTAATTAAAATTAAATATAATTTAAAAGTCTGTTTCCCAGCTGCACTAGACATACTTAAAAAGTGTCCAATAGCTCCATATGGCTTGTGGCCACTGAACCGGGCGACACAGCTGTAGAGCAAACTCATCATCACAGAAAATTCTCTTGGAAAGTGCTGGTCTGGAAGAGCACTGGATACGAGTGTGAGATTTTGAGATTTTGTGAAAGGGGTTCGGAGATGTTGTTTGGGGAAGAGGGATTCAAATAATGTACCACATTAGAGTTGTCTGTTTTATAGCAAATCAGGGTGATTGTTAAGAATTGCAGTCAGTACAGTGGGATTTTCTTCTAGTCTCATCCTGTGCTGGGGAGTGGCGCAGGGACGCGCGATGACTCCCCACCAGTTATGGAATGTCGGCAATCTGAACTGCAACTACTCTGTCTTACTAATAATGTCAAAATAGTAATCTGTTTTTGCTCCTATAGGTAATACATGCCTGTGGGGAAGGTAAAGATGTGCTTTCCTATTTTAACACATTGTCTTCTATTTCCTTTCATAGAGGAATATTTTTCCTACCACTTCAACTTCTCCATTTTTTTTTTTTTTTTTTGCCAAGGAGAATGCAGCATGTCCAGGTTTCTGGAAAGGGCAATGTGAAGTCAAAGACCTGCCTCCCATAATGTTACCTTTCAGGGTTCTCCCAGAGAGAATCAGCATCAGGCCAAGGAGAGTTGTGAATTTGAGGGTGCTGTTCCAGTAATCATTCATATTCTATAGCTCAGATGGCATGACTCCATGGCCTAATTTCAGAAATGAACAGATTCGCCTCTCAGTAGCCCCAGATTATACCTCTTCTAACTCACAATCCTAAAACATATTTTCAGGGCAGCTGTATGGGAAAAATAATACAGAATAAACATGTTGTATACCCCCTGTCAGATTTTAGGCAAGCTGCTTTAACTTAATTACAGTGAAGTTTTTCATTCTTTAAAATGAGGATGTTAGTATTTAACTTGTAAAATGATGTGAAGACTAAATAGGATAAAGTATGTAAATATCTTGACACCATGCAAGGCACATAATATGTGCTCGAAAATAGTAGTTAAAAACTATAGTAATTTCATGTCTTCATAAAGTTAATGTGTACTCCTAGATTGACAGGCAGCTCCCTCTTACTGTGCCCTAAGACCACATGGCATAGTATCAGTGATTCCGATGGCCTCAGAGGCAAAGAATACACCAAAGCCTGTCATGTCCACCCCCACTTCTGGATGGGCTTCTTGAAGTTCTAAGGGTTGAGACAATCAGTGATCCCTAGTGCTCTTTCCCAGAGAAATTTCCCCTATTGATGTCCACCCTGATGATCCTGGAAGCACCAGAGGCCTTGCATGGGTAACAGTGCCTGAGCCAATTCCTCTAAGTCCAGAGACAATGCAGGTGGGACTAAGGGTGACCTTCAAAATCAGAAGATAAACCTCTGTAACTTATTCAAAGCTGGTGCACCTGTGTTTAACGGGAAAAGAAAAAAAGCCACTGTAGTGTTATCTCTTATGGAAGAAGCACTCTGACAGTATTGCTTCCAGAATGTAGCTGGAGTCACTGAAAAACAACGCAACAGTACATTTTGACCTTTGCAGTGTTAAACACAGCTCCCAAGCCTTTAGGCACCTCACTGCTTATGATACAGCAGCACCAATTTCCCCCCCTGCAATTTCACGCACGACAGTATATTCAGTGAATGTGCTAGTGCCATAAAGATGATAAATCTTCCTTGCTCTGCAGGTAAATCTGCTGGGTCCATCTAACATTAATCTAGTAGGAGAAAGAATACTGTTTCACAGATATATAAAGTGATAAGCAGAGAAATAATGATTTTAGCTCCTAGTCAATACCTGTACCAATGAAAGCAAATTGGGTGAAAAGAGGTCAGAGAAATCAGAACTAACTTTTTTTTCAAGCCTAGATTGCCCTTGTGGAGCAACCTGGAGCTTCATTCTCTGCATTCTGGAAGAAGGAGCAGTAAGACCTTATCTCCCGAGAAAGGAAGAACAAGAAAGTGATTACTGGGTTGGGGAAGGTGTTGACTATAATAAACACTGTATTTATTGGTAGGAAATTATTTATAATAAATGTTACCATTTTCTTGTAATGATAGTAATTATTTTTGAACTTAATTATCATTTCACTTTGGAATGGAAACAAATCAATGTTAATGCAAATGGACCTTCAAAATACAAAATAAAAATTGAAGATTTGTCTCTAATAACATTGAGGTTCAAATGTAATTAGAGAGCTAGCTAAGTCTCAGAATGACACCAATATCTGTGGTATGAGGCTTGTCTGTTTGGGTTAGTGTTCTATCCCAGGAGTCTAGCAGAGCGTTGCTTCTAGTATGTGCTTAATAATAGTTGTTGAAAGAATGAATTAATACTCTAGTGTTAATGCTAGAATTAATACTCATTATGAGGTATTATAAAAAGCCTAGAATTTGAGGAAAGGCAGCCTATGTTTTAATACTAGCTATGCTATGGAGTAGCTAAATCAAGTGACTAATATAGTTAATTTGCCAAAGCTTCTGTTTTCTCATACACAAACAAAATGGGAATACCTATGACCTAAGTTTGTTGTTAGAATAATACGTGATATTGTAAAGCAGCTTGAAAAGTGTTTGAAATATTAATTGTATCCAGTGCAGAAGTAACTATAAATTCTGGAGGAAACTTTATTATAATGATGCCCTACTTTAGGCAACTTAAAGAATTATCATGTGTATGTATACGTATGAGTGTGTGGTCTGTGTGGGTTTGGAAAAAAAGCTCTTAATCATACATAATTATAGTATGTTGTAAATATTTGTAATTTTTAGTTCAATTTGGGGTAAGTAAACTAGAGATAATCCCTATGGAAATGGATGGAGAAGAATTCTTTTTCTTTGGGCCCTTTTAGTTGAATACAAATTAGAAGATCCTGAATATTAGTCTGCTTATTTTTTATATCTAGTGTGTGAATGCATTTAAATTTTTAGTCAATATGTGATGAGTTTGGCTCTCTTGATGGTGGTTTGAGGGAAATGTCAGGGAGTGAGTTAGGAAAGGAGAATTTACTGGGTTGACACTGTATCTTGCCCAGTTGCCCACCTAGTTTCACACTGGTTACACTTTCTCCAGTACTATTTACTCCATCTCCCCCATGGCCCAAAATCACAGGAGAAGCTATTATCTTTTTACTTTTCAGGATATGCACAATAGAACTACAGAACCCAGAAGACAGAATCTGAAAGGCGATTAAATGATTGGAGATACAATGCCTTGTCATAAAATCAGATCCTTTTGAAAAGTGCAGTATTTCCTAGGTTAGAGGTAGAATATATTCTTTCAAGCCTGGGCTATAAATTTGACATGATTATGTCCATGTAGTATAGCTATTTCAGAAAAAGGACCAAAACACTTAGTGTGTCTCTGTCTTTATAATTTTCCCAGGAGCTCTGTAACACCACAAACATGATTGAAGTATTTTTTCTAGCTCTTTGCCGAGAAAAGCTCTGTGGGTTTCTCGGGAAGATGGTGGAGGACACATGAAAAGATGCTCAACGTCACTCATCATCAGGAAAATGCAAATCAAAACTACAGTGAGATGTCACCTCACACCTCACATGTCAGAATAGCTATAATCAAAACCACAAGAAACAAGTGTTGATGAAGTTATGGAGAAAAAATAATCCTTATGTGCTGTTGTTGGGAAAACACAAAAACACTAAAGAGATACATGCACCCCTAAGTTTACTGCAGCATTATTTACAATAGCCAAGGTATGGAATCAGCTCAAGAGTCCATCAAAAAATGAATGGATAAAGAAGATGTGGTATATATACATACAATGGAATATTACTCAGCCATTAAAAATAATGAAATCTTGCTATTTGTAACAACATGGATTGAGGTAGAGAGTATAATGCTAAGTGAAATAAGTTAGTCAGAGAAAGACAAATACCATTTGATTTCACTCATATGTGGAATTTAAGAAACAAATCAAACGGGAGAGTCCAAGATGGCAGAGGAGTAGGAGACTTAATTTCATCTGGTCCCAGAAATTCAGCTAGATAGCTAGCAAATCATTCTGAACACCTGCAAACTCAACTGGAAGAAAAGAATAGCTGCAACTCTACAAAGAGAAGTGACCACTTTCTGCAAGGTAGAAGGTGCGGAGGAATGAATCCGAGGTGATATATGAGGAGATAGACTGTGGGAGGGAGGGAGCCATCAGCGGGCTATTGGCAAGTGATAGAGCAGCGGAGCACCAAAATGGAACTTTTAGAAGTCTGCTTCCGTGAGGGAGCTCGCTCAGGCTGCTAAGTGGGGACAAAAGCCCAGCTGGGCAGTGTGTGGTCTCAGGATCCTTGGGGCCACAGGAAGCACAGGGGTGCCTAAGTGTGATGGAGCAACCAGGCATTGGAGCAGGGATGCTGGCTGCAAAGAGCGAGTCCAGGAGTGGGCTCTCAGCTCAGGTTGCCATAAATCACGAACTATAGCACAGTTAGGTCACTGCTTTCCAAGCAGGGGCCCAACAAGTGGCAGAACAGGTGAGACTCCCCCCCCCCCCTTTTCTCCCCTGGGAGGAGCAGGGGGAGCACGCCACAGGAACCTGCAGGGTTTGGAGACCTGATGTCGGGTCAAATGCCTGAGATAGAAACGGTCATAGGCCAGGCTTTTTCACCATGATTCATTAGTCTTTCAGCTTTAATTTTTTAAATTTTCTTTATGTTTTTCTTTCTTTTGAATTTTTATTCTTTCCTTTTTCAAACAATTTATGTTATCAAACCCTTCAAATCTTTTTAAATTTTCACTTCTACAGTTACATTCTATCTCTTCATTGTATTTAGTCTTATTTATATAGATATATATTTTTTTCTTTCTTTAAAATTTTAGGATGCAGTTTCTTTTAACTGACCAAAATACACCCAAAATCTAGTGTATGGCTAGAAAATAAAATCTAGAAAAATCTGTTCTATTCACCCATCTGATCATATTCTCTCTTTTTGTTTTGTTTTATTTTATTGTCTTTTTAAATTTTCATCTTTACAGTTACATTCTGTCCTTTCAATGTATTTAATTTTGTTTTTGATATATAAGTTTTTCCTTCTTTATGATTTTGAGGTATAGTTTCCTTTATCAAACTGACCAAAATACACTCAGGAGATAGTGTATTGCTCTTTCCTGTTCACCTGTCCATTTGCATACCTTCCTTTTTTTGTTGCTGTTGGTTTTTTTCTTTCTCTTTTGTTTTTTCTTCTCTTGTAATATCCGTTTTTACAGTTACATTCTATCCTTTCATTGTATTTAATTTTATTTTTGTACATATGTAAGTTTTGCTTTCTTTGCAGTTTTGGGATCTAGTTTTCTAAAAAACAGATCATAATACAAAAGAATCCAGTGTGTTGCTCTATTCTGCTTACCTGTCTGATCATATTCTCTCTCTCTCTCTTTTTTTTTCTTCCCTCATTTCAGGTCTCTTCTGATTTCTTTAGTGTATATTTGTCTGGGGTCATTATTACCATTTTAGTATTTTGTCCTTTTGTTCATCTATTCTTTGCTGGACAGAATGACAAGATGGAAAAACTCACCTCAAAAAAGACAACAAGAGGCAGTACTGACTGCCAGGGACGTAATCACTAGGGATATTACTAAGATGTTGAAACTAGAGTACAGAATAACAATTATAAAGATCCTGGCTGGGCTTGAAAAAAGCATAGAAGACTAGAACGTTCCTTTCTGGAGAAATAAAAGAACTAAAATCTAACCAAGTCGAAATCGAAAAGGCTATAAATGAGATGCAATAAAAGGTGGAGGCACTAACTGCTAGGATAAATGAGGCAGAAGAGAGAATTAGTGATAAAGAAGACCAAAGATGGAGAATAAAAAAGCTGAGAAAAAGAGAGATAAACAACTACTGGATCATGAGGGGAGAATTCAAGAGATAAGTGATACCATAAAGTGAAACAATATTAGAATAATTGGTGAAAGATGAAAGAGAGAGGGGGGAGAAAGGTATATTGGAGCAAATTGTAGCAGAGAACTTCCCTACTCTGGGGAAGGAAACAGGCATCAAAATCCAGGAGGCACAGAATCTCTCTCAAAATCAATAAAAATAGGTCAACGCCCTGACATATAATAGTGACACTTACAAATCTCAGAGACAGAAAATCCTGAAAACAGCTGGGGACAAGATGTCCGTAACCTACAAGGGTAGAAACATTAGATTGGCAGCAGACCTATCCATGGCGACCTAGCAGGCCAGAAAGGACTGCCATGATTTATTCAGGGTGTGAAATGAGAAAAATATGCAGCAAGAATACTTTATCCAGCTAGGATGTCATTCAAAATAGAAGGAGTGATAAAAAGCTTCCAGGACAAACAGAAACTAAAAGAATTTGTGATCACCAGACCAGCCCTACAAGAAATATTAAAAGGGATCCTCTAAGCAAAGAGAGAGCCAAGAGTAACATAGACCAGAAAGGAACAGAGACAATATACAGAAACAGTGATTTTGCAGACAATACAATGGCACGAAGTTAATATCTTTCAATAGTTACTCCAAATGTAAATGGGCTAAATGCCCCAATCAAAAGACACAGAGTATCAGAGTGGATAAAAAAGCAAGACCCATCGATATGCTGTCTACAAGAGACTCATTTTAGACCCAAAGACACCTCCAGATTGAAAGTGAGGGAGTAGAGAACAATTTATCATGCTAATGGACATCAAAAGAAAGCTGGGGTGGCAATCCTTCTATCAGACAAATTAGATTTTAAATCAAAGACTGTAATAAGAGATGAGGAAGGACACTGTGTCATAAAGTGTCTGTCGAACAAGATCTAACAATTGTAAATATTTATGCCCCTAACATGGGAGCAGCCAATTATATAAGCCAATTAATAACAAAATCAAAGAAACACATTTGATAATAATACAATAACAGTAGATGACTTTAACAACCCCTCATTGCAATGGACAGATCATCTAAGCAGAAGATCAACAAGGAAATAAGGGCTTTGAATGACACACTGGCCCAGATGGACTTCACAGATATATTCAGAACATTCCGTTCTAAAGCAATGGAATTTCATTCTAAACTTTCTTCTCGAGTGCACATGGAACATTCTCCAGAATAGGTCATATTGTGGGTCACAAATCAGGTCTCAACCAATACCAAAAGATTGGGATCATTCCCTGCATATTTTTAGACTAAAATGCTTTGAAACTGGCATTCAGTCACAAGAGGAAAGTTGGAAAGAACTCAAATACATGGAGGCTAAAGTCCTACTAAAGAATGAACGGGTCAACCAGGAAATTAAAGAAGAATTTTAAAAATTCATGGAAACAAATAGAATTAAAAACACAACAGTTCAGAATCTTTGGGGTGCAGCAAAGGTGGTCCTGAGAGGGAAGTATATAGCAATACAAGCCTTTCTCAAGAAACAAGAAAGGTCTACACCTAAAGGAGCTGGAGAAAGAACAGCAAATAAAGCCTAAACCCAGCAGGAGAAGAGAAAAAATAAAGATTAGAGCAGAAATCAGTGAACTAGAATCCAAAAGAACAGTAGAACAGATCAACGAAACTAGGAGCTGGTTCTTTGAAAGAATTAATAAGATTGATAAACCCCTGGCCAAACTTATCAAAAAGAAAAGAGAAAGGACCCAAATAAATAAAATCATGAATAAAAGAGGAGAGATCGCAAGCAACACCAAAGAAATACAAACAATTATAAGAGAATATTATGAGCAACTATATGACAACAAATTAGGCAATCTGGAAGAAATGGATGCATTCCTAGAGACCAATAAATTACCAAAACTGAACCAGGAAGAAATAGAAAAGCTGAACAGACCATAACCAGCAAGGAAATGGAAGCAGTAATCAAAAATCTCCCAACAAACAAGAGCCCAGGGCCAGATGGCTTCCCAGGGGAATTCTACCAAACATTTAAAGAAAATTAATACCTATTCTACTGAAGGTGTTTCAAAAAATTGAAATAGAAGGAAGACTTCCAAACTCTACGAGGCCAGCATTACCTCGATCCCAAAACCAAAGACCCCACCAAAAAGAATTACAGACCAATATCCATGATGAACATGGATGCAAAAATGCTCACTGAAATACTAGCCAACAGGACCTAACAGTACATTAAAAGGATTATTCACCACAACCAAGCAGGATTTCTTCCTAGGCTGCAGGTGTGGCTCAACATTTGTGAATCAATCAATGTGATACACGACATAAATAAAATAAAGGACAGGAACCATAAGATACTCTCAATAGATGCAAAAAAAGCATTTGACAAAGTTCAGCATCCTTTCTTGATTAAAACTCTTCACAGTGTAGGGATATAGGGAACATACCTCAATATCATAAAAAACATCTATGAAAAGCCCACCGCAAATATCATTCTCCATGTGGAAAAAACCGAGCTTTCCCCTTAAGAACATGGCAGGAATGTCCACTATCACCACCGCTGTTCAACATAGTACTAGACGTCCTAGCCCCAGCCATCAGACAACAAGAAAAAATAAAAGACATAAGAATTGGCAAAGAATTCAAACTGTCACTCTGCAGATGACATGATTCTCTATGTGGAAAACCCAAAAAACTGCACCCCAAAATTGCTAGAACTCATACAGGCATTCAGTAAAGTGGCAGGGTATAAAATCAATGCACAGAAATCAGTTAAATTCCTATACACTAACAATGAGACAGAAGAAAGAGGAAATTAAGGAGTCCATCCCACTTACAATTGCACCCAAAACCATAAGATACCTAGGAATAAACCTAACCAAGGAGTCAAAGGATCTGTACTCAGCAAACTATAGAACGCTCATGAAAGAAATTGAGGAAGACACAAAGAAATGGAAAAACATTCCATGCTCATGGATTGGAAGAACAAATATTGTTAAAGTGTCTCTGCTACCCAAAGCAATCTACACACTTAATGCAATCCCTACCAAAATTCCATCAGCATTTTTCACAGAGCTGGAACAAACCATCCTAAAATTTATATGGAACCAGAAATGACCCTGAATCTTCAGGGGAATGTTGAAAAAGAAAACCAAAGCTGGTGGCATCACAATTCCAGACTTCAAGTTCTATTACAAAGCTGTAGTCATCAAGACAGTGTGGAACTGGCAGAGATACAGACAAATGGATCAATGGAACAGAATAGAGACCCTAGAAATGGACTCTCAACTCTATGGTCAACTACTCTTTGACGAAGCAGGAAAGAATATCCAATGGAAAAAAGACAGTCTCTTCAACAAATGGTGTCAGGAAAATTGGACAGCCACATGCAGAAGAATGAAAGTAGACCATTTTCTCACACCATATACAAAAATGGACTCAAAATGGATGAAAGACCTAAATGTGAGATAGGAATCCATCAAAATCCTAGAGGAAAACACTGGCAGCACCTTTTGACCTCTACTGCAGCAACTTTTTGCTAGGCTTGTCTTCAAAGGCAATTGAACTACTGGGACTTTATCGAGATAAGAAGCTTTTACACAGCAAAGGAAACAGTTGACAAAACCAAAAGACAACCAATAGAATGAGAGAAGATATTTGCCAATGACATATCAGGTAAAGGGCTAGTATCCAAGATCTATAAAGAACTTATCAAATGTACTGGGTATTATACGCAAACAATGAGTCATGGAACACTATATCAAAAACTAATAATCAACTGTATGGTGACTAACATAACATAATAAAATTAAAAAAAAAGAACTTATCAAGCTCAACACCCTAAGAACAAATAATCTAGTCACGAATTGGGCAGAAGACATGAACAGAAATTTCTGCAAAGAAGACATTTAAACAGCCAAGAGAAATGTGAAAAAGTGCTCCACATCACATGGCATCAGGGAAATACAAATCTAAACCACAATGAGATACCACCTCACACTGGTCAGAGCGACTAAAATTAACAAGTCAGGAAACAACAGATGTTGGCGATATGTGGGGAAAGGGGAACCCTCCTACACTCTTGGTGGGAATGCAAGCTGGTGCAGCCACTCTGGAAAAGAGTATGGATTCCTCAAATGTTGAAAATAAAGCTACCCCATGACCCAGCAATTGCTCTATTGGGTATTTACCCCAAAGATACAAATGTGATCTGAAGGGGCACTTGCACCCTAATGTTTATAACAGCTACATTTACAATAGCCAGACTATGGAAAGAGCCCAGATATCCATCGATAGATGAATGGATAAAGAAGATATTATATAATATAATTTTTCTATTGTAAGATAGAATATTATGCAGGCATTTGCAATGACATGGATGGAACTAAAGGGTATTATGCTAAGCAAAATAAGTCAATCAGAGAAAGACAATTACCATATGATCTCGGTGATATATGGAATTGAGAACTAAGGTAGAGGATCACTGGGAAAGAGAGGAAATAAAATGAAACAAGACAAAACCAGAGAGGGAGACAAACCATAAGAGACTCTTAATCATAGGAAACAAACAGGGTTGCTGGAGAAGAGGGTGGGTGGAGAGATGGGGTACCTGGGCGATGGATTTTGGGGGGGTATGTCTTATAATGAGCACTGGGTATTATATAAGACTGAGGAATCACAGACCTGTACCCCTGAGACAAATAATAGAGTATATGTTAATTAATTGACTTTAATTTAAAAAAAGAGTAAAAATAAAGGGGGAAAAGTGAGAGAAAAACCAAGAAGCAAACTCTTAAGTATGGAAAATAAATTGGTGGTTACCTGAGTGGAAGTGGGTGTGGAGATGGCTGAAATAGGTGATCTGTATTAAAGAGTATACTTTTCATGATGAAAAAAAAAAAAAGAATACATACATTATTCTTAGCTCCAAGACTGGTAACAAATAAATTATTATTAAATGCTAAAAAAATAAATAAAAAAAGAAGCCTGGGACTTGTCAACATGATACACAGCTCTGAATATTAGAGCAAAGCAAAATAAGTGTACTATTTCTTGAATCAAAAGTTTCAGTCATTTTTTGGTTCATTTCTTAGGTATATGGATATCTGTAAGTTATAAACAAGATAGCAAACAAAGTCCATGATGGGAGAATTTATGGTGAAAGGGTCTTTAACCATATTTTTGGCTACAGTCTTCATCAAAATAATTTCTATCATCAGAGGTAATAGAGCTTAACATTAAGATGAAGTTGTGTTCCTTTTTTATAATTATAAACCTGCTGAATTGATATGAAGCAGAAATGCGTGCTGAGATATGTTACCAAATAAAAGATCCCAGTTCCTCTATCTAAACAGGGAGTCATCTATAAGATATTATTCTGCATGATTTTGAGAACATATGTTATTCTTATAGAATTTCTATACAAAAAGTGCTTGGTTAATTAAATTTGGAATGCTATAGGGTTGTAATACTTTCAGGATCCACTGATTTGGAATTTTTTGATATTTTAATCACAGCATGCCTGAGTCTTACTGTGTTTTAAAAAGCGCTGCTGATTGGGACTCCTGGGTGGCTCAGTCTGTTAAGCATCTTCTTTCGGCTCAAGTAATGATCCCAGGGTCCTGGGATCGAGTCCTGCATTAGACTCTTTGCTCAGTGGGGAGTCTGCTTCTCCCCCTCCTTCTGCCTGCCACTCTCCCTGCTTGTGTTCTCTCTGTCAAATAAATAATAATAAAAAGATCTTTAAAAAAAAAGTGCTGCTGATCAACTCTTTAGGTTTTTTTGAGATTTATTTGCCCAGAACTCAACAAACCACTCTCTGATTTAGAAAAATTCTTTTATTACAGAGCCTACATCTTCCTTCATGGGGGAAGTCTTATTCATATGAAAACATAAGAAAAGACCAGGAGAACGAAGTGTTGGGCTGCTATTGAGAAAGTTTCAGAAAAGAAAAAAATGTGCTAAAAGCTTAATCTCATCACTGATTCTTATATGTAAAAACAGTAAGAAGAGAAAGAGCAGTAAGAAAAACCTGAAATAAAAAAGGCAAAAATGGATGTTCTATTCCATAATATTTTACTCTATGGAAACAGGAAATAGAAGAAAATCCAGGCAAAAGGAAACGAAAGATTGAAATAATAGAATTGGCAAAAGTAGAAAGGTAGCTGAGAATGGAAGAAACATTTATAATGCCCATTCTTTCTCTTTACTTCTTAAAACAAACATTTACTGAGCACCTATTATGTGCCAGCTACTGTAGTAGATGCTGGGGATAAAGACGAATAAAACAGACAGGGTCCTGGCCCCCCAGGGACTTCAATGAGGGGGAGGGATAACAACCAAGTAAGCAGATAAAGCAGATACAGCCTTTGTTAATTACTGTGAAGTAAAGAAATATAGGAAGAAGGGGTAGCTGGAGGAACCTACCTTAGGTGGAATGGTGAGCAAAGGTGTTTCTGAAGAAGGGACTTTCATATTGAGATCGGAAGAATGACAGTAGCCACCAGAAATTCTGTTTCAGGAGGAGTTAAGATGGCGGAGGAGTAGGAGACACCTTTTTCAGCGGGTCCCCCGAGTCGAGCTGGATAGGTACCAGACCAGCCTAAACAACCACGGAACCAGCCTGAGACGCAGGAAGATACACCTGGATCTCTACAAATGAACATCTCCAGCGCTGAGTATTGAGGTACGAAGCGGGGAGCCATGAAACCGCGCACAGATATCAGAAGATAAACGGAAGGGGGAGGGAGCAGCCGCATTTGGGCGCCGGGAAGCGGCAGCCACTTGCACGGGAGAGCGGGCGGGGCTCGTGGTCGGCACCCGCGAGAGAGCGGACTGAGACCGTGAGCCGGGTGCGCGCGCCACCAGGCATCTCACGGAACACCGGAATCCCGGTGCGCTCACGGGATCCAGACTGAGACCGGGAGATCCGGGAGCGCGCGCGGGGCGGCTGGCGGCTGGCGGCATTAGAAACACAAAGGACAGAGACGCGCCGGCCCTGGAAGTGAGAGCTGGGACGCCGGGTGTGGGGCACACATCCCGGGACGCTGCAGGGTTGAGCAGCACCAACAGAAACAGAGTTAAAGTGGCCAGAACATTAGTAGAGAACGGGCCGCAATCCCTCTGTTCTGTGACAGAGGCTGAAATTCAGCCACTGCTGCTCTGACTCTCAGAAGAGGCACAGCAAGCCGCCAGAGAACAAAAGCCTGGAAATACCGGCTCAGAGAGTGCCCATCCCCATCCCCCCTCGCAGGGGACACGGAAACTCTACCCAAACAGGGCTGCCTGAGTATCGGCGCGGCAGGCCCCTCCCCCAGAACACAGAAGGCAGGCTGAAAAATCAAGAAGCCCACAACCCGGGCGCCTGGGTGGCGCAGTCGTTGAGCGCCTGTCTTCGGCTTAGGGCGTGATCCCGGCGTTCCGGAAAGGAGTCCCTCATCGGGCTCCTCCGCTGGGAGCCTGCTTCTTCCTCTCCCACTCCCCTGCTTCTGTTCCCTCTCTCGCTGGTTGGCTGCCACATTAATAAATAAAAAAAATCTTTGAAGAAGAAGCCCACATCCCTAAGATCCCTATAAAACAAGGGGCACGGCCTGGGACCCAGTCAATAATTTGGGCTCTGAAAACCCCGCAACCTCTCCTCATCAGAATGACAAGAAGGAGAAGCCCCCCCCCAGCAAAGAAAAGACAGTGAGCCTGTGGCCTCTGCCACAGAAATAATGGACATGAATGTAACCAAATTATCAGAAATGGAATTCAGAGTAACGATGGTCAAAATGATGAGTAGAATTGAAAAAACTATTAACGAAAAGGTTACTGAGAATATAGAATCCCTAAGGACAGAAATGAGAACGAATCTGACAGAAATTAAAAATTCTATGAGCCAAATGCAGGCAAAACTAGAGGCTCTGACGGCCGGGGTCGCAGAAGCAGAGGAAAGGGTTAGTGAATTGGAGGATGGGTTAATAGAGGAAAAAATGAAAATAGAAGATGGTCTTAAAAAAATCCATGCCCACGAATGTAGGTTACGGGAGATTACTGACTCAATGACACGATCCAATATTAGAATCATAGGCATCCCCAAGGAGGTGGAGAAAAACAGAGGTCTAGAAGAGATATTTGAACAAATTGTAGCTGAAAACTTCCCTAATCTAGCGAGGGAAACAAACACTCATGTCCAAGAGGCAGAGAGGACCCCTCCCAAGCTCAACCACGACAAACCTACGCCACGTCATGTCATAGTGCATTTTGCAAATATTAGATGCAAGGATACAGTATTGAAAGCGGCCAGGGCAAAGAAATTTCTCACGTACCAAGGCAAAAGCATCAGAATTACGTCAGACCTGTCTACACAGACCTGGAATGAGAGAAAGGGTTGGGGGAGCATATTTAAAGCTCTTTCAGAGAAAAACATGCAGCCAAGGATCCTTTATCCAGCAAGGCTGTCATTCAGAATTGATGGAGAAATAAAGACATTTCAGAATCGCCAGTCACTAACCAATTTTGTAACCACGAAACCAGCCCTACAGGAGATATTACGGGGGGCTCTATAAAAGTAAAAAGGCCCCAAGAGTGATACAGATCAGAAAGTCACAGCCAATACTAACAAAGACTTTACTGGCAACATGGCATCATTAAAATCATATCTCTCAGTTCTTAGTGTCAATGTAAATGGTTTAAATGCTCCCATAAAACACCACAGGGTTGCAGATTGGATAAAAAGAAATGACCCATCCATTTGCTGTCTACAAGAGACTCATTTCGAACCCAAAGATGCATTCAGACTGAGAGTAAGGGGATGGAGTACCATCTTTCACGCAAATGGACCTCAAAAGAAAGCTGGGGTAGCAATTCTCATATCAGATAAATTGGATTTTAAACTACAGACTATAGTTAGAGATGCAGAAGGGCACTATATTATTCTTAAGGGAAGTATTCAACAAGTGGATATGACAATTATAAATATATATGCCCCCAACAGGGGAGCAGCAAGATACACAAGCCAACTCTTAACCAGAATAAAGAGACATATAAATAAAATTTATATTTTATATATAAATTAATAGTAGGGGACCTCAACACTCCACTATCAGAAATAGACAGAACACCCTGGCAAAAACTACGCAAAGAATCAAAGGCTTTGAATGTCATACTCGACAAGTTGGACCTCATAGATATATATAGAACACTACACCCCAGAACCAAAGAATACTCATTCTATTCTAATGCCCATGGAACATTCTCAAGAATAGACCATGTTCTGGGACACAAAACAGGTCTCAACCGATACCAAAAGATTGAAATTATCCCCTGCATATTCTCAGACCACAACGCTCTGAAATTGGAACTCAACCACAAGGAAAAATTTGGAAGAAACTCAAACACTTGGAGACTAAGAACCATCCTGCTCAGGAATGACTCAATAACCAGGAAATCAAAAATCAAATTAAACAATTTATGGAGACCAATGAGAATGAAAATACAACAGTCCAAAACCTATGGGATACTGCAAAGGCAGTCCTAAGGGGGAAATACATAGCCATCCAAGCCTCACTCAAAAGAATAGAAAAATCTAAAATGCAGTTTTTATATTCTCACCTCAAGAAGCTGGAACAGCAACAGAGGGACAGGCCTAATCCACGCACGAGGAAGCAGTAGACCAAAATTAGAGCTGAAATCAATCAAGCAGAAACCAGAAGTACAGTAGAGCAGATCAACAGGACTAGAAGCTGGTTCTTTGAGAGAATCAATAAAATTGACAGACCACTGGCAAGACTTATCCAAAAGAAAAGAGAAAGGACCCAGATTATTAAAATTATGAATGAAAAAGGAGAGGTCACGACGAGCACCATTGAAATTGGAAGGATTATTAGAAATTTTTATCAACAGCTATATGCCAATAAACTAAGCAATCTGGAAGAGATGGAATCCTTCCTGGAAACCTATAAACTACCAAGATTGAAACCGGAAGAAATTGATTCCTTAAACAGGCCAATTAATTATGAAGAAATTGAGTCAGTGATAAACAACCTTCCAAATAACAAAACTCCAGGCCCGGATGGTTTTCCTGGGGAATTCTACCAAACATTCAAAGAAGAAATAATACCTATTCTCCTAAAGCTATTTCAAAAAATAGAAACAGAAGGAAAGCTACCAAACTCATTCTATGAGGCCAATATTACCTTGATCCCCAAACCAGGCAAAGACCCCCTCAAAAAGGAGAATTACAGACCGATTTCCCTAATGAATATGGACGCCAAAATCCTCAACAAGATCCTTGCTAATAGAATCCAACAGTACATTAAAAGGATTATCCATCACGATCAAGTGGGATTCATACCTGGGATGCAAGCGTGGTTCAATATTCGCAAATCAATCAGCGTGATACATCATATCAACAAGAAAAGACTCAGGAACCATATGATCCTCTCAATCGATGCCGAAAAAGCATTTGACAAAATACAGCATCCTTTCCTGATTAAAACCCGTCAGAGTGTAGGAATAGAAGGTACATTTCTCAATCTCATAAAAGCCATCTATGAAAAGCCTACTGCAAATATTATTCTCAATGGGGAAAAGCTGGAAGCCTTTCCCTTAAGATCAGGAACTCGACAAGGATGCCCACTCTCGCCACTATTATTCAACATAATACTAGAAGTCCTTGCAACAGCAATCAGACGACAAAAATGGATCAAAGGTATTCAAATTGGCAAAGAAGAAGTCAAAATGTCTCTCTTTGCAGATGACATGATACTCTATATGGAAAACCCAAAAGAAGCCACTCCCAAACTATTAGAAGTTATAGAGCAATTCAGTAACGTGGCAGGATACAAAATCAATGCTCAGAAATCAGTTGCATTTCTATACACGAATAACGAGACCGAAGAAAGAGAAATTAGGGAATCCATCCCATTTACAATAGCACCAAAAACCATACGTTACCTTGTAATTAACTTAACCAGAGACATAAAGGACCTATATTCTAGAAACTACAAATCACTCTTGAAAGACATTGAGGAAGACATAAAAAGATGGAAAGATATTCCATGCTCATGGATCGGAAGAATTAACATAGTTAAAATGTCCATGCTACCCAGAGCAATCTACACTTTCAATGCTCTCCCGATCAAAATACCGAGGACATTTTTCAAAGAACTGGAACAAACAGTCCTTAAATTTGTATGGAAACAGAAAAGGCTCCGAATCTCCAAGGAACTGTTGAAAAGGAAAAACAAAGCTGGGGGCATCACAATGCCGGATTTCGAGCTGTACTACAAAGCTGTGATCACAAAGACAGCATGGTACTGGCACAAAAACAGACACATAGACCAATGGAACAGAATAGAGAGCCCAGAAATGGACCCTCGGCTCTTTGGGCAACTAATGTTTGATAAAGCAGGAAAAAACATCCGGTGGGAAAAAGACAGTCTCTTCAATAAATGGTGCTGGGAAATTTGGAGAGCTACATGCAAGAGAATGAAACTTGACCACTATCTCACACCATACACAAAAATAAACTCCAAATGGATGAAAGACCTCAATGTGAGACAGGAATCCATCAAAATTCTAGAGGAGAACATAGGCAACAACCTCTACGACATCGGCCAAAGCAACCTTTTTCATGACACATCCCCAAAGGCAAGAGAAACAAAAGATAAAATGAATTTATGGGACTTCATCAAGATTAAAAGTTTCTGCACAGCCAAGGAAACAGTCAGAAAAACTAAGAGGCAGCCCACGGAATGGGAGAAGATATTTGCAAATGACACTACAGATAAAGGACTGGTATCCAAGATCTACAAAGAACTTCTCAAACTCAATACACGAGAAACAAATAAACAAATCAAAAAATGGGCAGAAGATATGAACAGACACTTTTCCAATGAAGACATACAAATGGCTAACAGACACATGAAAAAATGTTCAAAATCATTAGCCATCAAGGAAATTCAAATCAAAACCACACTGAGATACCACCTTACGCCAGTTAGAATGGCAAAAATAGACAAGGCAAGAAACAACAATTGTTGGAGAGGATGTGGAGAAAGGGGATCCCTCCTACATTGTTGGTGGGAATGCAAGTTGGTACAGCCACTCTGGAAAACAGTGTGGAGGTCGCTTAAAAAGTTAAAAATTGAGCTACCCTATGATCCAGCCATTGCACTACTGGGTATTTACCCCAAAGATACAGACGTAGTGAAGAGAAGGGCCATATGCACCCCAATGTTCATAGCAGCAATGTCCACAATAGCTAAATCGTGGAAGGAGCGGAGATGCCCTTCAACAGATGACTGGATTAAGAAGTTGTGGTCCATATATACAATGGAATATTACTCAGCTATCAGAAAGAACGAGTTCTCAACATTTGCTACAACATGGATGGCACTGGAGGAGATAATGCTAAGTGAAATAAGTCAAGCAGAGAAAGACAACTATCATATGATTTCTCTCATCTATGGAACATAAGAACTAGGATGATCAGTAGGGGAAGAAAGGGATAAAGAAAGGGGGGGTAATCAGAAGGGGGAATGAAACATGAGAGACTATGGACTATGAGAAACAAACTGAGGACTTTAGAGGGGAGGGGGGTGCGGGAATGGGATAGACCAGTGATGGATAGTAAGGAGGGCACGTATTGCATGGTGCACTGGGTGTTATACACAACTAATGAATCATCGAGCCTTACATTGGAAACCGGGGATGTACTGTATGGTGACTAACATAATATAATAAAAAAATCATTAAAATAAAAAAAAAAAAAGAAATTGTGTTTCACATGTAAGGAACAGCAGCAGTGCAAAAACACCCAGACAGAAGGAGTTTGCATGATTAAGAACTATTACAAGGCAGCAATGGCTGCCACAAACTAAGGCTGGGTGGGGTGGGGATTTGAGATGAGCGTGAAAACCTTGTGGTGAGAAACTTGGATAGCATTCCAAGAGGAAGCCAGTAAAAATTTTAAGCAGGGGAGTCACAGAGTCCCCTGTTTTTTAAACATCACCCTGGCTGATCTTGGTGAGAGTGCAAACTGGTGCAGCCACTGTCGCTGGCAGTATGGAGATTCCTCAAAAATTTAAAAAAAGCATTACCTCATGACCCAATAATTCCACTACTGGGTATTTATTGAAAGAAAACAAAAACACTAACTCAAAGGAATACATGCACCCCTATGTTTAGGGTAGCATTATCTACAATAGCCAAACTGTGGAAGCAACTCAAGTGTCCATTGGTAGATGAATGGATAAAGAAGTAGTGTATATATATACAATAGAATATTACTTAGCCAAGGAAATGAAATCCTGCCTTTACAATAACATGGAGGGATCTAGAGGGTATAATGCTAGGTAAAATAAGTTAGTCAGAAAAGACAAATACTGTATGATGGAATTTAAGAAACTCATATGTGGAATTTAAGAAATGAAACAAACGAGCATCGAAGAAAGAAAAAATTTAGACTTTTCAATATATAGAGCAGGGGAGCCTGGGTGCTGTAGTCAGTTGAGTGTCTGACTTTTGCTTTCAGCTCAGGTTGACCTCGGGGTTGTGGGATTAAGCCCCATATCTGGCTCTGCACTCAGCACGAATCTGGTTAAGATTCTGTTTCTGCCCCTCCCACTTGTGCTCTCTCTAAAATCAATCAACCAATCAAACTGATGGTTGCCAGAGGGGAGGTGGGTGAGTGAAGTAGGTGAAAGGGATTAAGAGTACAATTATCTTGATGAGCACTGAACAATGTATAGAATTGTTGCATCACTCTATGTACCCGAATCTAATACAACCCTGTGTGTCACGTGCTCGCTTTGGCAGCCAGTATACGACAACACTGTATGTTAACTGTACTGGTATTTAAAGAACACAAAATCAGATTAAAAAGTGTTTTATGGGATGTGATAAAGCAAACAACCCAAATTTTATGGTGTCTCTTGAAAATAATGTATTCATGCTTCTTTACCTGTACAGTTCGTCATACCCTTTACTCCACCAATCAACAAAGCCAAAACAGAAGGCTTTTCATGTTGGGGCGCCTGGGTGGCTCAGTCAGTTCAGTATCCAGCTCTTGATTTCTGCTCAGGTCATGATCTCAGGGTCCTGACATCAGTCCCCTCATCGGGCTCTGCAATGGGTGTAGAGCCTGCCTGGGATTCTCTCTCTCTTCCCCCCTCCCCACCCTCACACACTCTCTCTAAAAAAAAAAAAAAGAAAAAGAAGAAGGCTTTTCATGTTACTTTCTCCATCCTGATCCTGGTACACTAGTTTATGACTTGCAGCTTGAATCTGAAAGGATACATGGGAAGGGCTTTTCTTTGAAGACTGTGCTTTGGTCCCAGTTTTTGTTGTTGTTGTTGTTTTTCCCCTCCTTGTACTTGGTTTTCTTCCTTAGGTCTTCCAGTACAAAAGGTCTGGTAATTTTCCTCCACTGGGAGGAGATTCCGCAGCTGAGTAGAAGTGGCAGCGAATCACAAGTTCAGGATTATGACACAGACATTTCACTTGGTACCTATTTAGAGCACTAACGAGTTCCATCTAGATATTTTCTTTACAATTTTTTTTCCTACTCAGCAGACATTGGTCCTTGGAGGTGTGTCATGTTTTGTCAGTCTGGTTGTTGAGTTCAATACTGACATTTCTTTTACTCCTTTTCGACCTTTGGAGGTGGAAGACATTTATGTGTTTGGGTTCTTGGTCCTTTTCCTCAAGTTTTGGTCAAACTAGTTCTGCCCAACTCACGTCTCTCCACCTTGGGTTCCGATTACAGAAAATCTCTGACTAATCATGTGTCCAGGTTGCTGGTATTCAACGCCTTATTTTGTTCTCTGAGCAAAGTATACTTGTCCATGAATACTTTCTAGTTTTACTTCCTGTAGCTAAAATAATCCTCTTCTTCACCTTTTTTTGTTTTTCAAATTATTTCAGGCTTATTCTCCCATCTTTTATACTATGAATGAACTTCATGTTCTATTTTCTTAATTTCAATTTGCTAGTTAAAAAAATCAATACCAGACAACTCATTTTTAAAATCAGAATAATTGTACTTAACTTGTAAGTTTGTTGTCAAGCACAAGTTAGAAATTATACACAGGTAGTTCAGCTTCCAGTTATCATGACCTAGGCTCTTTTACTGATTGATTTATTTTAAAGATTTGTTTATTTTAGAGAGAGAGAGAGAGAGAGAGAGAGAGAGCATGCTCTTCCACCCATGCATTTCTGGCAAGAGTGACACTAAAGTTTTATCGTTACATTCTGTCAGTTGGTACATGATTTTGATTTATCCATTGATTAAGCAGGCTCCCTGCTGAGCACGTAGCCCAATGCAGGGCTCGATTTCATGGCTTTACCATCATGACCTGACGCTTAACGGACTGAGCCACCCATGTGCCCCTGCTAGGCTGTTTTAGATTCAACTTTCCCCTAAGGGCATCTAGAAAATCTGGACACAGCATACAAAGAAGATCACTAGCAACGGATGGGGTGTAGGGTCCAGGGTTTTTCCTTGAGTATGGAATTCAGTGAAAGATCATAAAATTAGGAAAAAAACCTTGCATCGATTTTTAAACTTGAATGTTGTAGGGTGGACAGTGATGAAACAGCCTTGTTAGCAGTTCCTTAGGTGTCTTTCAAAGTTGTAGAGTGTGTAGAAAGATCGTGTTCTTTGGGGTGAGCTTAATACTCAGATTTTAATGAGAGATGGGGGAGGGAGCACTGATAATTGGTAAGCACTACATTGCACGGAGAGGAGGACAATTGGTGGATGATGTCCACTCTCCTCTCCTTAATTATTTCCTAAATCCTCCCATTTTGTGCTACTGAGTAACTTGGAAAAATGAACAATTCTCCTGGTGTTGTATATAGCTGTACCCCATTGCAAAACATGGATTCTATATTTTAGCAGTGATTTGTAATGTGAAATTTCTTTAGTTATATATTATGCCCTTCTATTTTATATTTTTATATGAACATGTCTCATAGTGCAGTGTGTGGGATATTTGAATATGAGGTATGAGGTAGAAGGGAAAGATTTGAGGCCTAAGTCTACAGACAATTCTGGTAAGGTTTGTGATGAAGAATTACAATAATCAAAATTATTTCTTTCTTTTCATTTTTTTAAAAGATTTTATTTATTTCAGAGAGAGAGAGCACCAACAGTGGGAGAGGCAGATGGAGAGGGAGGAGCGGGCTCCTAGCTGCAGGGAGCCCCATAACTGGGGCTCGATTCCAGGACGCTTAACTGACTGAGCCACCCGGGTGTCCCCAGAATTATTTCAATGGAATAGTGCAACATGCCCAGGAGAGTCAAGGACATTTTAAAGAAGATCAAATTATAGGGCTTATTTTGTAAGATATCCTGACCTACTATAAATCTACAAAGTAAGACCACTTGGTTTTGGGGCAAAGATAGAAAGTGTAGACCAACAGATCAATGGAGCACAATAAACACCAAAAAAGAGATCCAGAACTATGTTGTCACTTGATTTAGGACAAAGGTGGTAACGCAGTGCAGTGGGGAAAGACTTTTCAAATGTTGGCAGGTCAATTTAATATGTAAGTAGAAAAAAAATGAAACTTGGACCTGTTCCTCATAACGAACACAAAACAATCAAACCAGGTGATTTAAATTTATAAATCTCAATGTGAAATGAAAACCAGTAAAGATTCTAGACAAAATCAAGGAAATTATCCTCAAGCTCTTGGAACAAGCAATGATTTCTTAATTAGGACATGAAAAACACTGACCATTAGGGAAAAGATTTATGAATTGAACTGCAGTAACATTAGGAAATTCCTTTCATTAATATAAGCTATTAAGAGAGTGAAAAAGTTAGCTACAGGCTGGAAGAAGATATTTGCTACACTTAAAACAACCAAGGTGTCATATCAAGAATATATTTATAATATTGAAACACTTCGAATCAATAAGAAAAATATGGACAACGCTTTAGAAAAAATGGGCAAGAGACTTTTATCATCTACTTCACCACAAAGGATATCTAAGTGGTCAAATAGCATATCATTGGTCATTAGGCAAATGTAAATTTAAATCATAATGAGGTATCACTATACACCTACTAGAAGAACTGAAATAAAATGTCTGATAATACTAAAAATAGGATGTGGAGAAAGTAAAAGGACTCTTGCACTTTTGGCAGGAGTATTATTTTATGCATTATTTATCAATTCTTAGTGTTTTAGGCACTAGATCTTGGTAGTAGATAGTTAATACATACCATAGTAAGGATGAGAGAGGTGGGAAGAAACCTTCTGTTTTGTTTTTCTCTCTCAGTACCATGAAATGGTCACAGTGCCAATTGAAATAAACTTCCTCTTTTTAAACATTTTAATGGATGCAGAACACTGTTACTTTACCAGTTAGGTTAAGGTATACCTAATCTGTTAAAAAGTTTTTTGAATTTTATCACCAACTGTTTATTAGTAAAGAAAGGACTATTGGCCTTGTATAACTAACGTGAATAGAATGAAAAGGAAATAGAATTCCTTAATTGCTGCTACTGAGAACTTTTAATAACATTACACAGAAAGTGTTCTAGGTAAGGTCAGTGGTAAAACTTTATGAAATCTGACTCTGGCAGAAGGCATCGTTTCCCTCCAAAAGGTACTTAAAATGGTTTATTCATTGTCAATGACTATAAAAGAGAAAAAAATACCAAAGAGAAAAATGGTGTACTCAGAAGAGAGGGTAAGAAATGATCTCTGTCTTGTTAGAAAGTAAAACAAGTGTCCAAGTTTCCATGGCATGTTATTGGATAGACATGGTAACAGTTGAAAATTGATCAATTCCTAGAATGCTCTACTTTGAGCAATGGCAAATTGAAAGCCTGAAAATAAATGATGATTAATAATAAAGGTTTGGGCAAAAACCAATAAAAAATTAAAGGTTTGGGATGAAGATATGGACATCCCAGTGCAGATGGTACTGGGAGTCAATCAGATAGGATGTAGTACAGTTCTGCGGAACTTGGAAGAAGAAACCCAGGTGCAGCAGAACTTTCTGTCAGCCACAATGTTGAAAGGTGTCAGTGAACTAGAATCTAATAGTACAATCTTATAGCTCATATACTTATTGTAAATTGCATATATGCATTTAAGAAATTTCAGAATGTTCAGTTATTACTAACAAACAGGCGCTACCTAAGTGTATTTGACATGTGAAGAGGACAATATTTCTTTTAATAGTCCTTCGTCTACCTGAAAGTTTGAAATTTGATTCTCTGGTTGCATTCAGATATAATAATATTTTATGATATAATAATGTTTTAGGTAAATTTTTGTTCAGCAACTAATAGGTCAATTTTAATGAAAGTGAAACATCTACAGAGGGTTGAATTTAGATTATTATTACATCCTACTACTGATGGATTTTTTTCTTGATTTATACTTTATTTTTTAGAATTTTATTTATTTAAGGGGGGGAGGGGCAGAGCGAGAGGGAGAAGCAGGCTCCCCACTGACCAGGGAGCCTGACGTGGGGTTCGATCTCAGGACTCTGAGATCGTGACCTGAGCCAAAGGCAGACACTTAACTGACTGAGCCACCCAGTCGCCCCTTGATTTGTACTTTAGTTTAAAAAACAACTATTAAAAAAATAAAAATAAATGTTAATTTTAAAGACATCTATAATTTGGATTCAGTGAAATATTTAATGTCTGGAGTATAATAAGCAAAAATATTACACCTTGTAATTCAGCCTGAAGAACTTCTTGAGTATTTCTTGTTAAGTCAGGTCTGCTAACAACAAATGATCTTTTTAAAATCTGTGAATATATTTCACCTTCACTTTTGAAAGATAACATTGCTGGATTTTTAGCTGACTGTTTTTTTCCTTTAAGCACTTTGAGTATGCCATCCCACTGCCTCTGGACTTCATCGTTTTTGATGTTAATTGTTAACCTTACTGGTTTCCCTTCTATGTGATATATCATTTTTCTCTTGCTCTTTTCAGGATTTTCTCTTTGCCTCTGAACATAGACTGCTATGATAAGTCTAGGTGGAGGTCTCTGTGTTTATCCTATTCGAGCTTTTGGATATGTAGATGCATGTTTTTCAGTGTATTTAGGAATGTTTTCGGGAATTATTTCTTTGAGGAATTTTTTCTCTCTCTTCTGCTTCTGGGACATCCGCTGTGCATATGTTGATATGCCTGATGGCATTTCACAGGTCTGTGAGGGTCTTCTCATTTTCTTCATTCTTTTTTATTGTTGTCACTGTTCTTCAGATTGTATAACCTCTAATGATTTATCTTCAAGTTTGCTGATGATTTCCTTCGCCAGCTCAAATCTACTACTGAGCACCTCCAGTGAATTTTTTGTTTCAGTGATTATACTTTTTAACTCCATTTTTATTTTCATTTCTATGTCCATATTGGCATTGTCCTCGATGAGTCATTGTCATTATGGTTTCTTTTAATTGTTTAAATACGTTTTTCTTTAGTTTTTGGAACATATTTATAATAGCTGATTTGAAGTCTTTGTGAAGTCAAACTCTGGGATCTCTCAAAGGTAATTTTGATTGCCTGTTCTTCTTATTTAAAGGTCACACTGTCTTCTTTATATGTCTCATAATTATTTGTTTAAAGTTGGATATTTTAGATAATATATAGTGGCATCTCTGGATTCTGATTAGTCTCTCCTTTTCCTCCATTTTCCCTGGAGCTCACTGATGTTGCTGCTTTTGTTAATTTATTTGTTATGGATTATGTAGACAATTTCTGTGAAGTCTAGTTTCCTCTGCCCCACACCCCACCAATGTGGCATCTCTGATGTCATGCTGAGCTTGTCATTTTTCCCCTTGCTTTTATTTCTAAGCCTGGCTTTCTGGTGGTGCCCTTGGATCAGTATAGCTTAATGCTTGGCTATTGCTTGATCTGCGGTTGTGCTCAAGCCCCTGGAGCCAGGAGGGCCTTTGTTCTTTGTTCATGAATCTGCATGTATCTTGGAGAATGCTTTCAAGTCTGCTCTGTGTTCAGGCATGACTGGTAGCGCTCAGGTGCTCACTGTGGTGCACATTTGAGTGGGTGCAACTTAGCACATGCCCACAGCCTTCTGGACCCCCGGGATGAGTGTGATCTTAGGCAGGGTCCCCTTTAACAGTCTCTTTCCTTGGTTCTCTCTATGAAATTTGCTCTCACTAGTTTCATGGAGCTCTTAGCCTTCTCTTCATTGCTCATCACTAAGATGGCTATTGGTTTTGATTGTACAGTGCCTTAACGCATGAGCTCTTCCATATTGTCTTCCAAATAAAGTCAGCTCCCTCAGCAGAGCTGCATTTGCCCGTCCTCCTTTCTTGCCTTTCTCCATGGTTAGAAATTGTACACTATTGCATCCGAGCTGGGGGTGAGGGGGTGACTTACTTCTTCTCCAGTGACACTTTTGCCCTATGAGCTGGCCAATGGTAGCCCAAGTTCTTTTCACCTTGGACTTCCTGGTGTGGAACTTACCAGTGAAAGCTGGGGAGGAAGAAAGGTGATCTGGGTCTCAGTGATCTAGGTCGGCCATGTCTGTAGTAAAAGCCTCTGTGGGTGGGGGCTGGGTGGGAGAAGGGAGCCCTTGTCTTCTCAGCCATGGCCACAGAGAGTAGAATGTCTGCTTCATTAAATAACTGCATATCAGAATAACTATGATTGTGGGGGGAAAAAAAGAAGCTTGTGGGTCAACAATCACCTGTATTGACTTTCAAAGTATTTTTAAAACAACAGTATATCTAAAGCATTTAATGACATTTCAGCATTTATATATTTTATGTGCATGGTATTTAACAAAATGAAATGATCTCACTATTATATATGGTAATACAAATTTAAGTATAAATTGGGGGAAGCTTTAATTATCTTTAAATGGAAAATGACATTTGTTCTCCTAAGATTGTAAAGTTATAGTAAATACACATATCCACATCCATACCTGCTAAAAATCTTAATATTTACCTTGATTTGAACCTCACCTGCCTTTGATGGATCAACTTCAACCTCTTAAATGGACAGAGGAGCATTTGCTATCTAGGCAATGGCTGCTGGCATATGATAATCTGTTGAAAAAAAAAAAGATAAAATGCTGAAGTGGACTTATTGGTATTCAACTAAAATTGGGTGAAATACATAGTTAAATTCACACCTATGCTGATAGGTTGTTCTCATTATCTCACTTTAAAATGCAGATCATGTACTTCACTGAAAACAATCATATATATATATCTGAATGATAATATAAAATTGTTGTAATGTGAAATCAATGATAGCTATCTATAGAGAGAAAAATATGTGGAAGCATGTATATATCTACATATATATATCTCATGTCATTCTGTGATATCTATCATCTATCTATCTATCTATCTATCTATCTATCTATCTATCTATCTATCATCTATCTATCATCTATCTATCATCATCTGGCTAGTACTTTGTCAGAGGTTGTGCTCATGCCCAGGCATCTGATTAATACTCTTTATTCTTAGGGGATTTCTCTTTGACACTCCAGATGTCACAAGATGTTAATATTGGTGAACTGATGTATGGAGCACAGTTCATTTATAGAGTCTAAACTTCTGCATTATAATTTCTAATATTAATAATTTATTTAAATAAATAAAATTAGAATTCATAATAAAAGAAAATTAGAAGAAAAGATCATTGTTACCTTGGATATAGAACAAAAGGCACAGTATTAACTTTACTTCTTTAGTCACAGTCATTCTTATAAAATGTCATAGAGCACCTGGATTATGCAGTTGGTTAAGCATCCGACTCTTGGTTTCAGCTCAGCTCATGATATCAGGGATTGAGCCCTGTGTTGGGCTCCATGTTCAGTTCAGAGTCTGGTTGAGTTTCTCTCTCCCTCTCCCTCTGCCTCTTATGCTTGTTTGTGCTTGCTCTCTCTCTTTCTCTCTAAAATAAGTAAATAAATCTTTAAAAAATATATCATGTGGAACATTTCATCATGGTACTTAGTTCCTGTGTCTTACAATTCTTATTCATTTATTGCATTTTTAGTTTTAAGTCTCCATGTAGTTCAAGCTTAGATATTATCTACTGATTTCTTTTCCTATCTTAATAGGTGGCTGCATTTGTAGGATGATTTTAGCTTTATATAAAAATATTTTTACAGAAAGATTAAGATGTTTATTTTTATTTTTATTAAAGATTTTATTTATTTGAGAGAGAGTGTGTGTGTGCATAATTGGTGGGGAGGGGCAGAGGGAGAGGGAGAAGCAGACTCCACACTGAGCAGGAAGCCCAATGTGGGACTGGATCCCAGGACCATGAAATCATGACCTGAGCCCAAAGTAGCTGCTTAACTGACTGAGCCATCCAGACGCCCCTAGGATGTTTCTTTAAAGAATAGTACTTATTTTACCATAATTATGGGCTTATTTCTTAAAAATTGGCTTACAATTACCAGGAATACTTCCATTGTATAAAGCATAGTACATGTATATATCAACTTCAACACAGTTTCAGATAATACAGTTTTACCTACAAGTAAGATTATACACAGGACTACATTTTAAGAGCAAACCATGACTCATGTTGCTAGCCATTTCTGTGGAGAGTTTAGCTTGCGCCCTCATTCCCTCTGGCTGTTGCAGCAGTAAGAGTTCCCAGGTCTCTTCTCACCAATCCAGACATGAGTATTAGTGTTCTTGTACTTCAGAGTGACTCATAGACACTACACGCCAATCAGGGAGGGAAGGAGGAAAGGAGGGCAGAAATAAAAACTGAGGAAGAAGGGGAGAAGGAGAATGGAGAATGAGAACAACCTGAAGAGACAGGAAGGAGGATTATTGAACAAAAAAAAAAAAAGGAAAATAAATGGGGTTTTAGAAGGAAAAGTAGAAGGAAGAATAACAACTTATACAATGTATATGGTGTTTTACGGTTTGGAAATTATACATCCGTATCTCATTTTATCCTTAACCCAACCTCTAGAGTAATCATTCATAGCATCCCTTTATTGATGAAGAGACTGAGTTTCACAAAGATTAATTGGAGATTAATTTTAGCTAGAGCTCAAATAAGATTTCTGATTTCAAATTCCATGATTTTGGGGGAACAATAATGAAGAAAAATATAAGAAATGAGAAGAGAGGAAAATTTAGAAATAATGGTGAAGATTGATGAAAGGTAGCAGAGAAGGAATGAACATAAAAGAAGAAACAAGATTAGGGGTGCCTGGGTGACTTAGTTGGTTAAGTGTCTGACTCTAGGTTTTAGCTCAGGTCATCATTTCATGGTGGTGGCTCAAGCCCTGCATTGGGCTCTGCGCTCAGAGCTGAGTTTGCTTAAGACTCTCTCTCTCTCTGCCCCTCCCCCATCTCTCTCTTTCTTTCTCTAAAATAAATAAGTAAATCTTAAAAAGAAGGAATAAAATTAAAGAGATTAATTTAGAAAAGAATTGTATTAGGACAGAAACCTAACAAAGTGTTTTATGCAGAATTAGGTATTTAGGGCTCAAGAAACTAAATAATCCATGTCATCTGGTTTTAGGAACAGAAGGATAAAGAATCAGGTTTCTCAACCTTGGCACTCAACTTATAAATATATGTTTATTAGTTGCCTGATATCAGGTATTTGCTGTGGTGATGGAAACGACGGTCAGTAAAAATGACATAACCAAGAGAGAGTACCTCCGTCTCTGGTTGAAACTTGTATCAGTGTTGGCTTTATCTTAGAACTCATCATTTTATCTCATTTTTTATTTTACCGTTTTATTTTTCTCAGTATTTTTAAACTTCTGTTTTATGGTTTTCCTTTTTCTTTATAGCTTACTCTTTTTCTTTTTTCAAGAAAGAATTTTAAAAAATAAGACTATTTTTTTTGAAAATTATCCATGTTCATTACATAAAAACAAATTCATAATAGTACAATTATGAAGGTAAGAATTAGCTGTACTTCACAGCACTAGCGTAGGCACTATTGACTTTTGAGTGAACATCCTTTCAGAACACTTTCTATTCTAGATATCTGTCTGTATCTATCTAGCTATAGGTAGCTAGCTATCATCTGTTGAATCTTATATATGTATCTGTAAAAAAGATAGGAAGTCTTACATAAATGGGATAATATTTAAACCAGTGTTTCTCAAAAGGTGCTTTGCCAAGACCACCAGCATCAAAACACGTAGGGTTACTGGGATCCACCTCAGAGCTAATGAATAGAATCCCCATCTTGGGCTTTAGACAGTCCACCTTCAACTTGCCTTTTTAATCTTATCATTTACACTTTTTGGAGTAGAAACACATAACAAAAAATAGAACAGAAAAGCTTATAATGAAAATACAGATTTTCACTTGTAACTTTACTACACAAAGGCACACATGCTTTAAATTTTCTGTTTTTAGTTCTTCTGGCAGGTATTCCATAAAACAAAATAATATGCCTGTATCTTATTTGATCCTTCAATTTTAAACAAAATTTATTAATATATTGTGAAAGATACTGCCAACTCTCCCTTTTTCCTCCTTACAACTTTTCATCATTATATTATCTTTGGTTCTTCTGTTGGTTACATTTACAATTTTAAATTGAAATGATTCAGGGGAGATTATGTGTATTTAGTCCTTTCATTTTTTTATTCATACCCCAAGATAGGATAAGCCATATTTTCCAAGAAAAACCAATGGTCTGAATGACAAGTGGAAGCCCATGATAAGAAATAAGAAGAGATTGGGAAAGTAATAGGAAGACCAGATGCAAGAAGAAGGGACCAAAGGGGTCAGGAATGGTTTCTGCCGTCACTCCTCATTTGCTAGTGCTGGGCTCTTAGCATGATGTCATCTTCAGGTGTTGAAGCATAAAGTCCTGTCAAGATAGAACAAATTAGGTTTACACAATGAGATGCCACCTTACAGCTGTCCAGAATGGCCAAAATGAACAATTCAGGAAAACAACATGTTGGTGAGGATGCGGAGAAAGGGGAACCCCCTTACACTCTTGGTGGGAATGCAAACTGTTGTAGCCACTCTGGAAAATAGTGTGAAGATTTCTCAAAAAGTTAAAAAAGAACTACCAATGACCCAGCAATTGCACTACTGGGTAATTACCCAAAGGATAAAAAAATACAGATTCGAAAGGATACATGCACCCTGATGTTTATAGCAGCATTATCAACAATAGCCAAACTATGGAGAGAGGCCAAATGTCCACCGACTGATGAATGGGTAAAGAAATGTGGTATATATATATATATATATATATATATATACACACACACACAATGGAATATTACTCAGCCATCAAAAAGAATTAAATCTTGCCCATTTGTAATGACATGGATGGAGCTAGAGTGTATAATGCTGAGTGGAATAAATCAGTGAGAGAAAGACAAATACCACATAATTTCATTCATATGTGGAATTTAAGAAACAAAACAGATGAAGAGGAAGGAAAAAACGAGGGGGAGGGGAAGGAAAGGAAAGTAAGGAAAAAAAAGAGGAACAAACCATAAGAGACTCTCAACTATAGAGAACAAACTGAGGGGTGATGGAGGGATGTAGGTGGGGGATGGACTAAATGGGTGGTGGGTATTAAGGAGGACACTTGTGATGAGCACTGGGTATTATATGTAAGTGATGAATCACTAAATTCTACTCCTGAAACTAATATTATACTATATGTTAACTAACGATTTTAAACAAAAATTTGAAAAGAAAAAGAACAAACTAGGTTTATTACTTCTTTTACCCTACATTTGAAAATTACTTTTTCATGCCTTATTTCTAACAAGTTGACTAGAAAATGGAATAATTTCTCTTGGATCCTCAAAGAAATGCTTTTTATATTTTATAATGTATATAATTTACAATAATTTTCATAAAAATACACTAAGCTGAACACTTTTATTTTTTCCTAAAACCTGTTTCCTTTGACAACTGAGCTTTCCTTGTGATGCTGAAGCATTTATTCAGGTCTCCTCACCTCTCACTTTACTTTGATTGTGTTTTAATCAATCCAGATGGGGGATGAGATAGGCCTCTGTCTGGGCTGAATTAAGTCATTGTTTAGTCCCCTTGAAAAACAAAAATAATAGTGCCCAAATATCTCTTTCAGTTTTTTTTTTTAAAGATTTTATTTATTTATTCGACAGAGATAGAGACAGCCAGCGAGAGAGGGAACACAAGCAGGGGGAGTGGGACAGGAAGAAGCAGGCTCATAGCGGAAGAGCCTGATGTGGGGCCCGATCCCAGAACGCCGGGATCACGCCCTGAGCCGAAGGCAGACGCTTAACCGCTGTGCCACCCAGGCGCCCCATCTCTTTCAGTTTTTATTTTATTCATTCCTTTTTCAGCTTTTAAAATTGTGTCAATATATGCCACACTGTGGGCTAATCACTGGAGAATAAAGAGATTAATAAGAAAGTCACAGTGTTTGCTCATCATAGACCCTTTCCCAGGCTTTTACTTGAGGACTTGAGCCATTGTATGTATAATTTCCTACAAAATACCTAAGCTGTATTGGCCCTATAAACTTGTGACCCAGGGCCTGTCTGTCTGAATGTTTCCTCATCTGTGTAAGTAGGAGGGTGGACCAGATGACTTAGTAATCATATCTTCTTTAACTGTGTATATTAATGAATCAAATGCAAATGTAGGTATGTAATGATTGAATCACCTGACTAAAAAAATTTTTTTTCATTAAATAGAACAATAGCTGGTAGAACATCCTTTTCTAATCTATTATCCCTTTTTCTTGTAACTTCAAACCCTGTCATTCTTTGCATTGGTGACTCTTTTAGCCTTTTGATAAAAAATTGTTAGTAGTTTTGTTTCAGCTCTTCTTTCCTTTCCTTGATGACTATTTGTTGAGCACCTACTATGTTTCCAGCCACACGTGGACCTGAGAGAAGAGTTTTAAGCAGAGGAAACCATTGCAGAAACTTGAGGTGTTAATGAGCTTGATGCATTTGAGGAATTGAGAGACTATCCTGGAGCCCTTGTAGAATAAGCAAGGGAGAACATGGTGGGAAGTGAGATCGGCAACACAGGAACTCTTTTGGTTCAAGCACCAGTCTGACAAACTGTAGGCATCCCAGGGGATCACTCCCCACATCATCAGGCAATTAAGATTGCTTACTTCCAGAACCTTCATCAAGGATTTTTGTTTATAGACTCCTGAGTCTTCTCATGCTAAGAAATACACTTCACCTTTTTTATTTTGGAATTGTTTGACCTTTACTTATTTATTTTTAAATTTTTATTTATTTTTTATTATTTTAAAAAAAGATTTTATTTTTAAGTAATCTCTACACCCAACATGGGGCTTGAACTCACAACCCAAAGGTCAAGAGTTCTGAGCTCCACTGATTGAACCAGCCAGGCACCCCTGTTTTGAACTTTTCAATAGATAACTTGTGTAAGCTCTTGTCCTGGCCTTTCTTATTTGCTTTTTTCCCTATTGTTGCAAGGTGAGAAGTAACAATATCCTAATATTCCTCTTCATTTTGTTCTTGTAAGTTGTCCATATTTTATAATATTGTCTAACATTACATATAAACTTGTAAATTACGTTTTAACAAAAGTCTTTGCTAATTAAGAAAGTTGAAATCATAGGAGCAGAGACTCAGACATGAATCTGACTATGGAGTGTACTCCATAGTCAAATTTGGCCAGGTTTTATTCTCTAGATTTTTGGGGGGTTTGGAGGGAGCAAAGGGAGAGTGAGAGAATCTTTAGCAGGCTCCATGCCTAGTGCGGAGCCCAGCGTGGTGCTCAGTCTTACAACCCTGAGATCATGACCTGAGCTGAAATGAAGAGATGACCACTTAACCTACTGAGCCACCCAGGTGCCCATATTCTCTAGATGTTTTAATAACATTACAAAAAGAGTACTGAAAAATGAAGTCACAGGGAAAGAATTGCCAGCCTTATCCATTCACTCATCACAGGTATTTTAAAGGCACAACCACTTTAAAGAGAAATCTTCTAGGCCTGAACAGGGAGTTTCCATCTCTAGGGTTGTTAATAGAGAGGTGTTTCTACTCTAGGTTTATTCTTTATTATGTTTAAGGCTGTTTGAGTCAGCTTTCAATCATATTAGTTCCTTGAAGAGTAGCTTTTTTCAAAGCAAGAGCGCATAAATTAGCCCCAGGGGAAGTTATTTAGTCATGAAGTTATAAATGAAATTTCATTTTGTGAGAAACCCACTTGATTCCCCAGATTGGCTCTGTCACGTTAGTAGAGTAGTCCCCTCCAAGCTGACTGCCACAGCCTAGATAGTTTACCTTGTCAGTTTTAATTTTAACATTGAAAAATTCAGTAGAGACAATTAGAAAATTAAGTAATGATGGAAGGCGGGAGCATGCTTTGATGAAGCTGTTTGAGGAATAAGAAGTTGGTACCAGCACAAAACCACTCTGGATGCTTATCTTATTATTTTCTCAATAAGGCCACAGACATCCTTTTTATACTGGCTTCTGATCTCTTATTAACGTATATATTTTCTATTTCCTTTCCTTTCCTTTTTTTCTTTCTTTCAGTCAGGCAGTGTCATTTCAGGCTCCTCCCTGTCTGCTGCTTCTCATATCATCTCATCTGTTTCTAGGCTGCTTGTTCTACTTTTGCAGTGATTTCTGCTTCTATCTCTTGTTTCCACTCCAATGCCACTACTATAGTTCATTATTTTTCCTTAGACTATTATAATAGACTAATAATTGGGTTCATCTTTATTGACTACTCTTTACTCCAATCATCTCTTTCTGTTGCCAGTTTAACTTTCTTAAGGCATATATTCTGTCATTCTACTCTGAGCTTCCCATGCCCTGTTCCCAACAACATGATGATATATAAGGGGAGAGTTTTCAAGTGACTCCCATTAAATGCATTTATTTGTTCATTCTATTTTTCCTTTTGCTCTTTAAAAATATGCAATACTTAATATATCCCCAAGGGCATACATAAAGAATAATATAATGAATGAACCACTGGGTACTGCCTGGATTAAGAAATAAAACATTGCCGGGGCGCCTGGGTGGCGCAGTCGTTAAAGCGTCTGTCTTCGGCTCAGGGCATGATCCCGGCATACCGGGATCAAGTCCCACATCGGGCTCCTCCGCTGTGAGCTTGCTTCTTCCTCTCCCAGTCCCCCTGCTGTGTTCCCTCTCTTGCTGGCTGTCTCTCTGTCACATAAATAAAATCTTAAAAAAAAAAAAAGAAATAAAACATTGCCTTTGCCTAGTACACTGAAAATCCTCTAGAATTCCTCTCTGATTACACTCTTCACTTTTCCCCTCCAGAGGTAATCACTATACTGAGTTTGGCAGTTATTATTCGCATTTATATTCTTGGACCAAGCTAAGAAGAATTAATTTAATCATGATATACAACCAAGCAGTTTTAAGAAATCTTCACTAGAGTTCTGTGAAGATGAAAGTGTTATTAGGTCCATTAGGAAAAGTTCAAGAAATAGGGCATTTAGATTATCCACTAAATGCAAAGCAAAAACCCAATCTTCTCATGACTGACTCAAAGTTCTTTTTTTAATAGTGTCTCCCTCTGTTTCTAATTGGTTCTGGTTCTTCAGCAAAGAATCCCTCATTTCGCAACCATATAGTTATACAGATACCATCCTCATAAATTCTGAATCCCCGGCATAGCATGATTCTTCAAGGAGGCCAGATGGCCATTTGGTGGCAAGTCAACTACATTTGGTCTTTCCCATTCTTGGGATGGGTAGTGATTTGTTAGGCCAGGGACAGATGTCTAATTCCAAGTGTGGGTTTGCCTTTTCAGCCTATAGATCAGCAACCAGAACCACTATCTGGGAGCTTCTGGAATGTCCATCGGCATGAATTCCACATGGTCTCCAGCCAGGGATGGAGCCATAGGCCCATGACGTTGAGATCCACTTCTTGTATCATATACCACCCACTCTAGAAGCAGTTGGCTTAATAAAGTACTGGAATGTCTTTCTAAAGGCATAGGTGAAGCATCAGCTGGGAGGCAATATTTTGCAGGAATGAAGCGCCACTATTCATGATATAGTATATGCATTAAATCAGAAACCTCTAAATGGTGCTATGTTCCCAATACGAAGTCTACGTGGGTCCAGAAACCAAGAGGTAGAAGCATTTATTATGTTTTATGATGCACTGGAAGCCTCATGCTTCCTATTTCTGCAGTTCTGGGTTCCTACAGTGTCAGAAATCCTGGCCCCCAAAGAGGGTCAGCAGAAAACAGCGAGTCACCATGAACCACAAGCTCTGGCTGTCACCAGGGCACCTTAGATTCCTCATGTTTAGGGACCAGTTGGTATAAAAAGAAGTCACCATACTGTCAAGGGTAATTGATTTTGATCAGCAGGAGAATGAAGGGCTACAATTTTTTACCCCCCCCATTTGTGCATTTATATTTATTGAGCCCCTACAAAGGCCACTGTGGATTCAGTGGTGGGTAAAACAGAGCCCTTGTCTTTGTGGAGCTTATGTTCTAGAGGGGAGACAGACAACTTATCAGTGATTACAGCTTATATGACACCAGATTCAGTGCAGAAATGATCTCTGGACTCAGAGAATCAGGGAAACATTGAGGCACGTCTGAGTTGTCAAAGGCTAACAGATCATTCAAAGCTTCTACATGAATTTTTTTAAAATTTATTTTTAATTTAAATTCAGTTTAGTTAGCATATAGTGTATTATTAGTTTCAGGGGTAGAATTTACTGATTCACCAGTTGCATATATCACCCAAGTGCTCATTACATCAAGTGCCCTCCTTAATGCCCATTACCCAAGTACCCCATCCCCCCACCCACCTGCCCTCCAGCAACCCTCAGTTTGGTTCTTATAGTTAAGAGTCTCTTATGGTTTGCCTCCCTGTTTTTATCTTATTTTATTTTCCTTTCCCTTCCCCTATGTTCATCTCTTTTGTTTCTTAAATTATACACATGAGTGAATAATATGGAATTTATCTTTCTCTGACTGATTTATTTCACTTAGAGTAATACCCTCTAGCTCCATCCATGTCATTGCAAATGGCAACATTTCTTTTTTGATGGCTGTAATATCCAGTGTGTGTGTGTGTGTGTGTGTGTGTGTGTGTGTATATCTATCTATACCACATCTTCTTTATTTTTTCATCTCTTGATGGACATCTGGGCTCTTACCATAGTTTGGCAATTGTGGACATTGCTGCTATAAACATTGGGGTGCAGGTGCCCCTTCAAATCATTATGTTTGTATCCTTTGGGTAAATACCTAGTAGTGCAATTGCTGGGTCAAAGGGTAACTTTATTTATTTTTTTTAAAGATTATTTATTTATTTATTTGACAGAGAGACAGCCAGAGAGAGAGGGAACACAAATAGGAGGAGTGGGAGAGGAAGAAGCAGGCTCCCAGCGGAGGAGCCTGATGTGGGGCTCGATCCCATAACACCAGGATCACGCCCTGAGCCGAAGGCAGACGCTTAACGACTGAGCCACCCAGGTACCCCCAAAGGGTAACTTTAATTTTAACTTTTTGAGGCATCTCCATACAATCTCCAGAGTGGCTGCACCAGTTTGCATTCCCACCAACAGCGTAGGAGGGTTCTCTTTTCTCCACATCCTTGCCAACATCTGTAATTTCCTGAGTTGTTCTTTTTAGCCATTCTGACTGGTGTGAGGTGGTATCTCACTGTGATTTTAATTTGTATTTCCCTGATGCCCAGTGATGTTGAGCATTTTTTCATGTGTCTGTTAGCCATTTGTATGACTTCTTCGGATAAATGTATGTTCATGTTTTCTGCCCATTTCTTAACCAAATTATTTGTTTTTCGGGTATTGAGTTTGATAAGTTCTTTATAGATTTTGGATACTAGCCCTTTATCTGGTATGCCATTTGTGAATATATTCTCCCATTCTGTAGGCTGCCTTTTAGTTTTGTTGACTGTTTCCTTTGCTGTGCAAAAGCTTTTTATCTTGATGCAGTCCCAATAGTTCATTTTTGCTTTTCTTTCCCTTGCCTTTGGAGATGTGTCTATCAAGAAGTTGCTGTGGCCCAGGTCAAAGAGGTTGCTGCCCATGTTCTCCTCTAGGATTTTGATGAATTCCCATCTCAAATTTAGGTCTTTCATCCGTTTTGAGTTTATTTTTGTGTATGGTGTAAGAAAGTGGTCCAGTTTCATTCTTCTGCATGTGGCTGTCCAATTTTCCCAACATCATTTGATGAAGAGACTGTCTTTTTTTCATTGGATATTCTTTCCTGCCTTGTCAAAGATTAGTTGACCATAGAGTTGAGGGTCAATTTCTGAGTTTTCTATTTTGTTCCATTGATCTATGTGTCTGTTTTTGTGCCACTACCATACTGTCTTGATGATGACTGCTTTGTAATACAGCTTGAAGTCTGGAATTGTGATGCCACCAGGTTTGGTTTTCTTTTTCAACATTCCCCTGGCAATGGGAGGTGTTTTCTGGTTCCATACACATTTTAGGATTATTTGTTCCAGCTCTGTGAAAAATGCTGATGGTATTTTGATAAGAATTACATTGAATGTGTAGATTGCTTTGGTTAGCACAGACATAACAATATTTGTTATTCCAATCCATGAACATTGAATGTTTTTCCATTTCTTTGTGTCTTCCTCAATTTCTTTCAGAAGTGTTTTATAGTTCTAACCTCTTTGGTTAGGTTTATTCCTAGGTATCTTATGGTTTTAGATGCAATTGTAAATGGGATTGATTTCTTGATTTCTCTTTCTGCTGCTTCATTATTGGTGTATAGAAATGCAACAGACTTCTGTGTGTTGATTTTATATCCTGCAACTTCACTGAATTCCTGTATCAGTTCTAGCAATTTTTTGGTGGAGTCTTTTGGGGTTCTATGTAGAGTATCATGTCATCTGAGAGGAGTGAATGTTTGACTTCTTCCTTGCTGATTTGGATGCCTTGTATTTCTTTTTGTTGTCTGAGTGCTGAGGCTAGCTTCCAGGACCATGTTGAACAACATTAGTGAGAGTGGACATCCCTGTCATGCTCCTGACCTTAGGGGAAGAGTTCTGTTTTTCTCTGTTGAGGATATTTGCTGTGGGTCTTTCATATATGGCTTGTATGATGTTGTGCTATGTTCCCTCTATCCCTACATGGCAGAGAGATTTTTCTTCAAGAAAGAATGCTGTATTTTGTCAGATGCTTTTTCTGCATCTATTGAGAAGATCATATGGTTCTTCTCCTTTCTTTTATTAATGTGATGTATCACATTGAGTGATTTATGGATGTTGAACCACCCCTGTAGCCCAGGAATAAATCCCACTTGGTCATGGTGAAAATCCTTTTAATGTACTGTTGGATCCTATTAACTAGTATCGTGGTGAGAACTTTTGTGTCCATTTCATCGGGGATATTGGTCTGTAATTCTCCTTTTTAGTGGGGTCTTTGTCTGGTTTTTGGATCAAGGTAATGCTGGCCTCACAGAATGAGTTTGGAAGTTTTCCTTTCATTTCTATCTTTTGGAACAGTTTCAGAAGAATAAGTATTAATTCTTTAAATGTTTGGTAGAATTCCCCTGGGAAGCCATCTGGCCCTGGGCTCTTGTTTGTTGGGAGATTATTGATTACTGCTTCAATTTCCTTGCTGGTTATGGGTCTGTTCAGCTTTTCTATTTCTTCCTGGTTCAGTTTTGGTAGTTTATATGTTTCTCAGAATGCATCCATTTCTTTCAGATTGTCTAATTTGTTGTCATATGGTTGCTCATAATATTCTCTTATAATTGTTTGTATTTCTTTGGTGTTGGTTGTGCTCGCTCCTCTTTCATTCATGATTTTATTCATTTGGGTCCTTTCTCTTTTCTTTTTTTATAAGTCTGGTTAGGGGTTTATCAATCTTATTAATTCTTTCGAAGAAGTAGCTCCTAGTTTTGTTGATCTGTTCCAATATTTTTTTGATTTCTATATCATTGATTTCTGCTCTAATCTTTTTCTGCTGACTTTAGGCTTTATTTGATGTTATTTTTCCAATTTCTCTAGGTGTAAGGTTAGGTTGTGTATTTGAGACTTCTCTTGATTCTTGAGGAATGCCTGTATTGCTATCTGTTTGCCTCTTAGGGCTGCCTTTACTGCATCCCAAAGGTTTTGAACTGTCTTGTCTTCATTTTCATTTGCTTCCATGTATTTTTAAAATTCGTCTTTAATTTCCTGGTTGACCTATTCATTCTTTAGTAGAATGTTCTTTAACCTCCATCTATTTTTGGTCCTTCCAAATTTCTTCTTGTGGTTGACTTCACTTTTCATAATGTAGTCTGAAAATTTGGATATTCCAGATTGTCCAAATTAGGCAATCTGGAATGATCTCAGTCTTTGTATACTGCTGAGGCCTGACTTGTGACCCAGCCTGTGATATATTCTGGAGAATGTTCCATGTGCACTCAAAAAGAACGTGTATTCTGCTGCTTTAGGATGAAATTCTCTGAACATATCTGTTGAGTCCATCTGTTCCAGTGTGTTATTCAAAGCCCTTTTTTCCTTGTTGATCTGTTTAGGTGATCTGACCATTGCTGTGAGTAGAGTGTTAATGTCCCCTACTATTGTTGTATTATTATCAATGCGTTTCTTTAATTTTGTTATTAATCGGTTTATAAACTTTGCTGCTCTCAAGTTAAGGGCATAAGTATTTACAATTGTTAGATCTTCCTGTTGGATAGACCCCTTTATTATGATACAGTGTCCTTCTCCATCTCTTATTACAGTCTTTGGTTTAAAATCTAGTTTGTCTGATATAAGGAAGTCTACTCCAGCTTTCTTTTGATGTCCATTAGCATGATAAATATGTCTCTATGCCCTTACTTTCAATCTGGAGGTGTCTTTGGGTCTAAAATGAGTCTCTTGCAGACAGCATATCAATGGGTCTTGTTTTTTTAAATCCATTCTGATACCCCATGTCTTTGGTTGGAGTATTTAGTCCATTTACATTCAGAGTAATTATTGAAATATGAATTTAGTGCCATTGTGTTACCTGTAAAGTCACTGTTCCTTTAGATTGTCTCTGTTCCTTTCTAGTCTTTGTAAATTTTGGGCTCTTTCTCTGCTCAAAGGATCCGCCTTTAATATTTCTTGCAGCGCTGGTTTAGTGTTCACAAAAATCTTTAGTTTTAGTTTGTCCTGGAAACTCTTAAGCTCTCCTACTCTGAATGACAGCCTTGCTGGATAAAGTATTCTTGGCTTCATGTTTTTCCCATTTATCACCTTGAATATATAGTGCCAGTCCTTTCTGGGCTGCCAGGTCTCTGTGAAACAGGTCTGCTGCCAGCCTTATGTGTCTACCCTTGTAGGTTAAGGACCTGTTGTCCAGAGCTACTTTCAGAATTTTCTCTTAGTCATTGTAATTTGGAAGCTTCACTATAATATGTTGAGATGTTGACCTATTTTTGTTGATTTTGAGGCAGGGAGTCTCTATGCCTCTTGGACTTGAATGCCTGTTTAGTTCCCCAGATCAGGGAAGTTCTCAGCTGTAATTTGTTCAAATAAATCCTCTGCCCCTTTTTTCTGCTTCTCATCTTTTCGGACTCCCGTATTAACAGATACTATTTCGCTTTATGGAATTGCTGAGTTCCCTGTCTCCCTTCATGATCTAATAGGTTTCTTTCCCTCTTCTTTTCAACTCCTTTATTTTGCATCTTTTTATCTTCTATACCACTAATTTGCTCTTCCGATTCATTCATCCTTGTTTTTATGACTTCCACTTGGGACTGCATCTCGGTAATAGTATTTTTAATTTTGGCCTGACTAGGTTTTAGTTCTTTTATCTCTATTGTAAGGGACTCTGTAGTGTCTTCTATGTTTTCCCAAGCTCAGCTAAAATCTTTATAATTGTTGTGTAAATTCTATTTCAGACATCTTACTAATAAGCGTATTGATTAAGTTCCTTCCTGTGAGTACTACCTCCTGTTCTTTCTTTTTTTTATTTATTTATTTATTTATTTATTTTTTAATAATTTTTTATTATATTATGTTAGTCACCATACAGTACATCCCCGGTTTCCGATGTAAGGCTCGATGATTCATTAGTTGTGTATAACACCCAGTGCACCATGCAATACGTGCCCTCCTTACTACCCATCACCGGTCTATCCCATTCCCCCACCCCCCTACCCTCTGAAGTCCTCAGTTTGTTTCTCATAGTCCATAGTCTCTCATGTTTCATTCCCCCTTCTGATTACCCCCCCCTTTCTTTATCCCTTTCTTCCCCTACTGATCATCCTAGTTCTTATGTTCCATAGATGAGAGAAATCATATGATAGTTGTCTTTCTCTGCTTGACTTATTTCACTTAGCATTATCTCCTCCAGTGCTGTCCATGTTGTAGCAAATGTTGAGAACTCGTTCTTTCTGATAGCTGAGTAATATTCCATTGTATATATGGACCACAACTTCTTAATCCAGTCATCTGTTGAAGGGCATCTCTGCTCCTTCCACGATTTAGCTATTGTGGACATTGCTGCTATGAACATTGGGGTGCATATGGCCCTTCTCTTCACTACGTCTGTATCTTTGGGGTAAACACCCAGTAGTGCAATGGCTGGATCATAGGGTAGCTCAATTTTTAACTTTTTAAGGGACCTCCACACTGTTTTCCAGAGTGGCTGTACCAACTTGCATTCCCACCAACAATGTAGGAGGGATCCCCTTTCTCCACATTCTCTCCAGCAATTGTTGTTTCTTGCCTTGTCTATTTTTGCCATTCTAACTGGTGTAAGGTGGTATCTCAGTGTGGTTTTGATTTGAATTTCCTTGATGGCTAATGATTTTGAACATTTTTTCATGTGTCTGTTAGCCATTTGTATGTCTTCATTGGAAAAGTGTCTGTTCATATCTTCTGCCCATTTTTTGATTTGTTTATTTGTTTCTCGTGTATTGAGTTTGAGAAGTTCTTTGTAGATCTTGGATACCAGTCCTTTATCTGTAGTGTCATTTGCAAATATCTTCTCCCATTCCGTGGGCTGCCTCTTAGTTTTTCTGACTGTTTCCTTGGCTGTGCAGAAACTTTTAATCTTGATGAAGTCCCATAAATTCATTTTATCTTTTGTTTCTCTTGCCTTTGGGGATGTGTCATGAAAAAGGTTGCTTTGGCCGATGTCGTAGAGGTTGTTGCCTATGTTCTCCTCTAGAATTTTGATGGATTCCTGTCTCACATTGAGGTCTTTCATCCATTTGGAGTTTATTTTTGTGTATGGTGTGAGATAGTGGTCAAGTTTCATTCTTTTGCATGTAGCTGTCCAATTTTCCCAGCACCATTTATTGAAGAGACTGTCTTTTTCCCACCGGATGTTTTTTCCTGCTTTATCAAACATTAGTTGCCCAAAGAGCCGAGGGTCCATTTCTGGGCTCTCTATTCTGTTCCATTGGTCTATGTGTCTGTTTTTGTGCCAGTACCATGCTGTCTTTGTGATCACAGCTTTGTAGTACAGCTCGAAATCCGGCATTGTGATGCCCCCAGCTTTGTTTTTCCTTTTCAACAGTTCCTTGGAGATTCGGGGCCTTTTCTGGTTCCATACAAATTTAAGGACTGTTTGTTCCAGTTCTTTGAAAAATGTCCTCGGTATTTTGATCGGGATAGCATTGAAAGTGTAGATTGCTCTGGGTAGCATGGACATTTTAACTATGTTAATTCTTCCGATCCATGAGCATGGAATATCTTTCCATCTTTTTATGTCTTCCTCAATGTCTTTCAAGAGTAATTTATAGTTTCTAGAATATAGGTCCTTTACGTCTCTGGTTAAGTTAATTCCAAGGTAACGTATGTTTTTTGGTGCTATTGTAAATGGGATGGATTCCCTAATTTCTCTTTCTTCGGTCTCGTTATTCGTGTATAGAAATGCAACTGATTTCTGAGCATTTATTTTGTATCCTGCCACGTTACTGAATTGCTCTATAACTTCTAATAATTTGGGAGTGGCTTCTTTTGGGTTTTCCATATAGAGTATCATGTCATCTGCAAAGAGAGACATTTTGACTTCTTCTTTGCCAATTTGAATACCTTTGATCCCTTTTTGTCGTCTGATTGCTGTTGCAAGGACTTCTAGTACTATGTTGAATAATAGTGGCGAGAGTGGGCATCCTTGTCGAGTTCCTGATCTTAAGGGAAAGGCTTCCAGCTTTTCTCCATTGAGAATAATATTTGCAGTAGGCTTTTCATAGATGGCTTTTATGAGATTGAGAAATGTACCTTCTATTCCTACACTCTGACGGGTTTTAATCAGGAAAGGATGCTGTATTTTGTCAAATGCTTTTTCGGCATCGATTGAGAGGATCATATGGTTCCTGAGTCTTTTCTTGTTGATATGATGTATCACGCTGATTGATTTGCGAATATTGAACCACGCTTGCATCCCAGGTATGAATCCCACTTGATCGTGATGGATAATCCTTTTAATGTACTGTTGGATTCTATTAGCAAGGATCTTGTTGAGGATTTTGGCGTCCATATTCATTAGGGAAATCGGTCTGTAATTCTCCTTTTTGAGGGGATCTTTGCCTGGTTTGGGGATCAAGGTAATATTGGCCTCATAGAATGAGTTTGGTAGCTTTCCTTCTGTTTCTATTTTTTGAAATAGCTTTAGGAGAATAGGTATTATTTCTTCTTTGAATGTTTGGTAGAATTCCCCAGGAAAACCGTCCGGGCCTGGAGTTTTGTTATTTGGAAGGTTGTTTATCACTGACTCAATTTCTTCATAATTAATTGGCCTGTTTAAGGAATCAATTTCTTCCGGTTTCAATCTTGGTAGTTTATAGGTTTCCAGGAAGGATTCCATCTCTTCCAGATTGCTTAGTTTATTGGCATATAGCTGTTGATAAAAATTTCTAATAATCCTTCCAATTTCAATGGTGCTCGTCGTGACCTCTCCTTTTTCATTCATAATTTTAATAATCTGGGTACTTTCTCTTTTCTTTTGGATAAGTCTTGCCAGTGGTCTGTCAATTTTATTGATTCTCTCAAAGAACCAGCTTCTAGTCCTGTTGATCTGCTCTACTGTACTTCTGGTTTCTGCTTGATTGATTTCAGCTCTAATTTTGGTCAACTGCTTCCTCGTGCATGGATTAGGCCTGTCCCTCTGTTGCTGTTCCAGCTTCTTGAGGTGAGAATATAAAAACTGCATTTTAGATTTTTCTATTCTTTTGAGTGAGGCTTGGATGGCTATGTATTTCCCCCTTAGGACTGCCTTTGCAGTATCCCATAGGTTTTGGACTGTTGTATTTTCATTCTCATTGGTCTCCATAAATTGTTTAATTTGATTTTTGATTTCCTGGTTTATCGAGTCATTCCTGAGCAGGATGGTTCCTAGTCTCCAAGTGTTTGAGTTTCTTCCAAATTTTTCCTTGTGGTTGAGTTCCAATTTCAGAGTGTTGTGGTCTGAGAATATGCAGGGGATAATTTCAATCTTTTGGTATCGGTTGAGACCTGTTTTGTGTCCCAGAACATGGTCTATTCTTGAGAATGTTCCATGGGCATTAGAATAGAATGAGTATTCTTTGGTTCTGGGGTGTAGTGTTCTATATATATCTATGAGGTCCAACTCGTCGAGTATGACATTCAAAGCCTTTGATTCTTTGCGTAGTTTTTGCCAGGGTGTTCTATTTCTGATAGTGGAGTGTTGAGGTCCCCTACTATTAATGTATTTTCATTTATATGTCTCTTTATTCTGGATAAGAGTTGGCTTGTGTATCTTGCTGCTCCCCTGTTGGGGGCATATATATTTATAATTGTCATATCCACTTGTTGAATACTTCCCTTAAGAATAATATAGTGCCCTTCTGCGTCTCTAACTATAGTCTGTAGTTTAAAATCCAATTTATCTGATATGAGAATTGCTACCCCAGCTTTCTTTTGAGGACGATTTGCGTGAAAGATGGTACTCCATCCCCTTACTCTCAGTCTGAATGCATCTTTGGGTTCGAAATGAGTCTCTTGTAGACAGCAAATGGATGGGTCATTTCTTTTTATCCAATCTGCAACCCTGTGGTGTTTTATGGGAGCATTTAAACCATTTACATTGACACTAAGAACTGAGAGATATGATTTTAATGATGCCATGTTGCCAGTAAAGTCTTTGTTAGTATTGGCTGTGACTTTCTGATCTGTATCACTCTTGGGGCCTTTTTACTTTTATAGAGCCCCCCGTAATATCTCCTGTAGGGCTGGTTTCGTGGTTACAAAATTGGTTAGTGACTGGCGATTCTGAAATGTCTTTATTTCTCCATCAATTCTGAATGACAGCCTTGCTGGATAAAGGATCCTTGGCTGCATGTTTTTCTCTGAAAGAGCTTTAAATATGCTCCCCCAACCCTTTCTCTCATTCCAGGTCTGTGTAGACAGGTCTGACGTAATTCTGATGCTTTTGCCTTGGTACGTGAGAAATTTCTTTGCCCTGGCCGCTTTCAATACTGTATCCTTGCATCTAATATTTGCGAAATGCACTATGACGTGACATGGCATAGGTTTGTCGTGGTTGAGCTTGGGAGGGGTCCTCTCTGCCTCTTGGACACGAATGTTTGTTTCCCTTGCTAGATTAGGGAAGTTTTCAGCTACAATTTGTTCAAATATCTCTTCTAGACCTCTGTTTTTCTCCACCCCCTCGGGGATGCCGATGATTCTAACATTGGATTGTTTCATTGAGTCAGTAATCTCCCGTAACCTACATTCGTGGGCATGGATTTTTTTAAGACCATCTTCTATTTTCATTTTTTCCTCTATTAACCCATCCTCCAATTCACTAACCCTTTCCTCTGCTTCTGCGACCCTGGCTGTCAGAGCCTCTAGTTTTGCCTGCATTTGGCTCATAGAATTTTTAATTTCTGTCAGATTCGCTCTCATTTCTGTCCTTAGGGATTCTATATTCTCAGTAACCTTTTCGTTAATAGTTTTTTCAATTCTACTCATCATTTTGACCATCGTTACTCTGAATTCCATTTCTGATAATTTGGTTACATCCATATCCATTATTTCTGTGGCAGAGGCCACAGTCTCACTGTGTTTTCTTTGCTGGGGGGGGCTTCTCCTTCTTGTCATTCTGATGAAGAGAGGTTGCGGGGTTTCCAGAGCCCAAATTATTGACTGGGTCCCAGGCCGTGCCCCTTGTTTTATAGGGATCTTAGGGATGTGGGCTTCTTCTTTAAAGATTTTATTTATTTATTTATGTGGCAGCCAACCAGCGAGAGAGGGAACAGAAGCAGGGGAGTGGGAGAGGAAGAAGTAGGCTCCCAGCGGAGGAGCCCGATGAGGGACTCCTTTCCGGAACGCCGGGATCACGCCCTAAGCCGAAGGCAGGCGCTCAATGACTGCGCCACCCCAGCGCCTCGGGTTGTGGGCTTCTTGATTTTTCAGCCTGCCTTCTGGGGGAGGGGCCTGCCGCGCCGATACTCAGGCAGCCCTGTTTGGGTCGAGTCTCAGTGTCCCCTGCGAGGGGGGATGGGGATGGGCACTCTCTGAGCCGGTATTTCCAGGCTTTCGTTCTCTGGCGGCTTTCCCTGGCGGTTTGCTGTGCCTCTTCTGAGAGTCAGAGCAGCAGCGGCCAAATTTCAGCCTCTGTCACGGAACAGAAGGATTGCGGCCCGTTCTCTACTAATGTTCTGGCCACTTTAACTCTGTTTCTGTTGGTGCTGCTCAACCCCGCAGCGTCCCGGGATGTGCGCCCCACACCCGGCGTCCCAGCCCTCACTTCCAGGGCCGGCGCGTCTCTGTCCTTTGTGTTTCTAATGCCGCCAGCCGCCAGCCGCCCGCTCCCGGATCTCCCGGTCTCAGTCTGGATCCAGTGAGCGCACCAGGATTCCGGGGTTCCGCGAGATGCCTGGTGGCGCGCGCACCCGGCTCACGGTCTCAGTCTCCTGTTTTGCGGGTGCCGTCCGCGAGCCCCGCCCGCTCCCCCGTGCAGGTGGCTACCGCTTCCCGGCGCCCGAACGCGGCGGCTCCCTCCCCCTTCCGTTTATCTTCCGATATCTGTGCACAGTTTCATGGCTCCCCGCTTCGTACCTCAATACTCAGCGCTGGAGATGTTCAATTGTAGAGATCCAGATGCGTCTTCCTGCGTCTCAGGCTGGTTCCGTGGTTGTTTAGGCTGGTCTGGTACCTATCCAGCTCGACTCGGGGGACCAGCTGAAAACGGTGTCTCCTACTCCTCCGCCATCTTAAGTCCTCCCCCTGTTCTTTCTTTTGGAGCAAATTTCTCTGTCTCATCATTTGGTCCAGAAAAGAAAGGAAGAAAGAAAAATAAAAACAGTAACAACAACAATAATAGCAACAACAACCACAACAAAAACTTCAGGAAATGTTTCTGGTGTATGCTGTGTACACTCTGTTGTTGCATTTTGGCTGCTCTTTCCCACTGGTCCTTCCTCTACAGAGCTCCTCCTTGCTTGTAGTGGGCAGTGTTTGGACCTTTAACTAGGTGTGCTTTGGCTTGTTTTTTTTTAAGATAAGCCCAGAAAAAAAAAAAAAAAAGCAAAGTCCTGATGCAATATAAGAGAAAAGTAAAAGGAACAAAAATGCAAACAGACAAACAAAAAACTATAAGCCTGATTCCAAAGACTAAGAAAGAATAAAAAAAAAGGAAGGAAAAAAGAAAGAAAGAAAGAAAGAAAGAAAGAAAGAAAGAAAGAAAGAAAGAAAAAGAAAAAAAGAGCCTGATTTGAAAAATAAGAGAAGGAAACAAACAAACCAACAAATGAATAATTATAAGACTGATACCAAAATAAAAGACAAAGAGGAAAAAAATAAAAGAGGGAAAAATAAAAAATAAGAATAAAAAATAAGGAATTAAAAAAATTTTAAAATTAGGGGAAAAAAATAAAGAAGCAAGCCTAGTCCTATTTCCACCAGAAGCTAATTTTTTGGGGAGCATTCTTTAATCAGTAGTCTTGGTAGATGTAGGGGCCTGGGCTGGCTCACAAGCAGAGTTGCCCTTATAAAGATGCCCCTGCCAGGCACAGGGGAGTGCGCTTTAGGGTAGGGGACTCCAGCCTCCATTGGAGGTGCCGTGTTTCTCTCTGAAGTCTGACTGTGCTGGTGGCTGGAAGGAGGGAGAGGTTGTGGAGGAGGAATATGGGTACCCTTACCCTTTCATCCTCAGGGAGGGGAACTCCTGGCCACGGCTGTTCAGGAGGCCCTCCCAGAAGAGTGAATGATTTCCTGCGCCCTGGGCTTTTGTCATTTCCCTGCCCTTAACCTGTTTGTGCCCTTGCCGTTGGTGTGCCCGTGCCACACATCTCCTGTGTTTTATCTTTGGCCGGTGGCTGGGAATCAAAACTCCAAGTTTTAAAGGGCCTGGGAAGGCCCACTTGTTGGCCCACTCCCCTCCTCCAGAGGCGAGCCTTGCAGTGCACCCAGCACCGTCCTGTCCCAGAAAAGCAGTCGCACAGTTCACAAGGAGGCTAGAGTTTATTTTGAGGCACAGTGGAAAGCCGCAACCAGGTTCTCTGTGTTTGTGCGCGACTCAGTCCCCTTCTCCGTTGGGTCCCAGAAAAGCAGTTGCACAGAGGCTTGAATCTGTTGTTGGCAGACAGCGAAAAGCAGCAGCCATGTTATCCGCAGTCTGCCTGTGTCTCTGCTCTCTGCCCAGTTCCGTCCCAGAAAAGCAGCCGCTCATTGTGCACATGGTGGTTTAAGCCTATTGTGGCTCACAGTAAAAAGCTCCTATAAGGTTTTCTGCCCTCTGCGCACAGCTCTGTCCTTGCTGTTGAGTTCCAGCTGGCCTTTTGTCCTTGGACAGGCGAAATACACTCTTCCAAATGTACTCTGGAAGGGGAGAGCTCTCTCCCTGCGCGACCCAGGGGAGCTTCTCACTGCGGCTTGTTGTGCCATACCTACCTGCTATGCCCGCTCTCTCCTGCTCTCTCCCTCTCCCTGACTGCGCTGTGAAAGGGTTCCTTCCCCTTCCTGGTCCCGCTGCTTTCCTCTCCCCCAATTCATGGCTCCAAACCTCACATCTGCCACAATGTCTCTCTCCAACCGTGCAGATTGTTTTCTTAATCCTCGGATCATATTCCTAGTTGTTCAAAATACTTGGCTGTTGATCTAGCTGCGTTTGAGGGATGAGGCAAGCTCAGGTTCCCCCTACTACTCTGCCATCTCCTACATGAATTCTTATTGCATAAGCCAATAACATTTCTGTCACTTTTCAAGCCTGCTTTTAATTTTTCCTCTGATGAGAATGGAGCAGAATTTTGAGATCCATGGTCATCTCGCCATATATTCATCCTCACCTGCAGCCAAATTATTCTAATCCTCAAAAGTATTTTTCCAGGAGAGAGATTTTCATCTTTAAAGATTTGTCTTCCTTTGCCATAAAAGATTACTTGAAAGAATTTTCTGGAAGCTGTTTTATCTCCTTTGGTCTTCATTCATTCCACACATATTTTAGTTTGCATGTACTCTGTGCCTAATCCTCTGTTAGGCACTAGCAATCTATGGTGAACTTGATGAATAAAGTCCTTGATCACAAGAAGCATTCATTCTAGTGGAGAGAGAGGGCAGAGGGAGAGGCGGTGAACAAGTTAAACATACGTAACTCCATAATTTCATTTAGAGATAAGTGCTATGAAACAGGCTGTTGAGGTAGCACTTGAGGGTGAAGTGTTTGATAGGTGTCAGGGAAGGCTTCTTCAAAGAGATGATAATTAAACTGAGACCTGACTGCCCAGAAGGAAGCAGCTTTGCAGAGTTCTGGGAGGAAAGCATTCTAGGCAAAACATTTTCGCTTGATAATTGGTGACTTTAGTTTTCTATTTCTTGAGTCAACTTTAAATAATTTATGATTTCTCAGAAAATCATTTATTCATCAAGAATTAAAAACAAGTGCTCAGATCCTTCATAGATAATGATGGGTTCCACCACCAGGCAACTCACTAAGACTTGCTCAGGTGATAGCGAAGGGAGAAGGACATCAAGAATGGATGGAGAAGAGGGAGACAGTGAGTGGGAGTGGCAGCCCTGATGAACTGCTCCAATGGAGCCTCCGGTCATCCAATTACCATCTCTTTTCTTAATTTCTCCTCAAGAAGAAAGACGTGGGAACCACAGAGGAGCTGCTTCTGATCATGCAAGGAGAAATACATGAGGTGCAAGGGGCCGACTATGGTGGCCATGGAGGTGAATTCTCAGATCTCCTCAAGAGAACCTACCGTGGGGAGCATAGTAGACGGAAGGCCTCCAGTTGCCACCCCAACAAATGCTGACACTACACTCCCTTCTAGACATTCTGCTTTTAATCCTAGTTAGAGAGTCTGATTCTGTTTTTCGTGTTTGGCTGTTGACTGCTTTTAAGCCCGTAACCATTTGTTTTCCCTTCTTGCCCCACATATTATCAGGAAGACGGCATACTCTCTCCTTTGGTGATGAGGGAAGGTTTAGACCGCATGCTCTGGTCTGCCCTTATCTTGACCCACCCCTTAATCCCAATAAAGGTCAAGAACAGTCAAAAACCTGTTCTCTCAAGCCATTTTTGATCCCATTTGCAAGCATGCCTGCTCTCCCCAGGAAGCCTCATTATGTTAATAATAAATCTTTTCATACCTTCTTGGTATACATGTGACATCATGGGTCCACATTTGATTGGATTTTGGGTGAGAAATCCATCCCATCTCAACAGGGTGTGTGACAACAGCAGTTCCTGCAGCAAGCAGCATTTCTCAGCAATGACCACAACCACTGGGGGGTCTTTTCTTGCTCTGGCTTTCTAATTTGCCCTGCTGCCAGCTGGTGAGTGCATACTTTGAGCTGCTGCTTGCTGGCCAGCATGCTTTTGAAGCTATGCTGTCAAGCTTATACTTTGAGCTACTGCCTAGTGTTGCATTTGCTGAGTCCTGTGGAGTCTCTGTTACAGATTTAACTGTCCTAAGTCAGAAGCTTTGATAACTTCCATTTGGGGAGAGGATATAAAATTGGAGTCCTCCTTAACTTGTCCCTGAATTGTGCATCTTGGCCCAAAACTACCTGTATATCTCAGATTGAATCATGCATTTCGATTCCAGGATAAGCCATGGCTGAGGCTAGGATCAGGGAAATGATTCTTATTCTGTGACAATGACTGTGTTTGCCATTCTATAGAGAACTCAGGAGAAAGACTGATACTCTCTTTAATGTACTGGTCATTTGGATGGTTGCTTGTGTGGAGGAAGAACAGTCACCATGTGGTATGTGAGGTCCACACTCCTAAAACAGATACATAGGGTCCTCGCTAGGACCCTGTGTAATACTAAGCAGCTGCTGCCACCTACGCCTCTGTCATCAACAAAGATCCTGTTTCTCAGGGTTACAGGGAAGAATACCCATGGCTTAGCCAAGGTGTTAATTCAAACTTAAGTCAGGGGGTTTTTAAACCCTACAGAGCTGCCATTGTAATGAGTGAGGCCCCTAACCCTAATAATACAGAGTTGAGACTCCGGAGGAAGAAACCTACAAATATAAACAGAGTAAAGAGAACTCCTTCAAAGTATAGCCAATTACTACCAAAAAAAGATATCCACAATTTGACCTAATTAAAAATCCAAAATTACTAAAAAAGTTTATCCAACAGAAAACAATACCCAACACGCTTTTGTGCCTGAATAATGTAGGTTCTAAATTAACATCTGCTGAGATGCACCAAATGGCAGACTTTTCTGGACTTAAAAGTAGGGCTCAAGATATAGTTATACCTCTGGATTCTACTAAATTTAGACAAGGTTTCCTATTCATGGGGATCTCACTAAATTGAAATAAAGCACATCTTATACTCTTATGGGAGTTGCCAAATATAAAACAGAGCAAAGTTAAGTATTTTTCAGCTTAACCACCAGAACTATTGCCTTATGTAAATTTCCCGTGGTTATATAGCTCCTTGTCCTAAAATATCTCCTGGGCATGGAGATATCAGGCATGGACGCTCTGACCTAGCAAGTAATAAATTAAATCATATTAAATTTTTGCTACTTATAATTGCCCTGACAAAATAACTTTTACCCTTACTTGAAATACTTTATATGGCACAATATAAATTAGAACAGGGCTTTTAAGGATTGAAACCCATTATAAAAGACTTATGTAGAGAAAGGATGGTTATTCCCACTGTTTCTACATTTAATAGTCCCATTTGGCTTACTCTCAAACCTGGCAAGAATGAATGGCTTTCCATGGTGGATTACAACAAACTGAATGCTGTGGGAATACCCATTAAGGCACCTGTACCAATATCATTGAAATTAAAAACTAAAGGCAATTAGTAACTGGAAAATATTTTCGTTTGATAGATTTGACTAGTGCATTCTGTTTCATGCCTATTTCAACAGCTTTTAGTTGTGGTTTACCTTCACCTTTGAAGGGACACAATATCGCCTTACTAGCCTTGAGCTATCTTTTCACGTGATGCTTTAATAGCCCTGCCATTGCACACAATCCCTGCAGACAAATTCTTTTTTTTTTAAAGATGTGTTTCCTACATTTTTTTACTCTTCCTTGTGGTTTTTCCTTTCCCCTCAGAGTTCACTTTAACATTTTGTAGGACTGGTTTAGTGGTCATGAACTTCTATAGTTTTTGTCTAAGGAACTCTTTATCTCTCCTTCTATTCTGAATGATAGCCTTCCTGGATAGAGTATTCTTGGTTGCAGGTTTTTGTCTTTCAGCACTATGAATATATTTTGCCTCGCTCTCTTTTGTCCCGCAAAGTTTCTGCTGAAAAATCTGCTGGTAGCCTTATGGGGTTTTCCTTGTTTGTAACTGTCTTTTTTCTTGCTGATTTTATTTTATTTATTTTATTTTTTATTTTTTAAAAATTATACATGTTCCTCTGTATTTCTTTATTCTCTTTGTTTTTTTGTTTCAAATTTTTCTTTTCTTTTCTTTTTAAACATTTTTTTATTATATTATGTTAGTCACCATATAGTACATCATTAGTTTTTGATGAAGTGTTCCATGATTCATTGTTTGCCTATAACACCCAGTGCTCCATGCAATACGTGCCCTCCTTAATACCCATCATCTTGCTGATTTTATCTCTACGCCTTGCCATTTTAATTACTATGTGTCTTGGTGTGGATGTCTTTGGGTTGATTTTGTTGGGGGATGTTTATGCCTTCTGCATCTGGATATCTATTTCCTTCCTCAGATTTGGGAAGCTTTCAGCTATTATTTCTTCAAATAAATGTTCTGCCCTGTTTCCCCTCTTTTCTTCTCCTGGGATTCCCGTAATGTGAATGTTTTTATTCCTGAAGATGTTGTTGAAGTCCCTTAATCTAGTCACATTTTTAATTATTCTTTTATCTTTCTCCTCTTCAGCTTGATTGCTTTCCATTCTTTTGTCTTCTAGGTTGCTGATCCGTTCTTCTGCTTCCTTTAGTGTATTTTTAATTTCAGTTATTGAGTTCTTCGTTGCTGATTGGTTCTTTTTGTTATTTTCTATCTCTTTGTTGAGGGTCTCACTGAGGTCCTCCACTCTTTTCTCAAGTCCAGTGACTATCTTTATGACCATTGCTTTAAATTCTCTAAGAGGCGTATTAGTTATCTCCACTTTGTTTAGCTCTCTTGCTGTGATTTTTGTCCTATTCTTTCCTTTGGGACCCATTCCGCTGTTTCCTCATTTTGTTTAATTCTCCATGTTTGTTTCTCTGTGTTAGCAAGGACAGGTACATCCCTTGCTTTTGAAAGTAGTGGCCTAATGAAGTCCTGTAGTGTCCTGCAGTGCGATGTCCCCTGTTCATCATAACCTGGCACATCAGGGGTGTCTCCTATGTGTGTCGCATGTACCCTACTATTGTGGCTGAATTGCATTTGCCTTCAATACAGTCATCTGTGATGCCTCTCTTTGCCTGTTGTGAGCAAGTGTTGGTCCCTGTGTTGTTAGTGGGCCATTCTGGGGTACAATGCTGTCAGCTCTTTTTCTATTTGTGATTTATTAAGAATATATTCTATTACGGTCTTATTTTCTTTCTCATATTTTAGGTCACTTTGATAGCTTTTATTCTTTATTTAAAACAGTTTTCATTGTATTCTTTTGAAATTCAATTCTTCCTAGTCTTGTTGTTTTATTGTATAGGATGTTTTAATTTGACAATTAATTTTTATTTATAATTGATTAGCTTAAAATATTCATTGCTTTATCTTTTTCCTCTTTTTAAAATCCCAATTATTTTATTCTTTAAACTTTTTAGAGATTTTCCATTTTATTCATATGTTTATACACATGATCTCCAGTCTTAAAAATCATCCAGCAACATGGCTTTTATTTTCCCCATTTTACAGTGTGGTAGTTGATACTCTGAGAGGGAAGGGCTTGTGAAGGTGACAGCGCTAGACTGTCAGGATCATATTTAACATAGTCACCTTTTAAAAACATTTTTTTCATATGTTTTCTTTAATTCCTGGACCTTCCCCCATTATGTCAACTGAACATTCTGTGCCCAAATATCAGGTAGGGACATTGCAATTAAAATGATTATAAAAGGAATTTTCCTCTTGGCTTTTGTGTTTCAAAAGCTGAAGGATTAAGGAGAGTGGAAATGACTCAAGGACAGGTGAAAAATAAAAGAAAATAAGCAGGATAAGAGGACCTAAGTTTTTCCTTCTGCTCCCAAACTCTCAACCCCATGAGGAAATGATTATACTGACTCAAAGACTTGAAAAGGAAGTTAGGAGATTGTAAATATGGAGGAATTCTTCTGAGAGGGTCCTATACCTGCTACGTAGGGGTGGAGTTGGCAAGATTCTCCAAATGTGTTTTCGTATTTGAAGCAGATGGGAACTGTGGCTTGACATTTCAGGGGTAGAGGCATAGGATAGTTAGGATTAGGATAGAAAATGGCTTACCATGTCCTGAGATAGCCTTCCAAAGATTTATAACACTCAGCATGTTGAAGAAGCAGCAAAGTCATGCAAACTCTTTTGTGGCATGAAAGATACAGAGCAATTTGTATATTATGGAAGTGCTCTGAGGATGGGAACAAGGGATAACTCAATGACACCTTTTATGGACTGGTGATAGAGATCAGTTGGGTTGATGGACATATCAACAATGTCACCACTAAATCCCATCATCTCTCTTCTTGAAGTCATAGAACAAATTATAGAACATCTGTTCTCTGTGAAGTTATTTTGTTACAGCTACATTCAAGATGCACTTACTTTATTTTGCACAATTACACTACATTTCCATCTTTTTTAAAAAGATTTTATTTATTTATTTGACAGAGAGAGACAGCAAGAGAGGAAACACAAGCAAGGGGAGTGTGAGAGGGAGAAGCAGGCTTCTCGCCAAGCGGGGAGCCCTATACGGAGCTCGATCCCAGGACCCTGGGATCACGACCTGGGCTGAAGGCAGACGCTTAACGGCTGAGCCACCCAGGCGCCCCTACATTTCCATCTTTGATACTCCTCCTCTGTACTGGAACAATCAAAGAGGTGATACAGGATAGAATGAAATCTCCAAGGATGACTTTGCACCTTTTATCATCTGGGATCTTAGAACAGCAGAATACAGCGGATGCTGAAACATAAAAGTGCCATAATAAAATGATTGGTTTGCTTAAGAAACAGTGATTTTGGCAAAGCGGTTTTGCACTGTATCATGTGAGGTTACATTGCCTACTTTCTTCCTTGCTCCCCCTCCTGACTCCACCTTCAACCTAGTTCACCTGTATGAAATGTCACCTGATCATCTGATTGAGATCCTATTAATATCACCACCGGATGTGGTGAAAGCATGATCAGCGTCAGGATCCAACATCCGAAAGGACGGCCTCAGCTTTGAGCCCTGCTCCCTCAGGCTGCTTAACCACAAAGACATCCAAAACGTCTGCTACAGCCTCTGATCAGCTTCTGTCAATCCCAGAATCTAGCACTGTGTCTGATTAGGAAAGAAAAAATGCATTGGGGGGGGGGTGTCCTTTCCTTTTGCAGTGTGTCTTTTGCCTGCTAGATCCCCTCTCTGCATTCTCCATAATCTGATTATAAAATTCCAGATGAGGTTTCTTGATTCTACATTCCTGATTTAGATGGGCTGATAAGCTGGGTCAAAACCAAGAACGTGTTATAGCAGGGTAAAATGTAAAGACCTAGATTAAAATTTTTTTAAAAATCATTTAACAAACAAAATGTTGGTAGAGTTGGGGGAGAGAATATGAAAGAGATGTGCTTGGAACCAGAATGAGAAAATCAAAGCATTCATCACAGGAGTAATTCCTCATTTACTTATTATTGTTAGTTCTCTTCTGTGTCTCCAGCACTTAGGACAGTCCTGGCAAATATTGCGCTATCACTAAATAAACATTGAATGAATAAATGACACACTGAGTGAACACTCCATCCCTGCCAGCTGAAGCAGACTGACTATTTGTCAGAAATGATGTAGAAGGATTTCTGCTCTAGGTGGAGTCTAAACCTTGGCCTCTAAGATTCCTTGCAAGATTGTATGACTCCAGTCATGTCAGCTTATTCATTCTAGATCATTTCTCTAACTGGAACCCCCCCCCCCCCACATAATTGAACACTGTAGTGTGGAGTGGTTATTAGTAATATATTGAATTCTTGAACATTTCCTTAAAATAGATAGATGTGGATATTTCCTAAAGAGGGGCCTACAGGTAAAACCTTTTCTTAACCTGGTGACAGTAGGGAATAGGGTCAAGCATGGGAAAGATATTGAACTTCCAAGTAGCCATCTTTTTCTCACAAAACCACTTGGAAATGTTTGAGGAGTCATTTTCACTGTGAATTCATGGTATAGGAGATCATCAAATAAAGCACTCACGTTTTTCCAGCATGGTACAACTCGAAAGCTTTGTGGAGTTGGTCAAAAGGCAACTGATGGGTTACTAATGGGTCTATATTAATTTTATTTTGCAGGTAATCAGTCACTAGTTGGGGAATACAGTCTCTGGTTTTATAATCTGCAAAACAAAAAGACTACTGTAATAAGATTTGAGAAATGCCAAACCAACCAAAAGAAAAAAAAAATATGTCATGGAGATTTTTCTTCTGAAAATTTGACACTGAACATGGAAAATAAATCATTTATACATCAGAAACCGTTGACTGCTGTTACTAAGTGTGCTGCTCCAGAAATTCTGTTACCCAGAATTCCTTTGGAGGAAAACTGGGTCAATATTCACATGTTACCGAGTTGAAAAATGGTCCTTTTAAACTAGAAGTCTCTAGTTCAGCTCCTGGGCTTACAATGGCATAAATATTTCCTCCTCTGTGTATTCACACACATAGAGATGGCATTGGAAACTTACTATCAGAGGAATGGGGACAGATGGAAATGTTCATTGACTAAAGCTGTTGGTCAATATTTCTCATAAATAAGGGCTCTTCTGGAAAGATAGGAGGAGATGCCAAAACACCAGGTTGGTGTTATATATTTATAAAGAATTATATGTACAGGTATATATATATAATTATATATATATTATTTATATAGTGTTATATAATTAAGAAGCTTTGCTGCTAAAAGAGCACAACAAACTCACCAGCATGGAACTGAGGTTGACCAAATTATTTGGAACATTGGAAAAACCCAAAAACTATTTTGCAGGAGATAAAAATTGTATTTGAACTTAAAAAACCTATTTAATTAAATTAACTGAAATTGATTTGTAAAATTTTCCAACTCATTGGAGAAGTCTTTTATACCATTATAGCTCTGTTTCCTCAAGGAGAGGAATTTTCAATTCTATGTTTCTACAAGGTCAAAAGGGATTTCATGAGAGCAACCAACCAGTCCCTCCTATTCATTGACCTACCTCCTAAGCATACACCCTTCAGCGTCCGTCCAGAGAAAATCTTTGACGCATCCAGGGAAAGCTTTGAATTTGATGGAGCCACCCCAACGATCAGACAGACACCATGGCTCAGGTGGCAGGAATCCCAAGCAGCAAGCTGAAAATGACAATCATGACCGTAAGCACCTTCCCACGAATAAGTAACAACTACCACCAGAGGGAGAAGGAATCACGTTCCTAAATCTTGAACCTCTTCCTGGCCAGATGCTACCTCAACCTCAGCTCCGACACTGTCAGTGACGGGATCTCGCTAGAGAACCAGGAGAGTTCAGTGGGGAAGAGCACAGACTGTGCTAGCTGTATGACCTTAGTTAAGTTACTTAACCTCCCTAGGCCTCAGTTTCTTCATTTGTAAAAAGAATAATAATACTACCTGCTTCATAGAGTGGTTATGAGGATTAAGTGATTTATCATTCTTAAAACATTTAGAACACTATCTGACATATAGTGAGGACCTTATATTTGTTAAATAAAATTACCCACTGCCTTTGCCAGACCTTCTCCCTGGCCATGGTTCTCTGTCTAACCCATTTGTATTAAAACCAAACAAATCTACACATATGGGTGTATGAGGCTTTATTGTTTTTTTTTTAATTCAGTTTTGTAGGGCTGTATAGTGTACTTCTTCACATCTGTTTATTTTACTTCAAAAGGTTGACTGAACCTTTCTGTCTTTCTCCTTTCCTCTGTTTTGCCTTATTTTCTCTTTCCTGTTACCTATATCACTACCTTTATTTTTCAATCAAGCACATTAGGTACACACTGAAACATATTAAATGTCTATATTCTGTCCTCCAAACTGGAAAATCCAAGAGTGTGGTACCTATTTTATTCACCCTTGTATCCCTAGAACCTAGCACCTTGGTGCATCGGAATTCGTTGTTCACATGAATGAGTGGTTCTAATACAGGAGCCATAGTTGTCTTGTGAATTAAATAAGGTCTATACTTCAATATAAAAGCATATATGCAGAGCTAGGAATAAAGAAAGGGAGTAGTGATATTGTGGCCTTTTGGATGTTTTTTAAATTAATTAATTTTTTGCCTTTTGAATGTTTAAACTTTGTGTGCTACAATGATCTATTTTTAAGTATATCTTGCTTTTATTTTTAAAATAAACATTTTGGAGAGAATTATATTCTGTTTTTACATTTGGGGTCCACGGGTCCAAAACCTATGTTCAGGAGAGTTTGTACCTATCTACATGAGAATATTTAGTATGTCCCTCCCCCACATTAAGCATCTAATCACTGTGCCCCAAGCCCACGTACCATGACATCAGGGAGTCCAATGGCCTCAAAGGCAAAGTCAACACCAACTCCTGTCATTTCCATGACCACCTGCTGGACAGGCTTCTTGAGTTTTCGAGGGTTGAGACAATCGGTGACCCCTAACGCTCTGGCCCGGGGAAACTTCTCCTCATTGATGTCAACCCCAATGATTCTAGCAGCACCAGATGCTTTACAGCCCATGACAATGGCTGATCCGATTCCACCAAGTCCATAGACCACGCAGGTAGAACCACAAGTGACCTGCAAATTCACAAGGCGTGTCTGTATTAGGAAGCCAACCTGGGCACGTATGTAATTAAGAAAACAAACAAACAAAAACAGCCATTGAAACTTTTCAAACTGTATATAACAGTTGAACATGTAGACTGGCTGACGTAATTTTGATGCTTTTCAGGCAAATCACTATGACACATACTAACACAGGTACCGTCCTCACCTTGGCTGAGTGCACAGCAGCCCCGTAACCAGTGGGCACCTCACAGCTTATGGCACTGACTTTATCCATAGGAGCAGCAGCGTCAATTTTCGCCACTGCAATCTCAAGGACGACGGTATATTCAGTGAATGTGCTTGTGCGGAAAGAGTGATGAATCTTTTTTCCTTTGCAGGTAAATCTGCTGGTCCCGTCCAGCATTAATCCAGAAGAAGACAGAGCACTGTTCCGCAGTGACATAGACGCAGGTGCGGGGCGGCACACACACATGGAGTTGTAAAGACACAAGTGAGCACCTTCAGTTACAGGTCAGTGCTTATACTGTATCAGCAATTTAACAAAAGAGTAAGGGGTAAATTACTAACTCTTGCTTCTCACAGAAGTTTCCCTTGGGATGCAAGCAGGAACTGCATTCTCTACACTGAGGAATAATGAGTGTGAGGACTTTATCTCCTATATATAAAAAATAATAATACAAGCATTAGTTTAAAATATTCCTGGAACCGAAATACAATACCGTGTTTATGAAAGTTTCATTGGATCGTTGGAAAACTTGCTGCGGGCAGGTTATGACGGCCAGGATACTACATTGCCCATTGTTGTTGTTTCTTTCTTTTTAAGTTTTTATTTAAATTCCAGTTAGTTAACATACAGTGTTATATTAGTTTCAGGTGTACAATATACTGATGCAACACCTCCATACTACACCCAGTGCTCATCACAGCAAGTGTGCTCCTTAATCCCCACCCCCTACGTCACCCATCCCGCTGCCCGCCTCCCCTCTGGTAACCATCAGCTTGTTCTCTATAGTTAAGTGTCTGCTTCTTGGTTTGCCTTCCTCTCTGTTTTTTTTTTTTCCTTTCCCTTTGCTTGTTTATTTTGTTTCTTAAATTCCACATATAATTTAAATCCTATGATATTTGTCTGTCTTTGATTGACTTATTTCACTTAGCATAATACCCCCTAGCTCCATCCATGTCATTGCAAAGGGCAAGATTTCATTCTTTTTGATGGCTGAGCAATATTCCAGAGTGTGTGTGTGTGTGTGTGTGTGTGTGTGTGTGTGCGCGTGTATACCACCTCTTTATCCATTCACTTGGGCTGTTTCCATAGCTTGGCTATTGTTGATAATACTGCTATAAATATTGGGGTGCACATGTCCCTTTGAATTAGTATTTTTGGATCCTTCAGATAAATACCTAGTAGTACACAATTGCTGGATCATAGAGTAGTTTTATTTTTAACTTTTTGAGGAAACTCTGTCCTGTCTTTCAGAGTGGCTGCACCAGTTTGCATTGCCACCAACAGTGCAAGAGGGTTTCTCTTTTTTCTACATCCTCACCAACACCCGTTGTTTTCTGGGTTGCTCATTGCTGTTTTGAAGGAGAAACTGTATAACCTGGTTTTAGAAACTACATTATTCTTTTGGGCAAATAATGGAAATTTGGGGGTATTTCTTATGGGGTGGGTAGTTGTAGGTCTGCTTTCCCCTGCTCTGGAAGTAGAATAGTGAAACTAAGAATAAACCTTGGAGATGTTATCTAGTTTAACCATTTTGTTTTCCATTGGCCTCTGCAGAGAGAGTTCTGGAGAGAATATTGATTATATTTGGATCCAGTCATTAACTAGCCCTCCTGGGCCTTAGGGTGACAGGCTGGACAGGGTCTGCGAAGAAAATTAATTAACAAAGTCATCACAGACTTACAAAGGCCTGTCAGAAGTCTACAACATTGTTCCTGGTGGCTCTTACAATTTTCCTAACAAAGAAACAGCCCCCTCTTTGGCCTCTTGCCGGGTTTAGATGACATTAAAATCTGTTGTAAATTTAAATAAGGCACATCTTAACTTCATTGGCCCTTAAAATTTTCAAAGATCTTGGATCTCAAATTCAGGAGAACTTTTGCTCTCTTATCCTTTCCCTCCAAATGTTCATTGTTTTCCACAAAATTTTCACTGGAATTGTTTCTGGCTAAAGAGGACTTAGAGCATATATCTCACCTGTGTGCGTTATGTTCTCGGAGACGTAGAGACCATGCCTTTTACCTTTGTCCCCCTGCTATGCCTAGTGTCGGATGCATGGTAGCCGCTCCATAATTGTTTGCTAGATGAATTCCCTGGTAAGAGCTTCACAAGTGTCCTAACCGTGCACTCTCTTAAATCTCTTTGTGTGCCTGGCTCCAAGCTGTGGGGTTCTGTAGTACCTTAATCCATGTGATTGCCCTTATTCGTTCTGTTCATTCCAGACGTGCTAAGAATAGCTATGGCAACATCTTTTTTGATAGTCTGGGGAAGAGCATCTACTTGCTTTCTTTGATTCTTTGAATATCATTATCATCCTGTCAATGAAAATTCAAATTCTATATTCCAGTTGATTAGAACATTCACTTGTCAAACATTCTAAGGCATTCTAGCCCTGGGACAGGCAGTGTGCTAAGCATGTAGAGGGTGCAGGTACATAAAAGAAACAGTCTCAATAGTTTTCAATCTATCTAGAAGTACACTGGTCCTGTCTCAAATCTCTTTTAGCTATGGACATATGCTTGGCTCAGCTACTACCCTTCTGGATTGTTAGAGAAGACAGTAGGGAAACTGTGTGAATCTTGGAGTCACTGGATACAGTTAATATAATGATATGTGATTATTAGAAGAGTCTAGAGGCAAACCAATTTTTTCTCCTGTAAATATATGTTAATGCATTTTAAGTTCCTCTAACTCTGTGCCAGGGTTCTCTTTGGGAGGCTGTTTGTGGGAGGGGTTTCATGGCCCCACTTCCTACCTGGTTTCACTGAGCTCACTCCTTTGCCAATACTCTCCACAATCCCAGCTCCTTCATGGCCTGGGATGTAAGGAAAGACTGCTGAGAGTAATCCTTTTATTGCATGATCATCACTACCGCAGATCCCTGTAGATGTCACCTGCATAGGAATTAAGTGACCAAAGATCAATTGGTTTGGAATTTTTCTTTTTTTTTAAACTGAGACTGATTATTAAAAAAATTTTTTACATGAATTATGTCATTTGATCCCTATACCAATGCTCAGAGGAATACAGGGCATGTCTTATCATTTCCAATTTAGAGATGAGGAAAGGGAGATTCAAAGACTGAGAATGACTTGTCCAAAGTCACATGACACATGTTCAGATCTGGAAATAAATTTAGGTTTTTTGAAATCTACTCTGTACATTGATGTCATCAAATAGTTTTGAAATATGAGGGACAGTTGCATACAGGGAAGGACTTTTTTGCCCACATTATCAATAGCACCGCCGTTGAGAAATAAAGAATTTTAGGCCCATATTGTGGAATATTTTCCCATGCTCTGGGAAAATCTGTTTTAATATTTTAAACTTGTACGTTGAAAACATTCTTTAAATTAATAATGTAAAAATGTGTTTCAGTTTAAATTAACCATTGCAAAATTTAGTTGTCAATTAGAAGTTTTGAAACTTTTTACTTAATGGCCTGAGTTTTCTTGTCTGTTAATAGGCCTGACCCAACAACAGTGATCATAAAAATGAAACATTTAATGTACCATAACCCCTAAGTTATTGCTCTGCCTGGAATACAGCCAGAAAAGCATGTATCCGAGCATACTGACTAGTTTTCCAGTATGTGTAGTGGGAATGGCAGCATTTATAACTGGAACACTGGGAACAACCATGGTATATGATTGTGGCAAATGGCTAAGAAGATATCTCATGAGAAATATGCAGTGCTAAAATGGCTTCAAGATGTTATAAAAGGGTAGAAGTGTCATTTTGGGTAAGCAGCAGGCTGGAATCTCCTTATTGGGTTTGTTCCATTTATCAGATAAGAATATGTGGTAATTTTTGGGAAGTTGTCCATGGCATAAGCTGGAGGTGGAATTTTCTGTGCTTCTGAACAGATCCAATCCTTAAGCTTGATTTTGTCCAGGGTTCAGTGTGGTATTGCTCAAGCTTTTGCTGATGCAACTTCCCCCTTGTTGGATTGTGGATTTTTTATCTAGGGTTTAGCCTTTGTGGTGAAGGAGCATATCAGTGTAAGGTCAGAGAATATTGGCTAATTAACTAGGAAACATTTCAACAGATGGTGACCCAGTACACAATAAGCACTAATTAAAAGCTGTTTGGCTGGATGATAAGTAGAAAAATATAGCTTCAGAATAGCAGTCAGTTACTAAACTTCTTCCTCTGTCTACGTTCTTATCACTTTTCACTTCATTCTTTACCATCTCTCACGGGTGAAATAAAATCTTTAGCGTAACACTAGACATGGAGTTGATAATTTATTTAGTGCTAGTTCCCATATTCTCCTATTTTGTCTTTCACAGCCCATCTGTCTTTTTCTGCTTTCCTCCTTCCCCTCACTGTCTTTCCTTCTGTCATCTTTCCAATTCCCTTCATTTCTTTTCTCCTGTAACCATCCTCTAATACCTTCTACTTTGATTAGATATACTATGGACTAGAAGCATATGGCTTTTGGTATTTGTTGTGTTCATTAAATCAAGTGTTGAATTTCCTGGTCAAATTAGAAGGTAGGTGAAGTTAACGTTTAATAAGACTTAAAGCAATAATACTCCTAATACTGAGTATTTAATGATTTTGTAAAATTTGAAATGTATTGATTGAGAGGTGATTTGAGAGTGGCAAGGAGCCTTTGACGGGTCAATGTTTTCCTATCCCTGGTGTAAGTTCTGTTCAATAATTGTTACTCTTCCAAGTCGCTAAGACTATCATGGAATCCTACCTGCTCATTCCTAGAAATTGAAATTTACCACAGAGTGAACTTTTTCAGACAAACTCTGAGATTATTATAATGTATGAGCCCAAAATAATAGAGATGGAAAATTAGTCTGTTAGTCACTGTGTATTCATTTGTTGATATCAACTTTGTGTCATAGAAGTAGGGAGAAATGAACTTCTTATCCCCTTTCCCTCAAAAATGAAAAAAAAAAGTTACCACTTAAAATACCCTCTAGGTCACATTGTGAGGTATATAGGCCTAAGATGATATGTAATTTAAATAAAAATTTCAATATTGAAAAAATAATTATGGTGGATGAGTGAACTACCAGTATTTTACAAGTATTAAGACTATCTTAAACATTCATTACCTGTATTCATTTATCTGTTTAAAAATTTCTTAGTAAAAGCTAAGAAAAGTGGACAAACCCCAAATGCAAATTTTATACATTTTATATATATAATTTATAATATATAATTTTTATATGAAACAAAACAGGATTTCCTTACATTAAGCTTCACAGGTAAAAGTTAGAAGACTTAAATTTACCTTAATACGAACTTCCCCAGCCTTTGGTGGTTCAACTTGTACTTCCTCAATTGAAAGAGTAGAATTTGCTGCCCAGGCAACGGCTGCCCGGCATGTAATTGTCTGTTGACACAACGACAATAAAATGACATCACTTAGTGAAAAAATTTGTTTTATTCTGATCATACAAATGACACTTATTTGTTATAATTAGTAAAAATACAAAAATCAAAAAGCAACAGAAGAATAATCATCGCAATTTCAGATACAACCTGAATTTTAGCATGTTTCCTTCCAGTCTCTTGAAACAATTTTGATATAGTTGAGATTGTGTCCATATGCAGTTTTGTATTCTGCTTTTTTGCTAGTAATGGCCACCATGTAGTGATCAGTTATCATCTACTTGTAAGCAAGCATTTTCTCATGACTTCAAATGCTTTGTAATCAGAATTTTAAATGGCTGCTTTATATTTCATCATGTATATCCCAATTTGCTTAACAACTATCTAGACATGTAATTATTTCCATTGTTTTGACTGGTCTAAAGTATACTGCGATAAACAACTTTGTTCATAATTTTGACTTGCCTGGTTTCCTAAAGTAACAATTACTTTGGAGAAGATAGAGACATTGGTAGGGCTAAATTTATCTCCAAATTTCTTTACAGAAATGTTGAATAATTTGGCTCAATTCCTAGAAGTATGAAAGAATATCTGTATCATCATTTATTCCACCCTCATTGGCATTGACAGTAGTCATTAAAACCGAAGTATCTAATAGGTACAAAAAACTAGCAATTTTTTTTCACTAGTATTTTTTGAATGCTAATCATGTTGAATATTTTCTATGTTTATGTTAGTCATATGTATTTTCCTATTTTGTGGAGTGTTTGGTCATATAGTTAATATAAGTATCTACTGGTATCTTGGTGTTTTTCTTATTAATTATTTGATCTCTTTATACATGAAAGGAGTGAGCTATTGTCTGTCAGCTTGTCGTACATGATTTTCCCTGGTTGATATTTGAACCTTAATTTTTATGAAGTTACATGCATGTGCGTGTGCACACACACACACACACATTTTAAAATTTTGGCCAATTGAAATATCTTTTCCTTTGTTATTTATTCCATTTTTATACTTTGGAAATTCCATATAGAGACTAAATATTTATCTTCTTTCTAGATTTTTATAGTTTGATTTTTAAATATTCAACTTGTAAATCCAACTTAAAATTACTTTTTTATGTGATGTGCACTTATAGACTCTAAATGAATTGTCCTAGCATGAACTCTGATTGTTTCTTTCATTTCTGCTTAAATGAGCCCCTTTACTACAGAAGTTCTTACATTTACAAGTTAGGTGCTCTTTGGAAGCTGTTTCTATCGTCCCATTTCTCTTACTCTCAGTTCCTGCAGCAACATCTTGATGATTTGAATACTTTAACTTTTTGATATATCTTAATGTCTGCTGGGACTAGTACCCTTTATAATTTTATGTATGTTCCATTTGCAAGTTTACTGCACTAGTAATTGTAAGATATACTGAGCCCACTAAATCTATTATGTCTTCAAGAAATTTAGACACCATTAGAGGAGGTAATATGTCTTATACTACAAAGAAAAGGGACAAATTTCAGAAGAGAAATTCAAATAAAATGATACCAAAAAAAAAAAAAAACAACCCAAAACAAAACATTACATCTGGGATGCCTGGATAGCTCAGTTGGTTAAGTGTTCACCTCTTGGTTTTGGCTCAGGTCATGATCTCATGGGTTGTGGGATTGAGCCCCGAGTTGGGCTTCTCACTCAGCTGGGAGTGTGCTTGAGAGATTCTCTCCTTCTGCCCTTCCCCCCCAAAATTAAATAAATGTTTCAAAAAAAAGGAAAAAACATTACTTTCTTCAGGATGAAGTGATTCTGCTTTTATCTACAGAACTCAAGTAAAAATTCATGAAAAAACTTTTGTAATTTCAAAATGATACACACTCAAGGCAAAAAACTTGGAAAACTCAGACAAAGGTAAAGGGGAAAAACTGCAAGTCTGGCACCTAGCTATTACTATTTGTAACATTTTTGGGTAGGTCTTTCCAATTGATATTCTATGTGTGTTTGTGTAATCATACTAAGAATACTGTTTTATAGTCTGCTCTTGCACTTTGCTTTATAAATGTTTTCCAAGGAATTTAAAATGATCACTTAGGACTCTATTGACTAATATATCATAATTTATTTAATCAGTTTCCTAGCATTTGACACATCTGCTTCCAGTGTTATACTCTTTTTTTTTTCTTTTTTGGAGAGAGAGAGCGAGCATGAGTGTTGGGATGAGCAGAAGGAGAGGGACAAGCAGCCTCCATGTGGAGTGCAGAGCCCAACCCACCCCAAGATCACGACCTGAGATGAAATGAGTCGGAGGCTTAACTGACTGAGCCATCCAGACGTCCCTCCGGTGTTACACTCTTTAAAACAATGCCACAGTGAACTTATTTATAAGAACAACATGATTATTTCCTTTGAATAAATTTCTGGGTCAAATGATAGGCATATTTTTAAGACATTTGATACAATATTGTCAAACTATCACCTAAGAAATTCCTAGAGTTATTTTCCCACCAGTGATGTTTGAGTTTCCGCAGGTGGGAAACATTAAGAATTGTCACTAAAAATCTTTGCTAGTCTGATTGGAGAAAATGGTGTCTTAATTGTGTTTCAGTGTATGCTTTTTAGATAACTAATGAAAATGATATAGATCTATTTTAAAGGTATCACTTACTTTGCCTGAAGTGTCCATGATGAATTTTCTTTCCTTGGTGCCTTCAGGTATACCCGAGAGAGCTGCACTTTTTTGACTCTGCTCCTGGACAACCTAGACAGAGTATTTATACTGTTTGCATACCAAAAGTCATTAAGCATAATTACATAATCACAAATCCACATGGGGAAAACCAGACAGGTAAAGTGGTTGGCAAATATGTGAAGGTGAAGGACAGACAAAAACATGGGAGAATGATTAGGGAGGGAGGGGGTTCAAACAAGGATGCTGAATAAGGAGAGCTTGAAAGGTAGCAATGCTGAGAAAGCAATAAAAGGGCTGTTAAAATGTGAATCAAGTGACAGAAAATAAGAGGAAGATCAATTACTAATTAGTTAGCAACAAGAATTTCTGGAATGTCAGTTACATGAGAGGTACTGCTAGATCCAGGCAATGTAAGTATAACACAGGGTCTCTGGGGTCAAAAAAGACAGAAAAGCACAAATAATGATATAAAGTACTACAAAGAAGCTGAAGACAGAGTAACAAAGAAGATAAATTCATCGTGAACAATTAGAGTTTTATTTAGGTAACACTTGAGCTGCATCTAGAAGAAAGAATTTATATAAAATAAAATAATGAGTAGCATATTCAAAACGGGGGTTTGAGCTTAATCGAGGAAAAGTGAAATGGCATAGGCTTTGGGTAATGCTAATAATGATGGTGATTCTGCTGTTCCTGATAATGATAAGGGTGACAATGATCATCATGTTTATCTTTTAATATTTGTTTACTGCAGTGTTTCTCTACATCAGAGAGCAAAGAATCCATTGTGGGAAGTTGTTAACAATTTGTAACTCTGGGCCCCACCCTTGCTATTCTGGCTTCTGCTAGATAAGGATACCAAGGCAAATAGTAGACAAGAAAGCATCAAGGCACCACTCATTAAATTTCCAGAGTAAGAGTGTGAGTTCTTTGGTTGGCTACTCAGGCTGCCCCTGATTCACATCTCTTAGACATTATTTGTCCAGAGCTTCCTTGGAGGAGGCCAATGAAGCAGTTTCTTTGCTGAGAACATATTACCTTCACAGTTCACAGCTACTATAAGGTGAGAGTAATTTGGGTAGGAGTGGATGTGAGAGTAATTTGGGACAAGCTTCAATAATTAGTAGCTCTCTAGGTTTGGAGTTTTTTCTGGCAATGGAACTCTCTTAACCCTTTAGTTAGTTGTTTATAAGTTTCATTTGAAGGGTTTTTTATCTCCTAATAATTCAGAGATGTTCTCAGGGTCCTGACCCTAACACTGCTTCTATTTTATCATGCCGTGTAGGGACTTGCCATCCCCCAGAGGATATTTTGAAGCTCTTGCTGTAAGACTTAGACCAGAAACTGGGCTAGGGTGGAGAGGCCCAGCTTCTTTGCTCTGAAACCTGGCCAGGAGAATGTTCTCAGGAGGCATGTCAGGTGACTATGCTTTATATAGGGAGGTATCCCCTTTATGGGCAAGATGGTACAAGAATGGAGGTTCTTGGATGGGGTTGAAAGAATTTAGGATTGTTCATTCTTCTCTCTTCTTAAATAACCTTGCTCTACAATACCCTGGTCATGAAGCTTTCTGCATCCATGCACTACTCTTGGAAACTACACGTTGCTCCTATTCAGCAATGCTTGAATGCTCAATATTGTCTGAGAAGATTGACTATGATTTGAAGTGAACGAATGTTCTGATGTGAATGATTTTTTTCAGAAGGGCCAGTTTGGGCTTGTCTCTCCCATAGCATCTTGCTAAAGGCTAAAACATTAGGAAGTTTTTTTTCTTCCAAGTTGCCTAAATTTAGAGCTTTAGTGGGGCATGTGGTCTGAAGCCTGAGATGACAGGTGATAATTGACCATTTAATTGCTCTTCTATAAATCTATCTTCCAAATCAAGGATGGTGGGATCTTCAGTGCTTCTCAATCCCCTCCACTCAGTGAGTTCCACAGTTCTGGCATATCAGTGAACCATTTCCCTTCTGGGACCCAATTTTTGTATTAGGGCTCTTTTCTGTCCAAGTTACTGAAACCCAACATGGACAAACTTAATGCAAAGGGGGAAAATGTTGACTTAACAGAAATCATGAAAGGAATGAACAACCAAACAAGGTCAAGGGCAGGAATGCAATTGGGAGCAGAAACTTGAATCAATTCAACTTTAGTAGGATTTTCCTCTTCCTTATGTGAGGCAATGCAGCAAAGCGGTTAAAAGCATGAATACTAGTACTAACAGACCTGCATTCAATCTTAGTTCTGTCTCTCACATGCTGGGACATAAAGCAAGAAATCCAACCTTTCTAGACTTCAGTTTCCCCATCAATAAGATGAGGATGACTATGGTAGTTCCTACCTCATAGGTTTGCTATAAGCATTAATTAACAAATGACGATTGTTTAGAATTGTGCCAAGTACATAGCATGGCCTACATATAGGTATTATCTATTATGATTATTATTATTATTATTATTATTACTATGTCTCTCAGCACATTGATTGCCTCTTCTCACCACTGCCTTGCTTTTGTCAGCCACATAGTGGGAAATATGGCCACAAAAAAGCCACTTAATTCTTAAATCTAACAATTCCAACAAAAGAGTTCAAATCTGTCTGTCATTTTAAGTCCAAAAATGTAATGAAGTCTCTCCTTGCTCAGTTTGGGTCTGGTGCTCACTCCTGGACCAATGAAACCTAGCCCAATTTGTGGAGATGTGGAAGAATTTGGTAGCTGTTTTCATAGCCATGTTTATGTCCCTGAGCGGCTGACGGTGGCTGGGGAAAATCACAGGGCAGATTGGCTCCGTTGTAAATTCTGGATCACCAAGATGAAGTGAAGTCTCAGTAGTGCTTGGCAGTATATCATTTTCCTAGCCAACTTGCTGTCCAATTTCCTGAAATAAATGTCAGTCTTTGAACACTTGTGTCAAATATCTGACCATTATCCACCCTTCCCTCCATCTTTTTCCATCCCCCTTTCCCTCTAGAGATGAACTTACAGTACACTGAAAATTCACCCAGTTGCTCCAGGCAAAACCCTCCCCTTTCTATATCCACTTCATTAACAATTTCTGCAGCTCTACCTCTGATATATTTCCCAAATTTGTTAGTGCTTAATGTCTTACTCCCTACTCTAGAATACAATTTCTGTGAGAATAGGGACTTTGAGTCTCAATATTTTTCTTCTATTCCAAGTGTCTGGAATGGTGCCTGATATATAGTAGGATATCAGTAAGTATTGATTAATTGAATTAAAGTGAAGTTATCAGAAAAGAACTTCCTTGGATGCCTATTATGTAATGTATGTGTTATGTAGTCATGTAACTGCATTCCTACTCATTTTGTTCTTCCCTGTCATCTGTCTCTGCTTAGGAAACTCGTTGTTACTGATTTCTTCTGTCAGTGTAACTTGTCAGCTTTTTCTTTTTTTAAGATTTTATTTTTTAAGTAATCTCTACACCCAGCGTGGGACTCAGTCTCACAACTCTGAGACCAAGGGTCACACACTCCCCTGACAGAGCAACCCAGGCACCCCAACTTGTCAGTTTTTTAACATAGTCATCCCTCTTCCATTAAGAAGAAAAACAGAAACAAACTTTCCATTTTCCCATATCTCTTTCCAACTTCTGCTGGGAGTCAAGATGGATGTTTATGTGGCTCTCTGAATTGAGGGTTAAGTGTTAAAAGCCAAATACTATTAGTCTGGGCTTCTGCTTATTGGCCTTGAGAAATTTTAATTGTCCTGCCTGTAATTGGGAATTTGTGGGTGGATTTTTATATTTGAATAATTTTAGTTTGACTTCATAATCTGAGTTAGAGGATGCCAATGTATAATTTGACTTTGAAATTTGAGTAATTTGGACTGTGTAGCTTCAGGGAGTTTCTACAGTATTTCAATAGGTGTTTGGCAGTGACTTCAAAGAAAGCAGTAAACCAGAGTCGTATCATTGAAGACACAATTTAAGAAAAGACCCTTCACACTCACTTTTTCTTTACCTTCCTCTCACTCCTTCACACATGCCATCCTGTTTTATACTCTCAGCACTCCATCGAAGCATCTATTTTGAATTTTATTCACGAACTCCATTTCACTAAAGCCAATGGCCATTTTCCAGCAGTCATCCTGACAGTTCAGTGCCTCTGGTCATATCCTTCTTGAAACTCTTTCTTCCTTTGATTTCATGGTTCAACCTTCTTCGTTTTTTGCCATAATATTTGGTTGTTCCTTTTCTGACTTTTTAAAAAGCTTCATCCTCCTCTTGTTGGCCATTAAATATTCACACCTAGGTTCTTGGCTTTGGCAGAGCCAACTTGCTGAGCTTGAGAATTCAGCCTCCCCTGTCTGCTACCCCTGCAATATTTGTAGACTTGATTCTGAGCTATGGTTAGCTCTTCAACTTCAGGAGATTGGAAATGAAATGTTTACTGTGGAACTGTTCTTTTCTACTTCGTTCTCTTCCTAAACTATCATCTTCAGTGTAGTTGATGTTTAGACAAGATGCTTATCATGTCTCTTTATTAAAGTAATATTTTTTCTTATTATAAGTGATATGTGCTCATTTTAGAAAATTTAGAAAATATAGGAAGCATAAAGGAAAAAATAAAAATTCTTATAACCACATTACTTATTAATAACTGTAAATATTTTAGAACTTTTTTCTACAAAAATAAGTTTTATTTTTTTCAAAGTTAAGATTGTACAGTTGTATTATATACGTTGTCCAGTTTTTGTAGTTATGATCAGTGGGAGGTTCAGCCTCATGTAAATGCTTCATCATGGTAATAATTGGAAGTTTTGCCACAATGTGATCATGGAATTCCTGATGAAGATTTTTGCTTCTTGAAAATTTGGAGCAGTTTATATTCCTAGAAGCATTAAACACAAGTGCAAATCTTATAACTTCACTATCATTGAATATTATATCATTTTATATATGTTGCTCACGTCATAGGGTTTATTTTACTTACTTATGCATAGTAAACTTTAGAGAGGTTAACAGTGCTTCAAAATTTCTTTTGCTTTTCAGTGTTGCCATTGAGAGCAATCATTCTTCTTAATCACAGAGTAGTAAGGACGATGATAATGATAATTATGATGGTAACTATCTAATAGTTTTAAGTAATTTACATATGTCAGCCTTCAAGAGACTATATGGTATAGTATAAAACTATTGTCTGTGGTGTCAGAAGACCTAGATCTCAATTCTGGCTGCTCTGCTTATTAGCTTCATTAATTTGGCCAATTCTATATATATCCAGGTCTAAGTTCTCTCTCCTCTAAAATACCAAAGTAGTACCTACCTCTCAGTGTTATGAGGATCACATGAAGTGATGTATGTAAGGTACTGTACATAATGTTTTTTCTTCTGCTATTTATAGCTATAATTTTAAATGATTATTATAAGCCATGATCTCTACTAAAAACTTTGACCATATTTCACTTAATTCTCAATTAAACAAATCTGAAATATTCTCAGCATATTTCGGGATTAGTTTTTTGCTATTGTAAGTTCCAGGTGGGTTGCAAAAGTTCTAATAGTTATTGAGCCAATCTGGCGTTTTGTATTGATTTGGATTATATGGAAATAATAATTTTGGTTACTACTACAAACAGAAGTCATTGGCTTTTTGAAAGTAAATGTAAGCATTTACTATGATGAGTATGCTTTTTTAAAAAAACTTTCTTTTTAAATGTCATATGCAAAGGCAGTAAAAAAGAGAGTCAAGGAAAGAGAATGCAAAAATGTTTATAAAAACTTCCATTTCTAGAAGTAATTTTTGGGCAGTCATTGTGGGATGAAAATTGAATTTCAAAAGTTTTGAAGTAATATAGTAAAGACGTCATTCTCTTCAAATTGATCTACATATTTAGCAAAATTCCTATTAAAATTCCAGTAATTTTTTGTAGATATAGACAAGATTATTCTGAAATTTATATGAAAAGTCAATGAAACTAGAATAAACAATTTTGAAAAAGAAGAATTAAAGTGGGGGGTTTTACTCTACCTGATCTTAGTACTTACCATCTAGCTACAGTAATCAGGATGGGGTGGTATTGGTGGACAAATAGAAACATAGATGTCAATAGAACAGAATAGAAAATCCAAAAGTAGACCAACACAAATATATCCAATTTGACAAAGTATAAAAGCTATTCAATGGAAGAAGAGTAATCTTTTCAACAAGTGGTCCTGGATTAATTAGACATTAATAAGCAAAAAATGAACCTCAACCTAACCTTTATACTGCATAAAAGCCTATCTCAAAGTGGATCATGGGTATAAACACAAAAACATAAAACTATAAAACTTTTAGAAGAAAACATGGGAGAATAACTTCAAGACTTTGGGTTTGATAAAAAGTTCTTAGACTTAACATCAAAATCATAATCCATAAAAGAAAGATAATGTAAATTGGACTTTATCAAAATTAAAATTTTTTTCTTTGTAATAGATCTTATTAAAAGATGAAAAGATAAGCTACAGATTGGGAGAAAATGGTTGTAAACCATATCATCAAAACAAACAAACAAACAAAAATACCATATAATCAACTATAGCCTTAGATCTAGAATACATAGAAAAACTCTCAAAACTCAACAATAAAAAAATTTCATTATTAAATTAGCAAAATACATAAACATATATTTCAGTAGAGTTCAGCATCATTAGTCATTAGGGAAATGCAAGCTAAAACCATAATATATATACCTATTAGAACTATACATCTATTAGAACAGCTAAAACTAAAAATAGTGATAATACTGTGCTAACAAGGATATGGAAAAACTGGATCACACATGCATCACTGGTGGGAACATGAAATGGTACAGCCATGCTGGAAAATAGTTTGGCAGTTTCTAACAAAACTAAATATGTACTTACTGTATGTACTGGGTTAAATAGCATCTAAACTACTTGGCTATCGAGGACCTCAGAATGTGACCTTATTTGAAAATAGGGTTGCTAGAGACTGAATGAGTCTCCTCAAAATTCATATGTTGAGACCTAATCTCCAATATGATGGTATTTGAAGGTAGGGCCTATGGGGTCTAATTAGGTCATGACAATGGAGCCCTCTTTTAAAAGAAACTCCAGAGAATTCTCTTGCACTGTCTGCTGTGATGGCACATTGAGGAAATGGCCATCTGCGAATTAGGAAGCAGGCCCTAACCAGGTACCAAATCTGCCAGCACCCTGATCTTGGACTCCCCAGCCTCCATTACTGTAAGAGATAAATGTGTTGTTTAAACTACTTAGTTGAGAGGGTCCAAGATGGCAAAGGCGTAGGAGACCTTAGTTTTGTCTGGTCCCAGGAATTCATCTAGATAGCTATCAAATCATTCTGAACAACTGTGAACTCAACCAGAGACTCAAGAAAAGAATAGCTGCAACTCTACCAATAGAAAAGCGACCACTTGCTGCAAGAGTGACAAGATGGAAAAACTCACCTCAAAAAAAGAGAACAAGAGGCAGTACTGACTTCCAGGGACCTAATCAGTATGGACATAAGTAAGATGCTTTAGTTCAGAATAACGATTATAAAGATACTAGCTGGGCTTGAAAAAAAGCATAGAAGACACTAGAGAATCCCTTTCTGGAGAAATAAAAGAACTAAAATCTAAGCAAGTCAAAATCAAAAAGGCTATTAATGAGATGCAATCAAAAATGGAGGCTCAAACTACTAGGATAAATGAGGCAGAAGAGAGAATTAGTGATATAGAAGACAAAAATGTGGAGAATAAAGAAGCTGAGAAGAAGAGAGATAAACAAGTAGAGGATCATGAAGGGAGAGCTTGAGAGATAAGTGATACCATAAAGTGAAACAATATTAGAATAATTGGGATCCCAGAAGAAGAGGAAAGAGAGGGGTGCCTGGGTGGCACAGTGGTAAAGCGTCTGCCTTCGGCTCAGGGCGTGATCCCGGCATTATGGGATCGAGCCCCACATCAGGCTCCTCTGCTGTGAGCCTGCTTCTTCCTCTCCCACTTCCCCTGCTTGTGTTCCCTCTCTCGCTGGCTTTATCTCTGTCAAATAAATAAATAAAATCTTAAAAAAAAAAAAGAAGAGGAAAGAGAGGGGGGGGAGAAGGTATATTGGAACAAATTATGGTGGAGAACTTCCCTACTCTGGGGAAGGAAACAGGCATCAAAATCCAGGAGGCACAGAGACCCCCCCCAAATCAATAAAAATAGGTCAACACCCTGACATATAATAGTGACACCTGCAAATCTCAAAGACAAAGAGAAAATCCTGAAAGCAGCTCGGGGGATAAGAGGTCTGTAACCTATAAGGGTAGAAATATTAGACTGGCAGCAGACCTATCCATAGAGACGTGGCAGGACAGAAAGGATGGCATGATATATTCAGGGTGCTAAATGAGAAAAATATGCAGCAAGAATACTTTATCCAGCTAGGGTGTCATTCAAAATAGAAGGAGTGATAAAAAGCTTCCAGGACAAACAGAAACTAAAAGAATTTGTGATCACCAGACCAGCCCTATGAAAAATACTAAAGGGGATCCTTTAAGTCAAGAGAGAGCCCAAAAGTAACATAGACCAGAAAGGAACAGAGACAATATACAGAAACAGTGACTTTACAGACAATACAATGGCACGAAATTCATATCTTTCAGTAGTTACTCTTAATATAAATGGGCTAAATGCCCCAATCAAAAGACACAGAGTATCAGAGTGGATAAAAAAGCAAGACCCATTGATATGCTGTCTACAAGAGACTCATTTTAGACCCAAAGACACCTCCAGATTGAAAGTGAGGGGGTAGAGAACAATTTATCATGCTAATGGACATCAAAAGAAAGCTGGGGTGGCAATCCTTCTATCAGACAAATTAGATTTTAAATCAAAGACTGTAATAAGAAATGAGGAAGGACACTGTGTCATAATTAAAGGGTCTATCCAACAAGATCTAACAATTGTAAATATTTATGCCCCTAACATGGGAGCAGCCAATTATATAAGCCAATTAATAACAAAATCAAAGAAACACATTTGATAATACAATAACAGTAGGTGACTTTAACACCCCCTCACTGCAATGGACAGACCATCTAAGCAGATCAACAAGGAAATAAAGGCTTTGAATGGCATACTGGCCCAGATGGACTTCACAGATATATTCAGAACATTCCATCCTAAAGCAATGGACTACACTTTCTTCTTGAGTGCACATGGAACATTCTCCAGAATAGGTCATATTGTGGGTCACAAATCAGGTCTCAACTAGTACCAAAAGATTGGGATCATTCCCTGCATATTTTTAGACCAAAATGCTTTGAAACTGGCAGACAGTCACAAGAGGAAAGTTGAAAAGAACTCAAATACATGGAGGCTAAAGTCCTACTAAAGAATGAATGGGTCAACCAGGAAATTAAAGAAGAATTTAAAAAATTCATGGAAACAAATATAATTGAAAACACGACAGTTCAGAATCTTTGGGGTGCAGCAAAGGTGGTCCTGAGAGGGAAGTATATAGCAATACAAGCCTTTCTCAAGAACAAGAAAGCTCTCAAATACACAACCTAACCTTACACCTAAAGGAGCTGGAGAAAGAACAGCAAATAAAGCCTAAAGCCAGCAGGAGAAGAGAAATAATAAAGATTAGAGCAGAAAGCAATGAAATAGAAATAAAAAAAACATTGAAACAGATCAATGAAACTAGGAGCTGGTTCTTTGAAAGAATTAATAAGATTGATAAACCCCTAACCAGACTTATCAAAAAGAAAAGGGAAAGGACCCAAATGAATAAAATCATGAATGAAAGGAGAGATAGCAAGCAACACCAAGGAAATACTATTATAAGAGAATAATATGAGCAACCATATGACAACAAATTAGACAATCTGAAAGAAATGGATGCATTCTGAGAAACATATAAACTACCAAAACTGAACCAGGAAGAAATAGAAAAGCTGAACAGACCCATAACCAGCAAGGAAACTGAAGCAATAATCAAAAATCTCCCAACAAACAAGAACCCAGGGCCAGATGGCTTCCCAGGGGAATTCTACCAAACACTTAAGGAAGAATTAAAACTTATTCTTCTGAAACTGTTCCAGAAGATAGAAATGGAAGGAAAACTTCCAAACTCATTCTATGAGGCCAGCATTACCTTGATCCTAAAACCAGAAAAAGACCCCACTAAAAAGGAGACTTACAGACCAGCATCCCTGATGAAACGGACACAAAAGTTCTCACCAAGATAGTAGTTAATAGGATCCAACAGTACATAAAAAGGATTATTCACTGTGACCAAGTGGGATTTATTTCTGGGCTGCAAGTGTGGTTCAACGTCCATAAATCACTCAATGTGATACATCACATTAATAAAAGAAAGGAGAAGAAACATATGGTCTTCTCAATAGATGCAGAAAAAGCATTTGACAAAATACAGCATCTTTTCTTGATTAAAACTCTTCACAGTGTAGAGATAGAGGGAACATACCTCTACATCATAAAAGCCATATATGAAAAGCCCACAGGAAATATCATTTTCAATGGGGAAAGCTGAGAACTACTTCCCTAAGGTCAGGAACACAGCAGGGATGTCCACTATCACCATTGCTGTTCAACCATAGTACTAGAAGTCCTAGCCTCAGCAATCAGACAACAAAAAGAAATGAAAGGCATTCAAATCAGCAAAAGAAGTCAAACATTCATTCCTCACAGATGATATTGTAGTCTATGTGGAAAACCCAAAATACTCCACCCCAGAATTGCTAGAACTCATACAGGAATTCAGTAAAGTGGCAGGGTATAAAATCAGTGCACAGAAATCAGTTGCATTCCTATACACCAACAATGAGACAGAAGAAAGAGGAAACTAAGGAGTCGATCCCATTTACAACTGCACCCAAAACCATAGGATACCTGGGAATAAACCTAATCAAAGAGGCAAAAGTTCTATACTCAGAAAACTATAGAACACTCATGGAAAAAATTAAGGAAGACACAAATAAATGGAAAAACATTCCACGTTCATGGATTGGAAGAACAAATATTGTTAAAATGTCTATGCTACCTAGAGCAATATATACATTCAATCCTATCCTATCAAAATACCATCAACATTTTTCACAGAGCTGGAACAAATTATTCTAAAGTTTGTATGGAACCAGAAAAGACCCTGAGTAGCCAGAGGGATGTTGAAAAAGAAAACCAAGCACAATGCCTGACTTCAAGCTGTATTACAAAGCTGTCATCATCAAGAGAGTATGGTATTAGCACAAAAACAGACACATAGACCAATGGAACAGAATAGAGAACCCAGAAACAGACCCTCGACTCTATGGTCAGTGAATCTTCAACAAAACAGGAAAGAATATCCAATGGAAAAAAGACAGTGTCTTTATCAAATGGTGTTGGGAAAATTGGACAGCCACATGCAGAAGAATGAAACTGGACCATTTACTTACACTATACACGAATATAGACTCAAAATGGATGAAAGCCCTAAATGTGAGACAGGAATCTATCAAAATCCTTGAGGAGAACACAGGCAGCAACCTCTTCAACCTCAGCCACAGGAACTTCTTCCTAGACACATCACCAAAGGCAAGGGGAACAAAGGCAAAAATGAGCTATTGGGATTTCTTGAAGATAAGAAGCTTTTGTACAGCAAAGGAAACAGTCGACAAAACCAAAAGACAACAAACAGAATGGGAGAAGATATTTGCCAATGACCTATCAGATAAAAGGCTAGTCTCCAAAATCTATAAAGAACGGATCACTCTCAACACCCAAAGAACAAATAATCCAGTCATGAAATGGGCAGAAGACATGAACAGACATTTCTGCAAAGAAGACATCCAGATGGCCAACAAACACATGAAAAAATGCTCACTATCACTTGGCATCAGGGAAATACAAATCAAAATCACAATGAGATACCATTTCACACCAGTCAGAGTGGCCAAAATTAACAAAGTAGGAAATGACAGATACTGCGAGGATGTGGAGAAAGGGAACCCTGTTACACTCTTGGTAGGAATGCAAGCTGGTGCAGCCACTCTGAAAAACAGTATGGAGGTTCCTCAAAAAGTAGAAAATAGAGCTACCCTACAACCCAGTAATTGCACTACTAGGTATTTACTCCAAATATACAAATGTAGTGATCCAAAGGGGTACCTGCACCCCAATGTTCGTAGCAGCAATGTCCACAATAGTCAGACTATGGTAAGATCCCAGATGTCCATTGAGAGATGAATGAATAAAGAAGATGTGGGGTGTGTGTGTGTGTGTGTGTGTGTGTGTGTGTGTGTAATGGAATATTATGCAGCCATCAAAAAAGGAAATCTTGCCATTTGCAACGACATGCATGCAACTACAGGGTATTATGCTAAGTGAAATAAGTCAATCAGAGAAAGACAATTGTATGATCTTACTGATATGTGGAATTTAAGAAACAAATCAGTAAGATCATAGGGGAAGAAAGGGAAAAATAAAACAAGATGAAATCAGAGAGGGAGAGAAACCATAAGAGACTCTTAATCATAGGAAACAAACTGAAGGTTGCTGGATAGGAGGAGTTTGGGGTATGGGGTAACTGGGTGATGGACATGAAGGAGGGCCATGATGTAATGAGCACTGAGTGTTATATAAGACTGATGAATCACTGACCTCTACCTCTGAAACCAATAATACATTACATGTTAATTAATTGAACTTTAAAAATGTTTAAAGAAAGATGTCTTTTAAAATAAATTTATCTAGGGACACATGGGTAGCTCAGTTGGTTAGGCATCTGCCTTCGGCTCAGGTCATGATCAGGGTCCTGGGATTGAGCCCCACGTTGGGGTTTCTGCTCAGCAGGGAGTCTGCTTCTCCCTCTGTTCTCTCTCTCTCTTTCAAATAAATAAATAAAATCTTTTAAAAATAAAAAAAATAAAATAAATTTATCTAAGTAAAAAGGTTAAAAAAAACACTACCTAGTTGATGGTATGTTTGTTATAGCACCGTGGACAGACTAAGACAAGGGTCTTTGCAGATGTATACTTAAGATGAGGTCATACTGGATTAGGATAAGGCCTAAATTCAGTATAAACATATGTCCTTATAAGAAGAGAAGATACACAGTGATGTGCATGCAGGTAAGAAGGCCATGAGAAAATGGAAACAGACCATGATTGGAGTGATCTCACAACAATTTAAGGAATTCAAGGGACTACTGGGAACCATCAAAATCTAAGAAAGGGGCAGATTCTCCCTCAGAGCCTGCAGAAGTCACCAACTCTGCTGACCCCTTGATTTTGGACTTCTAGCTTTAGAATCGTGAAAGAATGAATGTTTGTTGCTTTAAGTTATCCAGTCTACAGTGATTTGTTACAGTAGCTCAAGGAAATGAATACAGATTTTTTTAAAAAGATTTTATCTTTTTATTTGAAAGAGAGAGAGAGTGAGTGAGAGAGAGAGCATGAGCAGGGAGGGGGGAGAATCAGACTCTCCACTGAGCAGGGAGCCCCATGCGGGACTTGATCGCAGCACCCTGGGATCATGACCTGAGCTGAAGGCCGTCGCTTAACTGACTGAGCCATTCAGGCTCCCCACGAACATAGATTTTTGTATGGAGAAGTGGGTGCTCCTTTAACAAGTACCTAAAAATGAGGACGTGGCTTTGGATTTGGTAATGAATAGAGGCTGGAAGAATTTTGTGATACAAGATAGAAAAGATCTAGATTTCTTTGAAGAGACTGTTGGCAGAAATATAGTTATTAAAAGGTGATTCTGGTGAGGGCTCAGAAGGAAATGAGAAATCTGTTATTGGACTCTGGAGGAAAGGCAATCCTTGTTATAAAGTGGCAGAAAACTTATCTGAGTTTTATTCTAGTGTCGCGTGGAAAGTAGAATTTGTATGTGATGAAGCTGGTTATTTAGCTGAGATTTCTGAGCCAAGTGTGGAAGGTATGTTCTGGTTTCTCCTTAATGCCTAGAGTAAATAGGAGAAGAAAAAGATAATTTGAGAGGGAACTGGTAAGCAAAACAAAACAAAAACAAAACAAAAAACACTTGATGATCTAGATAATGCAGCTCTGGAACAGAGCCAAGGATGTGGCTGGACAAACCTTTACTGACGAGATCAGTGTTATCCATGAAGCTGATCAACTATTTCATCAGAAGCCAGGAATAAAAGTGAGGTTACCAAAGAAGGATCTGTGGAAGACCCTCTTATATAATGGCGTGGATCCCCTGATATACACAAAAGACAAGCAAGATTCTTGAAAAACATTATAACAGCAGAAATACTACCAGATTGAACTGAAGGGGCCAGAGACAGTATGAAGGAAGGTTGCTGGACTTCTGGGAGTCTGCAGACAGGAAAACGGCTGACAGAACTGTCCAGCTACATACATGTGCTCCCTTTAAGATGAAAGAGGGTGGGGCTGTGGAGGCAGAGTCCAGAGTGACAGGCCCAGAGGGTCGAGCCTCCATGAACCTGCAGGGGGGTGTCTGCCATAGAAAATTATTCTCAGGCCTTGAAACCTAATGGAACTTGTCTTGCTGGGTTGATAACTTTCTTTAGACCAAAGACTCCTTTATTTCTTCCATTTTTTCCCTTTTGGGATTGTCTGTCCTATGCCTGCCCCACCATTGTACTTGGGAAGCAGATAACTCATTTTCCAGGTTCCTAGGTCCACAAATAGGTAGGAACTTTGCCTCAGGATGGATCATACCTAGAGTCTGACCCATATCCAATTTAAATGGTAAGATTTGGAACTTTTTGAGTTGAAGATATTTAGATGAGAATTTAGAATTTAGAGTTAATGTTGGAATAGGTCAAGCCTTTCAGCGAATATTGGGATGAGGTAACTGAATTTTGCACATGGGATGGAGAATTTTTATGAATTTTGGGAGGCCAGAGGAAGAACTATACCAGGTTGAATAGTGTTCCCCCAAAATTCATGTCCACCTGGAGTTTCAGGAGTGGCCTTATTTGGAATAGGGTCTTTGATGATGTAATTAGTTATGTTAAGGTAGAATGATGTCACACTGGATTAGCATGGGCCCTAAATCCAATGTAACCAGTGTTCTTATAAGAAGAGGAGAGTATACACAGAGACACACACAAGGGAAGCAGGCCATGTGATGAGGCCCGTTTGTAATGGCGGCATTTTGTACAATGCCTGGGAAAATAATAAATGCTTCATAGATGTGAATGGAATAATTATTGGTTTATAGAAATAAATTTTTAATGTGAAAAGCAAAAATATATTTTAAAAGGAAAGAAATAGAATCAGACCAAGTAAGATACTCAGGTGAAGTTGAATTTTTTTCTTCTTAAGTATTAATTTCAAGTTAATTCCTATTAATTTCTAATTAAGAGGAAAATTAATTCATGTTGTTTCCTAATTAATTCTATTAATTTCCTAGTGTAGTTTTATCAGTGGTTATCTAACTCCATCTCTGGGTCAGTGCATGAAGTTCGGAATCACCAATATTTGGTGATAGAAAGATGTTTGTGTTTTTATTATTCCTATCCCTCCTTATTCAGTTGTTTGCTTCAGCTACACCAATCTGTGTTTATTATTCCGTGTGTCTTCCTGTATCTCTGCTTCTCTTCCTCTCTCCTGTCTGACTGGGAGGGTTTCTTCCTCACTCTTTTTTTTTTTTTAATTTTAATTCCACTATAGTTAACATCCCCAAAAAGTTAAAAATAGAACTACTCTGTGATCCAATAATTGCGCTACTGGGTATTTACCCCCAAAATACAAAAAACACTAATTCAAAGGGATACACGCACTCCTATGTTTATAGCAGCGTTGACAAATAGCCAAACTATGAAAGCAGCCCAAGTGTTCTCCCTCACTCTCTACATGTCTGCTTCACATTTATTTAACTCTCTCTCCACATAACTACGGAGGGAATTTTTGTTCGTGTAGTTCATTTGGAACTTAGCATGCACACTGCCTTTTGTTTTCTGTTTTCTGTGTTGGGACTGCTTTCCAGACTGGAATTGAGTCAAGAAATGCAGCAGTCAAAACTACAAAGTAAAACTTTTCTTTTTCTTCCCCTTTTTCTTCCTTCTCCTCCTCTTTTACATAGGAGACTGGGTTTGAACTTCTACCCGGGACAGTTCAATGATAGTTATTTTTAGGGATTAAATTTACTTAGATATTTTTAGTCTTGAACTACAGTTAAATTGATATTGAGTTAAATATTGACTCAATTGTTAGATATCGATGAGCTAAATTTATATTCGTTCATATCAATCTCTTTTCATTATTATAAAACTACTACCAGTCAAAACAATTCTTTCTTTTTTTTTAAGATTTTATTTATTTAATTTTGAGGTAGAGAGAGAGGGAGAAAACAAGCAGGGGAGAGGCAGAGGGAGAGGGAGAACCAGACTCCCACTGAGCAGGCAGCCTGACACGGGGCTCAATCCCAGGACTCTGGAATCATGACCCGAGCCCAGAGCAGACGCTTAACTGACTGAGCCACCCAGGCATGTCAGTCAAAACATTTCTGTAGAGAGACTGACATATGCTCCAGCAATCTCCTCCTCTTCATAGCAGGGAAGTCATACGGGCCAGTCAGTAGCAGCAGAGGGGCTCAGGGTCTCTGGTGTTTCTGCTCCATGAGATAGACATCTGCACTGAGTGTGCACCTTCCTGTTGCAGGCACGCAGCTGGGCACAGGGGGGTGGCGGTGATGGGTAAGAGATGGCCTGTGCCTGCGCCAACAGGGAGTTTGGAGCAGTGGTGGTGGCATGGCCTTGGGTTCAGGCAGACCCTATCTCCACTAGTTGTTTAACTTAAACTTACTGTTTAATTCTCCTTGACCCTAGTTTTCTTATCTCTAAAATGAGGACGAATAATCCTCATTTTAGTTCATCCAACCACCTCCTCAAAGGGTGGTTGGATGAACAAGTGATGTAATTCTTTTAAAGGATTTAGGAGGCATTCTGGCAGATAAGACAACCCTCAATAAATATTAGCTACAATTATTATCCATAAAAGCAAGATTACAGTCTATGGGAGAAAAGACACACAGACAACCAGGTCTTGTGTTGGCCTAGCTGGGAAGTGCCATATCATGGGTACGAGATAGCGCTCTGGGAGCAGAGAAGGAGGTGCCCTTCTGAATGAAGGACTCAAGGAAGCTTTGTAGAGGTGCAGGCATTTGAGGTAGACTTTAAATAATCTTGGAGAATAGAGAAAAATCCTCACTGGGCCATTTCTGTTGTCCTTTATTCAGTATAACTAGTATATGTATGGTTTCCAGGGAATAGAAGTTTGCTTTTTTTTTTAATTCACATTTGGCGACCTTATAAAATCCATCATACAGCCAGCTATCTAATTAAATGTAGTTTGTCCAGTTAGATAAGTCAACATAAAGGATATCTTTCCCTAGAATTGCCAAGGGAACAATTTCCTAACTGGTCCATGGCTGTATCAGCAAGTTTTAATTATGTAGTCACTGAGAAATGACTGGGGGCTAAGAAACATTCGCCTACTAGAGGCAAGGGAGGTCCTATGATTTCAAGTTACTTCCAGTTTGGAAAGGTCTGAAGGAAAGAAGAAAGTGCCAAATCTTGTGTGTGGCATTCAAGGTCCTTTTTAATCTGCCTCTAACCTTCCTATCCACCGTATCCCTCCATTTTCTCCAGTATAGGATGTATGTTCTTTAAAATCTTCTATGTTGTCCCCAGAACAGAAATCCATTTCTCATTCAGCCTTGCTCATCATGTTCCTTCTTTTTTCTGTCCCCTTGGCTCATTCAGATCCTACCCAAATGCTGAGACCGAGGTCAAAGTGCCCCACTATGGAGATGTGCTAGCTTCATTTCATAGTCATCACTTCAACACCAGCATTCCTCCTGTGGCATTTGGGACTCATTCTCTTCTGTTGCTCTTTTTATTTAGTATAGAGATCAATCTTTCAAATACTACTGGAAATTTCTGGATCAGGGACCTTTTTAAATTTCATTTATGTTCTCAGCTGTATTTAGTAGCATGTATGCAATAGGTGTTAAATAAATAGTTGATGAATTTTTGTGTTCATTTACCTTAGGGCAGGCCTATGCTAACCATGGGAATCTGTAATGAATATAATCCGGTCAACAAGACAGAGGAACCCTCATATGAGGTGGGATGTGGTCAGCGCCAGTAGAGTTCCGAAGTGGTATCCAGAGGAAGAAGACTCTACCCCGTTTTTGTTGTTGTTGTTGTTTGTTTTGTTTTTGTTTTTTTCATTTGTGCATTCTCAACACCTAACTCACTGCCTGGCACATAGTGAGTGCTCAGATATTTGTTCACTGAACTGAAGGAGTGACTTCTACTTAGAGAGTCAAGGAAGCCTTGAAGGAAAGTATTTTATTAAGTCTTATCTAGAAAGATGAGTGGGAAATGAGAGGTATAAATGGAATCAACATAGACAGAGAACCTTAAACAAAATCTTTTCTCTTAATATCCTCTTTTACACATTTTCCTGTTTACTCATCTCCCCTACCCAGAGGCCTGGGGTTTGAGGGAATTATAGCCATTACCACCTTGTTTTCAAGTCCTAAGTGATTTTGACACTCTGATACCCAATCATAACATTCCGTTACTCCATGAACATATGGCTTCAGGAACAACCCAAAACACATGAGGACAAACTCCATAGAGTCAGACTATCTTCTTTGATAATCTCTGGCAAGTTTTCTGCTCTTACCCATTGCCCTGTCTTTTAGAAGTTTAGATGGGCAGGTCAGAAGAGTAGGGGACACGTTATTGGGTATCAGTGTTCCCAAATCAAAATGGCCATGACAGACCTGGAACACCGTTTGGAATATTCAAAGGTAATCCTATCAGTTTCTAAAGGGTCACAGGGTATCCCTCCCTTCCACTTCTCTCTCTCTCTCTCTCTTTCTCTCTCTGTCTCTGTCCCTCCTTCTCTCTGTAACTGAGTCTAACTCTATATAACATTGCCATCCAAGCACGATCTTCAAAGTTCAAACTCTCCAGAGAGAGGATATGATTGTTTCAGACCCAGTCACAGATGCCCCCTTGGGTAGGTGAGATAAATAGCCTTGAGGAATGTCCATTCCTAATCCCTGGAACCTATGAATATAGTTGACCCTTGAACAACTCAGGGGTAAGGGGCACTGACACCCCCTTCCCACTTCACAGTTGAAAATTGCATATGACTTTTTACTCTCCCAAAACGTAATAATAGCCTACTGTTGACTAGAAGCCTTACCAATAACATAAACAGTTGATTAACACACATTTTGTAGATTATGTATTATATACTGTATTTGTATAATAAAGCAAGGTACAGAAAAGAAAATATTATTAAGAAAATCATAAGGGAAAAAACTAAAAGAAAAAACACAAAAGAAAATCGTAAGGAAAAGAAAATAAGTTTATACTACCGAACTGTATTTATTGAAAAAAATCTGCCTGTGCAGTTCAAACCTGTGTTTTTCAAAGATTAACTGTATGTTGCCTTACATGCAAAAGGGATTTTGCAGATGTGATTAAATTACAGATCTTTAAAAATTACTATTATTATATTTTTTATTATTGAAGTATAGTTGACATGCGATGCTATATTACTTTCAGGTGTACAACATAGTGATTTGACGAGGCCATACGTTACATGATGCTTGTCGTGATGTGTAGTCACCATACAATATTATTACAATATTATTGATTATATTCCCTACACTGTACTTTTCATCTCCATGACTTATTTATTTTATAACTGGAAGTTTGCACCTCCTTATCCCCTTCACCTATTTTGCTCATCCTCCTACCCGCACACCCACACATACTCTGGCGCCCACCAGTTTGTTCTCTGTATTTATGAATCTGTTTCCGGTTTTTTGTTTGCTTGATTATTTGTTTTGTTTTTTATATTCCACATATAAGTGAAATCGTGTGGTATTTGTCTTTCTTTGTCTCACTTGTTATTAACATGATACCCTGCAGGTCCATCCGTGTTGTCATGAATGGCAATATTTCATTCTTTTTCATGGCTGAGTAATGGCTGGGTAATATACCCCTATATACGTATATATACACATATTCATATAAACACCATGCATACATATACCGCATCTTTTTTATTTCTTCATCTATCAATGGACACTTAGGTACTTCTGTATCTTCACTATTATAAATAATGCTACACAAATATAAAGGTGCACATATCTTTTCTAAATTAGTATTTTTGTTTTCTATAAAGATCTTGAAATGAGGCAATTATCCTGGATTACCCAGGTGGACCCAATCTAAGCACATGTGTTATTAAAATAGAAGAAACTTTTCAGGTTGTGGTCAAGGAGGGTGACAGGGCTACCCACGGTCCTCAGATGGCCATGTTACAACAGGGAGTGTATTAATTTTTTGTTGCTATTATAACAAATTACCACAAACTCTCTTGGAAGGTTACCATGAAGGCAAGGACTGGCATCTCTAATACAGTTATACAGCTAATAATGAGCATTGCTAGGATTTGATTCCAAAGCCTAAGGGGGAAAAACCAGCATCTTTGCAAGAGAGCGGGCTATCTCTTTTTTTATCTAGAGGACTCATAATTTACAAGAACCTAAGAAAGAATATTGTAACTGGCAGAAATCATTCTCAGTCCAAATCCTTAGTTTTGGGAGGTTAAATTTCTTGGCATAACTATGAGACTAATGTTACTTTAAAAATATTTAGAAAGAAAAAATGTAACCCTTCCCATATGTACATAAATAGTCTGAAAACTTTAAAGCATGAGGGATGAGTTACAGAATGAAGAGTGGTGGAGGGAATTTAGTAACAGTAAATAGAACTCTGGACCAAGATTTTAAATTCCTAGAGCAATTTTGAAAAATACGCACATTCAAAACCATTAGTTCCTTTATAATTAGCATTTCATTTTGATTTTAATACTGAAGCCAAAAATGTTGAGGGAATTGAAATACTGGGGCTGTGGAGCCAGGAACCTTGCCAGGAACAACATTGTGAGTGACTTGCAGCTCCTGTCTGCCTGTCTCCCGAGGGTGTTGGGAAATAATCTAGGAGAAGCCAAAATCCCAAACCTCAAAGATGTACACTTCATTTCTCTGTGAGACCCAACTGACAAACAATCTGAATGTCCCACAGATGTGTTGGGGACTTACTTTAAATCATCTCTATGCCATATTTGGCAGATGCAAAATGAAGTTACTGAGATGATGTAGAAACACCTAATGTTCATAATATTTTGAAATAATACAAATACAAATGCCATGGTTGTGACAATATAAAAATATCTTAAAACTAAAAATAGTCTTTTAATGGTGGAGAGTTTTCTCCTCAATTTAAGAATATTTTTCGTGAAAACAAATTATTACTATCAATATCTAATATTCATGGGTTGCTTAGTTTGCTAGGTACTTTGCATACATTGTTGCATCTAATTTAATTCTTAAAATTAATGTACGAAGTAGATATCTTTGTGGTGTACATATTCCAGATGAGGACACTGAGGCTTAAGGAGTTTACATAAATTTTTCAAGGTAAAACAATTGGTGGTAGAGTCAGTATTCCAGGAAGCCCAACTCCAGAGTTAAATAACCTGCCTAACAACAACAACAACAACAACAACAACAACACAACAGTGATAGCTAATATCTTTGTCATTCTCACTATGTTCTAGGTACCATTTTAAATGCTTTACATTTATCAATTCATTTAATCCTCACTATAATTGTGTGGTAGGTTCACTATTATTCCCATTTTAGAGATGCATGTTTTTCATCAATGGCTTTGTCATCACTAAAACCGCTTTTTGAGTTCTGTAGCCGTTCTCCAGAACATGTGAACTATACTTCCATCTAAGTTGCTTGAGACACAGTACGTTTTCAAGTAAGAGCTGATACAGTACTGGAAATTTTATTGCCAGACACCAAGGCATATTCTAGCATGGGCTGGCAGTGCCTTGCATCTGGACATAACTTGCACCCTGGAGCTTCCCCACCCTTGTCCTGGGGAAATTACTTTTCTTTCTCCATGGCGAGAGCATCAGCTTCCTAGATCCCATGTCTCTCTCTCTTCCTCTCTCTCTCTCTCTCTTTTTTTCCCAGAGATTTTTTTCCAGCTTTATTGACATATAATTGGCATATACATTGTGCAGGTTTAAGGGTACAACCGTTTGATTTGATACACTTCTATACTGCAAATGATTTCATCATAGCATTAGCTAACACCTGCATCATGTCACATAGTTATCAATTCCTTTAATGTGGTGCAAACATTTAAGATCTACACTCTGACTAACACAGAGATTTTATCTTTAGCTGATAACTTCCTCAGTTTGCCACCTGGTTGTGCCTTGTGGGAGAGAAAATATATATCTCCCAGCATGTTTTGCGTTTTTCTTCCTACAAAAACCATTCAAATGTGGATGTAAGACCTCTTCTCACAATAACGCCTCTCATCAATGGCTTCAGTGCTTCCCTATCTGGCGCAGCCCCAGGATTGCTTGTGGGTTTTGTTACAAGATACTCAGGCCTCTCCCCAGACCTACCGTTTTAGAATGCTGGGCATGGGCCCAGGAATCAGTAAGCCCTACAGGCGAGGCTGGTGCACAGCCATGTGGGATCCTGCTCGGTGTGCTTGCTACTTCGATGTGTGACCTGAAGACCAGCAGCAGCAGCAGCACCAACCCTGTTATAAACCCAGAATCCACACTCTACTCCAGACTGTCTAGATCTTCAAAAGCCTAGGAAATTCTTGTGCGCACTAAAGGTTGGGTCTCCCTGGTCTATGTGCCTTCTAGGCACAGAACCAGACTGTGTGGTACGCTCTGGGTGTGCACTCTGATCAGCTTGCTTGGGCTTGAGGAGTCCACGGTTTGGTCCGGTTCCTTTCTCCCCCTCCCCCTCCCCCCTCCTCCTTCTCCCCCCCCCCTCCTCCTCCTCCTCCTCCTCCTCCTTCTTCTTCTTCTTCTCCTCCTCCTCCTCCCCCCTCCCCCTCCTCCCTCTCGCCCTCCTCCTCCTCCTCCTTCTTCGTTTCTGAGGTAGAATTTAGTGTCTTCCTCTTGATTTAGTTTGTCACTTTGGGAGAACTTCATCAGGTAGCTTCATGAGAAAGGTGCAGGGGGACATAAATTTCTTGAGATCTTTTATGTTTCTAATGGATTTTCATTCCTGCTATGAAAAATTTCAATTCTCAAGTGCTTTTTTCCCTTCCATTGTAACCTGTTCTTATTTCATGCATAGAGTATCTTCTTGTCTCCTTCAGGAGATTAATAACAGCTTTTTGGGAGATTTTTAAATTCTTTCTTTTTGTGGATTATTTCTTCTAACTTCTTTTTCTTTGTTTTGCTTTGTTCTCTCACATGTTAGAAAGCTAGAATCACCTCCGACGTCTGGTGGGTTTTGGTTGTTTGCTTCTGTTGAAGAATGGGACACTAACAAGCTGCTGGGAAGCTCTGGATACATTGGTGGCATTTGTTGACCATGGGATTTGCTATAGAATTATCTGGTGGTTTTTATTGTTAGGAAATCTGCAATGTCAATATGCTTGAGTCTTTTCTCTTTGGGCTGGTCAGATTCTTCACAGAAGGATTTTCCAATTTTTTGTGTGGAAGGTACATATGCCCAGCTGCCACTACTTAGGGGTCCGAGAGGGCAATTGAAGATGCCAGTATAAGTCCCTTGAAAGAAAAAGGTAGAATCCAGGACTATGCAGGCAACTCCAGTTTGTTTACATTAATCTCATATGACTATAAGCGAAAACTCTATTAGACCTTATAGTCTCACATTTAATAGCTCTTAAATGGTTTCTTTTAAAGCCTGTGGATTTTTTTTTGTATCTAGCCTTATAAATCTGCCTTAGATAATCTCAGGTTCCTAAATGATCCAGTGAGAAAACACATCTATGACTGTATGAGTAAATGCAAAATGTACAAAGTTTTAAAATCTTTTCAAGGATTTAGACATCTCAGAATAATTTATATATTATTTAGACAATTATTTGGCCAGAGGGTTTTTTCTTAAATGAAAACAAAAATCACAGTAACTTCAAGTTAATTTATAATTACATATGAATGTTGGCAGCTGAAAGGTTTTGCATCATTTCATATGCCTGTTGGCCATTTGTATTTTCTCTGTTATGAATTTCCATCGTTGCTCATTTTCCTATTGAGCTGTTTGTCTTCATTGTAAAAAAGCTCTTAGATATTAGAGATCCTAATTTTTTGTTAACATGTGTTGTAAATATTTTTCCTTGTGTATTATTTTCTTTTTGACTTTATTTCTTTATACCAAAATTAAAAGTTTCTACATACTCAAAATTTGATTTTAAATACTTTCATGAAATTATTGAAGTCAACTTCCCATTTTATTTGAATTAATATCTCATGAGAAGTCAAAGATTTAAAGTGATTATTATATACCACACACATTTTCTCCTTTATTCTCTATGCCCTATGCTTCAGTTACTCTTATAATCCTGCTTTCAATACCCATGACATCTGCCTGTGCCTTCTCCCTTTCTGTGGATGTTTTTGATTATGGTCCTAGCCAATAACTTCTGTCTTGGAATACATATTTATATGTAAATATAATCACTTGAACTATTTAATCAATTTTCTCCATAGTAAAATTTGATTTATCCAATATTCTTCTTCTTTTTTTTTTAACAGGGATGTTGGGGCAGAGGAAGAGAGAGAGAGAGAATCCCAAGCAGGCTCCATACCCAGCATGGAGCCCAATGGGTGGCTAGGTCTCATGACCTGAGCTAAAACCAAGAGTTGGATCCTTAACTGACTGAGCCACGCAGGTGCCCTGATCCAATATTCTTAAAAGTCTTAAAGAGAGGACTGGTAATCAAATTTTTGTTAAGCACATTCTTTAATAATTTATAAGAACTTGATATTGAGGGTTTCTAGTTCTGAGTTCTATTGTCATGTTGCAGTAGACAGAATTCTAAGATTACTCCCAAGAATCACTTACCCTGTGTGCACCGTTTGCATAATGCCCTACACTTAACTGTAGTTGGCGTCTTTGAATATGATGGTCTAGTCACTTGCTTGATTAGGTTATTTTATATGGTAAATGATGATGGTATTGTTGCTGCCATGATTATATTGCATTACATTAAGACTGGAGGAGGACTGGAATTCAGGAGATTGTAAGCATGAAAGGACAAATGGAAGGAGCCAGCCTGAGATTGTTCCTGGCCTACCACCAGCAAAAGAGTGGAAGATTAAGTCCTCTAACCACGGGGAACTGAATTTGGCCAACAACCGTGTGAACTTAGAGGAGGACTCCAAGCCCCAGAAAGGAATTCAGCCCAGCTGACACCTTGATCTCAACTTAGACCCTGAGCAGAGAGACCAGTTTAGCTGTGCCCCAACTTTTGCTCTAAAGAAACCATGAGATAACACATGTATGTTCTTTCAAGCCACTAATTTTATGGTAATTTGTTACATAGCAGTAGAAAACTGACACACATATGGAAAATGTTTCATGTCATTATGAATCACCCACAATTATGTGTATTTTTCAAGTACATTTTCTTAAATTTAGAGTAAACCTTTATGTGTAATCAAGGGAGATGTTTAGAAAGGGATAACTTTCAGGTAGTAAGGACAGGCTTTGGGGAGGACAGGGAATTATGGAACTTTTTTAGTGATGTGGAGGGTGAAGGAGACAGGTGAGTAGAGATGGGAAAGTCACTTGAGGGAAGATTTTGACTTGCAGAGGGGGAAGCATAGAGGAAACTGACAATAGAATACTACTTGCTAGGAAATTTTTGAAAATGGAAAATTTAGTTTAAAATAAAAAAGTATGATACAAGAATAGAAATAAGGTCTAATATAATTTAAAAAGTCTTATATACTGGCTAAATGTTAAAATTATTTATTTCTACTTCTGATATTTATATAAAGGAATTTTCTTTAAGTTTTATTTATTTAAGTAATCTCTACACCCAGCGTGGGGCTTGAACTCATAACCTGGAGATCAAGAGTCACATGCTCTTTTCTTTTTTTTTTTAATTTAAATTCAATTAGCCAACATATAATACATCATTAGTTTTTGATGTAGTGATCAATGATTCATTAGTTGCATATAATGCTCAGTGCTCATCAGATCACGTGCCCCCCTTAATGCCCATCACCCGGTTACACCATCTCCCTACCTCCTCCCTTCCACAACCCTCAATTTGTTTCCCGAAGTCAAGAGTCTGTCATGGTTTGTCTCTCTCTCTGATTTCTTCCCATTCAGTTTTCCTTCCCTTCCCCTATAGTCCTCTGCACTATTCCTTATGTTCCACGTATGAGTGAAACCATATGAGAATTGTCTTTCTCTGCTTGACTTACTTCACTTAGCATAATCCCCTCCAGTTCCATCCATGTCGATGCAAATGGTGGGTAATCATCCTTTCTGATGGCTGGGTAATATTCCATTGTATATATGAACCACATCTTCTTTATCCATTCATCTGTTGAAGGACATCTGGGTTCCTTCCACAGTTTGGCTATTGTGGACATTGCTGCTATGAACATTGGGGTGCATGTGCCCCTTCTTTTGCTACTTCTGTATCTTTGGGGTAAGTACCTAGTAGTGCAATTGCTGGGTCATAGGGTAGCTCTATTTTTTTTTAATTAAGGATCTTTTATTATATTATGTTAGTCACCATACAGTACATCCCAAGTTTCTGATGTAAGGCTCGATGATTCATTAGTTGCGTATAACACCCAGTGCACCATGCAATACATGCCCTCCTTACTACCCATCACCGGTCTATCCCATTCCCCCACCCCCCTCCCCTCTGAGGCCCTCAGTTTGTTTCTCATTGTCCATAGTCTCTCATGTTTCATTCCCCCTTCTGATTACCCCCCCTTTCTTTATCCCTTTCTTCCCCTACCGATCTTCCTAGTTCTTATGTTCCATAGATGAGAGAAATCATATGATAGTTGTCTTTCTCTGCTTGACTTATTTCACTTAGCATTATCTCCTCCAGTGCCGTCCATGTTGCAGCAAATGTTGAGAATTCGTTCTTTCTGATAGCTGAGTAATATTCCATTGTATATATGGACCACAACTTCTTAATCCAGTCATCTGTTGAAGGGCATCTCGGCTCCTTCCACGATTTAGCTATTGTGGACATTGCTGCTATGAACATTGGGGTGCATATGGCCCTTCTCTTCACTACGTCTGTATCTTTGGGGTAAATACCCAGTAGTGCAATGGCTGGATCATAGGGTAGCTCAATTTTTAACTTTTTAAGGGACCTCCACACGGTTTTCCAGAGTGGCTGTACCAACTTGCATTCCCACCAACAATGTAGGAGGGATCCCCTTTCTCCACATCCTCTCCAACAATTGTTGTTTCTTGTCTTGTCTATTTTTGCCATTCTAACTGGCGTAAGGTGGTATCTCAGTGTGGTTTTGATTTGAATTTCCCTGATGGCTAATGATTTTGAACATTTTTTCATGTGTCTGTTAGCCATTTGTATGTCTTCATTGGAAAAGTGTCTGTTCATATCTTCTGCCCATTTTTTGATTTGTTTATTTGTTTCTCGTGTATTGAGTTTGAGAAGTTCTTTGTAGATCTTGGATACCAGTCCTTTATCTGTAGTGTCATTTGCAAATATATTCTCCCATTCCGTGGGCTTCCTCTTAGTTTTTTTGACTGTTTCCTTGGCTGTGCAGAAGCTTTTTATCTTGATGAAGTCCCACAAGTTCATTTTATCTTTTGTTTCTCTTGCCTTTGGGGATGTGTCATGAAAAAGTTTGCTTTGGCTGATGTCATAGAGGTTGCTGCCTATGTTCTCCTCTAGAATTTTGATGGATTCCTGTCTCACATCGAGGTCTTTCATCCATTTGGAGTTTATTTTAGTGTATGGTGTGAGAGAGTGGTCAAGTTGCATTCTTTTGCATGTAGCTGTCCAATTTTCCCAGCACCATTTATTGAAGAGACTGTCTTTTTTCCACCGGATGTTTTTTCCTGCTTTATCAAACATTAGTTGCCCAAAGAGCCGAGGGTCCATTTCTGGGTTCTCTATTCTGTTCCATTGGTCTATGTGTCTGTTTTTGTGCCAATACCATGCTGTCTTTGTGATCACAGATTTGTAGTACAGCTCGAAATCCGGCATTGTGATGCCCCCAGCTTTGTTTTTCCTTTTCAACAGTTCCTTGGCGATTCGGGGCCTTTTCTGTTTCCATACAAATTTAAGGACTATTTGTTCCAGTTCTTTGAAAAATGTCATCGGTATTTTGATCGGGATAGCATTGAAAGTGTAGATTGCTCTGGGTAGCATGGACATTTTAACTATGTTAATTCTTCCGATCCATGAGCATGGAATATTTTTCCATCTTTTTATGTCTTCCTCAATGTCTTTCAAGAGTGATTTATAGTTTCTAGAATATAGGTCCTTTACGTCTCTGGTTAAGTTAATTCCAAGGTAACGTATGGTTTTTGGTGCTATTGTAAATGGGATGGATTCCCTAATTTCTCTTTCTTCAGTCTCGTTATTTGTGTATAGAAATGCAACTGATTTCTGAGCGTTGATTTTGTATCCCGCCACATTACTGAATTGCTCTATAACTTCTAATAGTTTGGGAGTGGATTCTTTTGGGTTTTCTATATAGAGTATCATGTCACCTGCGAAGAGAGACATTTTGACTTCTTCTTTGCCGATTTGGATACCTTTGATCCCTTTTTGTTGTCTGATTGCTGTTGCAAGGACTTCTAGTACTATGTTGAATAATAGTGGCGAGAGTGGGCATCCTTGTCGTGTTCCTGATCTTAAGGGAAAGGCTTCCAGCTTCTCCCCATTGAGAATAATATTTGCTGTACACTTTTCATAGATGGCTTTTATGAGATTGAGAAATGTACCTTATATTCCTACACTCTGAAGGGTTTTAATCAGGAAAGGATGCTGTATTTTGTCAAATGCTTTTTCGGCATCAATTGAGAGGATCATATGGTTCCTGAGTCTTTTCTTGTTGATATGATGTATCACGCTGATCAATTTGCGAATGTTGAACCACGCTTGCATCCCAGGGATGAATCCCACTTGGTCATGATGGATAATCCTTTTAATGTACTGTTGGATTCTATTAGCAAGGATCTTGTTGAGGATTTTGGCATCCATATTCATTAGGGAAATCAGTCTGTAATTCTCCTTTTTGATAGGGTCTTTGCCTGGTTTGGCGATCAAGGTAATATTGGCCTCATAGAATGAGTTTGGTAGCTTTCCTTCTGTTTCTATTTTTTGAAATAGCTTTAGGAGAATAGGTATTATTTCTTCTTTGAATGTTTGGTAGAATTCCCCAGGAACACCGTCTGGGCCTGGAGTTTTGTTATTTGGAAGGTTGTTTATCACTGACTCAATCTCTTCATAATTAATTGGCCTGTTTAAGAAATCAGTTTCTTCCTGTTTCAGTCTTGGTAGTTTATAGGTTTCCAGGAAGGCCTCCATCTCTTCCAGATTGCTTAGTTTTTGGCATATAGCTGATAATAGTTTCTAATAATCCTTCCAATTTCATTGGTGTTGGTCATGGCCTCTCCTTTTTCATTCATAATTTTAATAATTTGGGTCTTTCTCTTTTCTCCTGGATAAGTCTTGCCAGTGGTCTGTCAATTTTATTGATTCTCTCAAAGAACCAGCTTCTTGTCCTGTTGATTTGCTCTACTGTGCTTCTGGTTTCTAATTCATTGATTTCTGCCCTAATCTTGGTCAACTGCTTCCTCGTGAGTGGATTAGGCCTGTCCCTCTGTTGCTGTTCCAGCTTCTTGAGGTGAGAATATAAAAACTGCATTTTAGATTTTTCTATTCTTTTGAGTGAGGCTTGGATGGGTATGTATTTCCCCCTTAGGACTGCCTTTGCAGTATCCCATAGGTTTTGGACTGTTGTGTTTCATTCTCATTGGTCTCCATAAATTGTTCAAGTTGATTTTTGATTTCCTGGTTTATCGAGTCATTCCTCAGCAGGATGGTTCTTAGTCTCCAAGTGTATGAGTTTCTTCCAAATTTTTCCTTGTGGTTGAGTTCCAATTTCAGAGCGTTGTGGTCTGAGAATATGCAGGGGATAATTTCAATCTTTTGGTATCGGTTGAGACCTGTTTTGTGTCCCAGAACATGGTCTATTCTTGAGAATGTTCCATGGGCATTAGAATAGAATGAGTATTCTTTGGTTCTGGGGTGTAGTGTTCTATATATATCTATGAGGTCCAACTCATCGAGTATGGCATTCAAAGCCTTTGATTCTTTGCTTTGTCTTTGCCAGGGTGTTCTGTCTATTTCTGATAGTGGAGTGTTGAGGTCCCCTACTATTAATGTATTTTTATCTATATGTCTCTTTATTCTGGTTAAGGGTTGGCTTGTGTATCTTGATGCTCCCCTGTTGGGGGCATATATATTTATAATTGTCATATCCACTTGTTGAATACTTCCTTTAAGAATAATATAGTGCCCTTCTGCATCTCTAACTATAGTCTCTAATTTAAAATCCAATCTATCTGATATGAGAATTGCTACCCCAGCTTTCTTCTGAGGTCCATTTGCGTGAAAGATGGTACTCCATCCCCTTACTCTCAGTCTGAATGCATCTTTGGGTTTGAAATGAGTCTCTTGTAGACAGCAAATGGATGGGTCATTTCTTTTTATCCAATCTGCAACCCTGTGGCATTATGGGAGTGTTTAAACCATTTACATTGACACTAAGAACTGAGAGATAGAATTTTAATGATGCCATGTTGCCAGTAAAGTCTTTGTTTGTATCGGTTGTGACTTTCTGTTCTGTATCACTCTTGGGGCCTTTTTACCTTTATAGAACCCCCCTTAATATCTCCTGTAGGGCTGGTTTCATGGTTACGAAATTGGTTAGTGACTGGCAATTCTGGAATGTCTTTATTTCTCCATCAATTCTGAATGACAGCCTTGCTGGGTAAAGGATCCTTGGCTGCATGTTTTTCTCTGAAAGAGCTTTAAAAATGCCCCCCCAGCCCTTTCTCTCATTCCAGGTCTGTGTAGACAGGTCTGACGTAATTCTGATGCCTTTGCCTTGTACGTGAGAAATTACTTTGCCCTGGCTGCTTTCAATACTGTATCCTTGGATCTAATATTTGCGAATATGCACTATGACGTGACGTGGCGTAGGTTTGTCGTGGTTGAGCTTGGGAGGGGTCCTCTCTGCCTCTTGGACACGAATGTTTGTTTCCCTCACTAGATTAGGGAAGTTTTCAGCTACAATTTGTTCAAATATCTCTTCTAGACCTCTGTTTTTCTCCACCCCCCCGGGGATGCCGATGATTCTGACATTGGATCGTTTCATTGAGTCAGTAATCTCCCGTAACCTACATTTGTGGGTGTGGATTTTTTTAAGACCAGCCTCTATTTTCGTTTTTTCCTCTATTAACCCATCTTCCAATTCACTAATATGTTCCTCTGCTTCGGTGACCCTGGCCATCAGAGCCTCTAGTTTTGCCTGCATTTGGCTCATAGAATTTTTAATTTCTGTCAGATTCGTTCTCATTTCTGTCCTTAGGGATTCTATATTCTCAGTAACCTTTTCGTTAATAGTTTTTTCAATTCTACTCATCATTTTGACCATCGTTACTCTGCATTCCATTTCTGATACTTTGGTTACATCCATATCCATTATTTCTGTGGCAGAGGCCACAGACTCACTGTCTCTTCTTTGCTGGGGGGGGGGGGCTTCTCCTTCTTGTCATTCTGATGAGGAGAGGTTGCGGGATTGTCCAGAACCCAAATTATTGAATGGGTTCCAGGCCGTGCCCCTTGTTTTATAGGGATCTTAGGGATGTGGGCTTCTTCTTTAAAGATTTTATTTATTTATTTATGTGGCAGCCAACCAGCGAGAGAGGGAACAGAAGCAGGGGAGTGGGAGAGGAAGAAGCAGGCTCCCAGCGGAAGAGCCCGATGAGGGACTCCTTTCCAGAATGCCAGGATCACGCCCTAAGCTGAAGACAGGCGCTCAATGACTGTGCCACCCAGGCACCCGGGTTGTGGCCTTCTTGATTTTTCAGCCTGCCTTCTGTGTTCTGGGGGAGGGGCCCGCCGCGCTGATACTCAGGCAACCCTGTTTGGGTAGTCTCCGTGTCCCCTGCAAGGGGGGATGGGGATGGGCACTCTCTGAGCTGGTATTTCCAGGCTTTTGTTCTCTGGCGGCTTTCCCTGGCGGTTTGCTGTGCCTCTTCTGAGAGTCAGAGCAGCTGCGGCCAAATTTCAGCCTCTGTCACAGAACAGAGGGATTTCGGCCCGTTCTCCACTGATGTTCTGGCCACTTTAACTCTGTTTCTGTTGGTGCTGCTCAACCCTGCAGCGTCCTGGGATGTGCGCCCCACACCCGGCGTCCCAGCCCTCACTTCCAGGGCCGGCGCGTCTCTGTCCTTTGTGTTTCTAACGCCGCCAGCCGCCAGCTGCCCCGCGCGCGCTCCGCAAGCTCCCGGTCTCAGTCTATTTCTGGTGAACACTCCGGGATTCCGGTGTTCCGCGAGATGCCTGGTGGCGCGCACACCCGGCTCACGGTCTCAGTCTGCTGTTTTGCGGGTGCCGACCGCGAGCCCCGCCCGCTCCCCCGTGCAAGTGGCTACTGCTTCCCGGCGCCCGAACGCAGCGGCTCCCTCCCCCTTCCGTTTATCTTCCGATATCTGTGCACAGTTTCATGGCTCCCCACTTCGTACCTCAATACTCAGCACTGGAGATGTTCATTTGTAGAGATCCAGATGTATCATCCTGCGTCTCAGGCTGATTCCGTGGTTGTTTAGGCTGGTCTGGTACCTATCCAGCTCGACTCGGAGGACCGGCTGAAAAAGGTGTCTCCTACTCCCCCGCCATCTTAACTCCTCCAGGGTAGCTCTATTTTTAACATCTTGACGAACATCCATACTGTTTTCCAGAGTGGCTGCACTAGCTGGCATTCCCATCAACAGTGTAAGAGGGTTCTCCTTTCTCCACAGTCTCGCCAACATTTGTGGTTCCCTGTCTTGTTAATTTTAGCCATTCTAACTGGTGTAAGTTGGTATTTCATTGTGGTTTTGATTTGTATTTCCCTGATGCTGAATGACGTTATGTATTTTTTCATGTGTCTGTTGGCCATTTATATGTATGAACAGAAGTGTCTGTTCATGTCTTCTGCCCATTTCTTAACTGGATTGTTTTTTGGGTGTTGATTTTGATAAGTTCTTTATAGATCTTGGATACCAGCCTTTTATCTGATATATCATTTGCAAATATCTTCTCCTATTCCATAGGTTGCCTTTTAGTTTTGTTGACTGTTTCCTTTGCTGTGCAGAAGTTTTTATCTTGATGAAGTCCCAAAAGTTCATTTTTGCTTCTGTTTCCCTTGCCTTTGGCGATGTGTCTAGTAAGAAGTTGCTGCAGCCCAGGTCAAAGAGGTTGCTGCCCATGTTCTACTCTAGGATTTTGATGGATCCCTGTCTTACATTGAGGTCTTTCATCCATTTTGAGTTTATCTTTGTGTATGGTGTAAGGGAATGGTCCAGTTTCATTCTTCTACATGTGGCTGTCCAATTTTCCCAACACCATTCGATGAAGAGACTTTTTTTTTTCAATTGGATATTCTTCCCTGCTTTGTTGAAGATCAGTTGACCATAGAGTTGAGGGTCCATTTCTGGGTTTTCTATTTTGTTCCATTGATCTATGTGTCTGTTTTTGTGCCAGTACCATGGTGTCTTGATGATCACAGCTTTGTAATATAGCTTGATGTCAGGCATTGTGATTATTTTTCAACATTCCTCTGGCGATTTGGGGTCTTTTCTTGTTCCATACAAATTTTAGGATTGTTTGTTCCAGCTCTGTGAAAAATGTTGATGGTATTTTGATAGGGATTGCACTGAATGTGTAGATTGCTCTGGGCACCATAGACATTTTAACAATGTTTATTCTTCCAATCCATGAGCAAGAGTCACACGCTCTTCTGACCGAGCCAGCCAGGCATCCCTATATAAAGAATTTTAAGTAATGTATTTAACCAACAATTTTTATAGTTCCAAAAATATAGCAAAGAGACCCTAAGGACTCCAGTAAGCAATTTGGGCCAGTGGTTCCTTCTTCCCAAAGATTATTAACGACTGGCCCTACAACAAATGTCCCTCCCAATTACCCCAGTATATCTAGGAGATTGGGCAGGGGAAAGAGGAGTTTTTAGTCATGAGATTTTGTCCCAGTGGGAAGCACTGTAGCTCTTCCCTCCCCATTTTTTTCCTAGCTTGTGGGAAGAGTTGTGAGACATTTGCTCTCCCAGAGAGTTGTAGAGATTTCTACTTCTGAAGCAATGAACATTATGTAATCATGACAGCTAGGTCCCAAGGTGTTATCAATCTTCAAATTTTGGAAGTGTATTATGTAAATCTCCCCCTCCCCCCAAATGAAACGAGATACTTGAATATACTGTGACTTCTTTCAGACCCTTAATGAGTTACTTCTCATTTAGTGTTTAATTTATGAGTCATTTTTCTAGTTACCCCAGTTTCCCAATTGTCCAGACAGTAGACTAGTTTATAGCAAGAAGAAGAGAAAAGAAAAAAAAGAAAGAAAGAAAGATAGATAGAAAGAAAGAAAGAAAGAAAGAAAGAAAAGAAAAAAGAAAATCACTTTCAAAGTTATTGTTTCCTCTTTATGTAATACTAATTTTCCATATATGAACTATCATGCAATTAGAGTTCCTCACTTTTTCTTCACTTACCAAATTAGAATGAAATGTAATTCCTTTTGGGAACTGTTTTAGAGGAAATAATAATTTTTGGTTATTTCACAAGAATTATTGTATCTTTAATGATCAACAGAGAGCCACAGAATTGAATGGAAATGTAGACCCAGAGAAGCAACAGGACTCATTCATGAGCTTAAACTTTACCTTCACGGTAGTGGACATGATGAAATTTGATCACTCCACACCACTGTGTTCTATTGCTGATTGCATATGTCTAAATTGCAAAAGATCAAGTTTCATAACAACATTTACTGCTCCCCTACCACGTGTATTGCAGTATGTTAGGTACTGGGGAGATTAGTTACATACAAAACAAGGTCTTGGCACCATAAGATACAGCCCTTATAGTGAGAGATTTAAGTGAAAGTTCAACATAATTTAACATAGTGTTAGACATAATAAACATATCAAAGGTCAATATAACCTTGAGGTTATACAATATTAAAGGTACATGTAAGGCAATACAGGAAGACTTGACCTCTAAGCTGTAGAACTATCTGTTCAGGAACGAGAGAAGAAAAAATTCTCTTTCTGCCATGTCTTATGATGTCCATGTTTTCATTGTTGGGTAGCCTTTGTCACAATAAAGGAACTTTGGTGTCTCTCTCAGAAATATTTTAGTAGCTCATTTTGATTTTTCACTTTCTTGTTTCTCTCATCAACACGATGGCAGGCTTTGATGTTTGGCAGGCTTCCACGAGGGAGGAGGAGCACACCAGGTAGTGGGGCTCAAGTTCAACTAACAGTGTGGGGATTAAGAAGTCTAAGAAGTGGGGGCGCCTGGGTGGCACAGCGGTTAAGCATCTGCCTTCGGCTCAGGGCGTGATCCGGCGTTATGGGATCGAGCCCCACGTCAGGCTCCTCCGCTGGGAGCCTGCTTCTTCCTCTCCCATTCCTCCTGCTTGTGTTCCCTCTCTCGCTGGCTGTCTCTATCTCTGTCGAATAAATAAATAAAATCTTAAAAAAAAAAAAGAAGTCTAAGAAGTGTATTAGCTTGAAATGGATTCAAGGGCAAGTAATTGAAAATCTGACTCAGAGCGAACTTAACACCTAGGGGTTATTTTCTTCCCAGATAATCAGAATTTGGAGGTACTCATTTTCCTCCATGTGTTCAGCAGCATGATGGCATCAAGGCCAGTGTTTCTGAGAGTAGCTTAGCCTTCCGCATGATTGTTACTGTTAGGTCCAAGATGGATGTCCCAGCTCCAGGTTTTACAACTATGTTTAAACAGGCAAAGGGGAGGAGGAAAAAAGGGATTGTGCTAATCCCATTTGCTTCCTTCATTAAAAAATGGGCAGCTTCATTCTAGAAGCTTTCATCAATATTTTGCTACAACTCTGTTGGGAAGAAGAATATCACATGGCCACTCCAGATGCAAGAAAGCCTGGGAAGCAAGTATCTAGCTTTCCCAAGCCCTGTGGTAGAGGTGGCAAGGTAGAAGTGGTTTGAGATGTACTGGTTTAGGCAATGGATATTATTGGTCAGGGAACAAAGGACTACTGGAGGTAGGAATATGTGCTTTACGTGTAGGGTCTCAGTTATCACAATGATGCTGTAGGTAGGTGCTTTTATTATCCCTATTTTACAGATGAGAAAACTGAGGTTAGTTAATTTGTACTAGTTAGTTGGTAAGATTCAGACTAGATGGTTGCAGGGATCCACACTACCTGTTGACATTCAAAAAAATTTTTTTAATGCAGTTTCATGCTCCTACTGCACTACTACTGCAGACTTAAAGTCAGATGTCGCAGACTTTTATGTCAATGCTTAAAAACATATTTTGAGCAATGGCAACATGACTGGAATAGACATATCACCTTCTAAAGATAATATAATGAAAGTGATAATAGTCCATTGAATCTACGAATTTTGTTTGTTTAAAAAAATTTTTTTGGGGGGCGCCTGGGTGGCACAGCGGTTAAGCGTCTGCCTTCGGCTCAGGGCGTGATCCCGGCGTTATGGCATCGAGCCCCACATCAGGCTCTTCCACTATGAGCCTGCTTCTTCCTCTCCCACTCCCCCTGCTTGTGTTCCCTCTCTCGCTGGCTGTCTCTATCTCTGTCGAATAAATAAAATCTTAAAAAAAAATTTTTTTTTAAATTCATCTTATTTTTCATATAGTCAGTTTTCATACTTGGGAGAGAGTCAGTGCAGACCTTCAACAGCATGCTCTGGGCAGCAGCCCTAAGGAAGATCTGGCATGAGAGTGAGAACTGGCCGCAGGACCCTGGGCTCCATAATCCTGTTAAAAACACTGCCTCAATCTCTCTCTATAGAAACGTGGCAGATGGATGGCCAATAGTCTTGAAAGGCTTGTAATATTCATTAACAACAAATTGTGTAGAGTCATCTGTGAGGTTGGGAACAAGGTAGGTTTTTGATTTTTAGGGTGAGTTAACATACATAATCTGGCTCCACTGTCTTCTAGGAGTTTGACTTGTTATTGTTTTCATTATTTATCTTTGAAACATGGTCATTTCCTGATAAGTTTAGTTTAAATGCTAACAGTGTAGGAGAAAGAAGGCTACATAAGGCTTTTCTGAATTTTCATATTTACTGGTGGACCTCATAGAAAAAGCATCAGTAAGGTGATAGGGCCAATGTTGATAGTGTTTTTCAGAGCACATGGTTTGTTTAAGCTGTGTGCCTTTAAACCTCAGACTCTCATGTTTTTATGTATGTACAAACCAGAGTTAAAAAGAATCCTTCCTTGGAAGTTAGTTGGTCTATTTTATGTGAAACATCTCACTCTAATAAAAATTTGTAAGATTCAGGAACTCATAAGGATTGATGCTTAGTTGACAAATGGAAATTGTGCATCTTCACTTAGGGTCTTCGTGAAGCCACCCGTGGGGCAGGTAGGTAGTGGTTTGCATTGTAGTGTTGTAACTGGGATGACCAAGGGAATGGGTAAGCTTTTCCCCTCCCATCCAAAATCTATATTCAGACTCCCAACATCTTCCTGTCTACCTGGTTATTCATCCACCATCCTGGACTTATGTTTGAAATGTATACCACCCTTAACAAAGCTTACAGTGAGGCTGCTGTTGCCTGGGATAGCAGAAAGCATTCCCAGCAGCACCCAAAGACTCTAAATCTTGTGCTTTTATCCTAGGGTGTAAGTATTATTTTCTGTATGTATAAACTGCAACACATTGTTACACATACAGAAGGGGGACTAGGTTTGTGACTGCTATGATAACCAGTCATCGTATTTACTAATTTTTAATTTGGCTGTGTTAATATCTCCCAGTCCAGAGTTTCAATTTACAGTTATTAACAACCAGTGAGCCCGTGAAGTTGCAAGGTGAATTCACTAAGATAGCTGCTATGAGTAATGTCCAGTGCACACATCATATTTTAGAAGTTCCCTTCTACATTGTTTGCAATTTGGAAAGCATTTCCCCATATGCATAAATTATGGGGAAGATAAATCCCATATTAGAGATCTTCTCATTATTCTTCTTCATTGCTCCCTAAAAAGAGCTCATTTGCTCTTCACCCTGTTGCCACTGCTCTTAAAGTCTATTTGTCCAACCTTGTAAAGTTGAGCATTCTTGCCCCTTTTCCCTTACAGCTCAATTCTTGAATTTCTTTGTTTATGCCATTTGCTTCTCTTGCTCTCCATTTTTTTTTAAACTAGATCTACCACTTCCAAAGGTAAAAGGGAGCTTTTTCCCCAAATCTCTGGCCTTCATAACCCAGTGTCTCCTCATTGTCTTCCTATCTCCACTGGCTGCTGCTTGTCTCTCCTCTTCACAGAACTTCCTTCTCTTTTTTTCACCCCAAAGATGGGGACACATCCCAACACCAGTCCTCTGCTCTCAAAAATTGTTTTTGTTTTCATGCTTTTTACTATTACCTCTACTTCATATGACTAGGGAATGTGCCATCTTGGACCCCACATCTCACATCTCCTTACTGGACATCTTTGAATACCTTCTGTCACCTCCATCTACCGTGCATCCTACATTCCCAGTCTTGCTGCCAAGTCCCTTGTATTCCCTAAGAATATCTCATTTATCTGATGCACTCTTTCCCCTTTGGCACTGCCCTGGAACAGGTTCCATTCTCTCTTCCCGTAACCTAGTGAAAGCCTCCTTATTCTCCTCACCTCTAATGCTCCCTCCCCAGGGCTGCAAGAATGAGTTACTAACGTGTCGTGATCCATCACCCCCCTGCTCAGAAAATTTCAAAAAAGCTCCCATGGCCCAGAGGATAAACTTGAAAGTTCCTTTGAAGAATTCAGGAATCACTGTTACCTGGCCCCACGCATTTCCCATCTTAAAGTTTGCAGGTCAGCAATACTAAATGATTATAATTCCCAGAATACATTCTGTTCTTTCATGCTAAGCCCTCTGTCTGGGACCCTCCTCCCCATTTTCTTTGTCAAACTCCTCTTCACTTTTTATTATTTTATTTTTATTTATCTTTAAACATTTTTTAAAAGATTGTATTTATTTGTCATCATTTAGACTGTCTCTCATCAGCAGCACCGGCATAAAACTGGGCGCACTGAGTAACACGGGACCCATAGTGTTCTGTGGTGTTTTCTTGGGACCATTCTGACAGCTGCCTTGACCCTAAATATCTCCTTCAGCCTCTTTGACAAAACAATTAAACTAAGCCCCACGTGTGCCTGGGACTCCACGGTTGACAGAGCCCTGTCACTAGCATCATACAGTCTAATCTTTATGAAGCTGTATTGGCCTGTTGGAGTAATTTTTTTTTTAAAGATTTATTGGTCCATTACTTTAAGTTAATTGAGGTAAAGAAACCTTTTAAAATCTACAATAGTTTATCAAGTAATATAAATTCTTCTGTTGACCTCAAAACATAATGTTAATCTCAGAGTAAACAAGAGGCAGAATTTTTATACACAGATATATGGAAAAAAGTGGACAAAACCCCTCATGTCAGCATCAAAAATGCAACAAAACCTTTATTTTTCTTCTTATAATCCCTGAATTCCACCACAAAGAGAAAAAGGGTGACTTTCCCCCCCAAGTTTTAATTTAAATTTCAGCTACTTAACATACAATGTAATACAAGTTTCAGGTGTAGAATGAAAAAGTTTGGTAGTTTCACGAAGCAAAGACTTTGATCTGTAAATAAATCACTTCCTTGTCTACACACATTCTTGAGTACATTTTTTTTTTTTCTAATGGCTTTTGATCTGGCTTCCTGGCAGCATGGGGAGAAAAGAACACATTTACATGGGGACTTTACCAGTACCTCAGTTTTGTCTTTGAAAATTTTCAAGGTAAGGAGTGATTTCTAAAAATAAACACATTCCATAATTTGGGCATGACTTAAGCACAAGTTTTTAATCTCCTTTTCAATAGTTAAAAAATTAGAAAGTTTGCTGGCAATTTATTTCATGGGAACATATCAGATGTACGTCGTCTCCCAATGCATTGTCAATGCACAGACAGTTGGGGACAGGCACACAGAAGTTCCATGGACAGGCTCTCTGCTGGACAGGCCTGAAAGCTCGGCGTGTCTGGGTGAACGGTGCTGACTGTTAAGAGCTGCTGGTTTGGGGGTCACCGAAAGCCCAGCTGACACAGGCGTCATTTTGTCACACTGATTCACATTTTGTTTGCAAGCCACTTTCCCCTCCCCATTTCTACACTGGTGAAAAAGCGATCCCCCATTTCTCCTTCCACCATCATTGTGACCGAAGGGTTGGTCTGAGACTGTGAACCGTCTGTCAGGTGGGGGTGGCGACAGGTGTTATCTGCCCTGCCCCGGCCCACAGGGAACCCAGAATCACCCGGTGAGTGTGGCGCTGCTGGGCGAGGTGCGTGCGCAGTACTCGATCATTGGTTTTAATAGGAAAAGCTCTGTGACCATGGACTGAAGTATGTGAGTCAACACACAGGTGTCAAGTTTTTGGCATTTCAACCTAGGGAGAATCTTGGTCTGAAGCATGCTGCTCTGAGGCCCCCGCAGTATCTTTTCAAAAGCTGCTCTGCAGAATTGGGATAAACCTTTATTATTGTCATACGCTCGAGTTCTTTGTACCTGTGTGATCTGTCAGTGCTAATACCATAAATCCTCTACCATCAGAAGTGGGAAAGGCACTAAGTCAATCTTTTATACTTTAAAACGCAACCAAAAAAAAAAAAAAAGGGTTTTGTGGGTCCTTGTGTTTAGAGTAATTCTTTAAAATAAAGGATGAAACGGACTGAGAGAGGTTGAGTAACTTACTGAAGGTCACCGTTAAGTAGGGGGTAGGTGACTTGCTCTCAGTCTAAAGTCCTTTCCACAATATCGAACAAATTGTAGACACAGAAACAAATAACACTTTTGGAGAGACACAAAACCCCTTAAAAGAATAAGCTTTTTATGTACATTTGGAGATAAAGCTTAAAATGCAAATCTTTCTTTGAGAGCGGGAAACGTGAACAAATGAGTACCACAGGCTCTTGCATATTCAAAAATTACATGAGTTCCAGGATTATAGACTTAAATTCTATATTAAAATTACATTATATATAACTATACTATAAAAGTTCCAGATTAAAAGCACACATCTGTATATGCATATATGTTTACTTAGAAAATACATTGCTTTGGATGTTTGTGCCGTTTCTTAGTTACCCTTTGTACATGTTGTGTTCATAGCTGCTTCAGTCTGATTCTACACTTCAAGCCACCATATTACTTTTTAATTACTTTATGACTCATTTTCAGTAAATCGTAATGATTGTTCAGCCAATAAAGCACAAAAAATTACAGATTTTTGAATATGTTTCCATTTTATATCTGAACCTCATATTTATCACATGTAGCATGAAATGCTTCTGTTTAAAAGAATAATTGTATATTCACTGGAAACATTATCAAAAGCAATAAGCGTACTTCCCTCTGTCATATAAAAATATGTGACATTTCCCCCCAAATTTCTTGTATTTAGAATATAGTGAATAATATGGTAACAACTTTGTATGGTGCCAGATGGTAGCTAGACTTATCGTGGTGATCGCTTCATAATGTACGTAAATGTTGAATCACTACGTCGTACATCTGAAACGAATATAAGATTGTATGTCAGCTACACTTCAATTAAAAAAAAAGAAAGTCCTGCATATAAAAGTTCTAGACCTTCTCTACTTGTAAATCTAAGCGTATCCTTTCACAGATGATAGCGTTTCCCTTAGGGTTTTGGTACATTTCATAAAAAGGGAAATACAGACGGTGGAAATAGGAATCGAAGAGTTCAAGTGCATTAGCTCGTCACGCGTATGTTGCGGGGGCAGGTATAATGAAGACCTCCTCCCCTAGGTTTCAGTGACTAAGGGCGGCACAGGTACAAGAAATTCAAGAAGTCAAAGAAATACCTTACCTTTCTGCAATGGGAAAGATGCCATAATTCAACATGAGTAGAATGATTAAGAAGGGAAGTCTACTGGACTCAACTGTGCAGCTAATGCTTCATCTAGCTCTCACTTGAATTTTACACATTGGCTTGAAAAAGGATTGCACACGAATTTTTTGTTCTTTTGGATAGCTCTCATGTATGATTTATTGACTGCATTTCTGAAGAACAGAATTAGTGATGTCGTTTGGCTGATCGTTCCAGAAGGGGCAGGAGCCAGAAACGGCTGCAAGTGCAGGCATTTGTATGGTCTCAGAATGTTAGGATGGTGCGGATGCTGAAATAGGAAATAAAAGATATATTAATTGTTTTCATGTTCAGATAACCCACACTCTTCCGTGTGAGAGTCCGAGGAACATTCGGCGTGTCTCAGTGCAAAGCTGTTTGCGGTTCCTGCTACTTCATTCCCATCCCGGTGCATTCAAGTCAAGGAAAGTAGTGGGGTGGGTCCCCTTGATGGTTCTTTCTTGTGTGTTCTCCTGCCTTAAGCTCAATCATAACATCCTGAACTGGACTATCATTTAGGCCTTATTCCATACCAACATCCTCAAAAAATCACTTTTGAGAGCATGCGTAGTTGGCATAATCATACAAAACCACAATGGGTAAGTTCTTGCGTTTTGTCACATACTCCGTAAGTGCTTTTTGTACGTTTTATCATTTTAGCCTCAGCTGAAACAACATGCTGAGGCAAGTCCTAATATTTCCATATTAGAGATTAAAAATACTGAGAGAGAGGTTTAGAACTTGCTCTAGGCCACATATCTAGTGTGGGGTGTGGGAATTTAAGCCTAAATATAAAGCTGCACAAATTACAAAATGACAGATAACTTGCCTGAAGGAGCCAGAACGTAACAAAGACCATCTCGAAGGTTTCATAGAGCTTTGATAAAGAAATGTTGAAGGATTCTTAGAAATAGATAATAAAGTTGATTTGTATTCAGACTTCATTCTTGTGGGGATCAGAAATGTAACATTTACACTGGAACCAATGTCCTTCCTAAAAACTATCTTCTGATGGATATATACTTTTAGAAAAAGAGGGTCTTTGTGCCTTAAAAATATGTATATATATTCTTATATTTAATAAGGAAAATATATATAATTTTAGAAATGGAAAGATAGTGTGAAGAAGAAAGTAAAAATTACCTGTAACCCCACACCTAGACGTAATCAGTGTTAATATTTTCTTGAATTTTGATCAACTTTTTTCTAGACATATGTCAATTTTTTACTGCTCATATTGAAAACTTGCGGTCATATTGTATATAATTCTGTAACCTAAAATTACAATATGAGAATTTCCCAATTTAATGAAATAGCTTCTTTTTAATGGCTTCATTGATTTCTAGTACATGGCTGGAATTTATTTAACCACCAACCTTAATGTTGGACTTTAGTATGTTTCCAAGTTTTGATACTATAGATAATAGATAAGCGTGCTTAAATAGATGTGTATTTGATCTCTGATTAGTTCTGTAGAATAGCTTCCCAGAAATGGAGTTGCTGGGACAAAGGACCTTTTTTTAAAGGTTTCTGATGCAAGTTAACCAAACTGCTTTCCAGAAAGAATGTAATTTGGTGCTCTCCTTTCTCGATAAGATTCGTCAGACTGCCCAGTATAATATGTTATGTGTGTGGGTGCTTAAGAACTCCCATTTAAAGTTGAAAACCTCATGAGAAGTGTGAGATAGCAGGAAAAATATGGACGATGCAACTAGAAGTTTCGCTGTAACTGCCTATTACAAGTTGCACCTCGTGTGTAAGTGCAGATGACAAAATTCTTTTTAGGTGGTCATTGTAGTTAAATGTTAGAGGTAGGAAATGGAATTGACTTATTTTCCTAATCTTCGAAGCAAATGTAAGACTTCAGCATTTAAAAGAGCATTCCCCTTTACAACATAGGCACACCTCACTCTTCTGCTCCTTGCAGGTACTGTTTTTTTTAGGAATTGAAGGTTTGTGGCGACCCTGTGTTGAGCAAGTCTGCCGGTCCTACCTTTTCCAACAGCATTTGCTCACTTCCTGTCTCTGTGTCACATTGTGGTAATTCTTAATAACAATAGTAATAGTAATAGTTAATAGTAATAGTAATTATAGTAATAGTAATAGTTAATAAGAACAGGAAGTACAAATATTTCAAACTTTTCCGTTGTTGCTATATCTGTTATGGTAACCTGTGATCAGTGATCTTCGATGTTATTATGTAACTGTTACGGGACTATCTCGAATGCGCCAATAGAAGATGGTGAACTTAATGCATAAGAATTGTGTGTATTCTGACTGCCACTGGCCATTCCTCTGTCTCCCTGTCTTTCCTGGGCCTATCACCCGAGACACAGCAATATAGAAATTAGGCCAATTAATAACACTACAGTGGTCTCTAAGTATTCTAGTGAAAGGAAGCATCAATCGACGTGACAAATTTTATTGCTGTCTTATTTTAAGAAATTGCCACCATCACCCCAAACTTCAGCAACCCCCACCCTGATCAGTCAGCAGCGAGCAGCACTGAGGCACGACCCTCCACCAGCAAAAAGATTACAACTCACTGAAAGGTCAGGTGATGGTTTGCATTTTTAGCAGCACAATATTTTTTAATTAAGTTATGGACATTGCTTTTTAGACATACTGCTATCGTACGCTTACTGGACCACAGTATAGTTTAAAAATAACTTTTATAAGCACTGGGGAAGCAAAAACTTTCTTTGACTCACTTTACTGCATACTTGCTTTATTGCAGTGGTCTGGAGACGAGCCCATGATCTCTCTAAAGTATGCCTATACTTTTTAGTTGTAAAAAGTTCTTTGTAAACTGATAAACAATAATTGTGATGTTTTTAATGAAAAAATTAGTGATATCTGTATATGAAAAAATCTCAAGGTAGCTCTACTTCCTTCCATAATGGGTAGGTCCTTAATATAATTTAAATTTACAGCCATTAATGGTCAGCTTTTATAGGTGGCCAGGCAGAGGCTGCAGTGACTTCAGGTTAAATTAAGACTGACTCTGATTCTTTTTCCTTGCCAGGGTGACTATTCTCTCATAAATAAAGCTGAGTGGCTCTGATTATTCAGATTCACTGTAACCAAATACTTTGGTTTCAGTAGAATAAGAAGTACAAAGCAACTGTTTTAATTTCTCACAATATGATCTTAAATGTTATATATCCAAAGACTAAACCACTAATGGAGAAACAAGGCACGCCATTTTTTTTCATTCTTCCACCTTTCTTCTCTCTTGACCCATCCCAACCATAAAAAAGAAATTTAATATCTACCTCTTTCCAGAGCGAAGCAGGTCAAATCCTTCATTTATTTTTTCAAAAGGTAAAACATGGGTTATTAATGGATCCAGTGGAAACTTCTTGGCCATAAAATCAGCCACAAGTTTGGGGACAGAATCTTTAGTCTTAAAGCCTGAAAAGAAAACATCATTATAAGATTCAGCCACAGGTAAGAAGAGAATTTTAGAGGAGACTTTCCAAGCAAAAGTAAGATGAAAGTTTATAGAAAGTGCTACGTCCCACAGACTACTATTACTGAGGCTAATAAGACATAGTGTTTCAATATCCTTTTGCCATGGTTAGACTTTTTTTTTTTAATCCACCTAGACAAAATAGGGCCCTTAATTTTTAGCTCTCCCGTAGAGAAATTATACTATAGGTGCTTATTCCTGAAGTCAAGGAGCAAATTTAGCAGTTGCCTAAATTTAGGTGATGAGAGCACACATGAATGACTGCTATGGATTTCCCACGTCCTGTGAGGTATTTCGGTGCCTTGAGCCGTCATGGGTATAAAAGAAGGATACTGAAAGAGTCTAGTTAGTTTACGGGAGCACCAAAAATGTGTCTTGGGACCTTCTGTGTGTATCAGATCCATTAATCTAGTTGATTTAGAGCCTATGGCTACAAAGGGGTTTTAATTTACTTTTAACCGTGTTGCTTTTGAAAACTTGGCTTTGTCACCTGTAAAGGGGAAGAACTCGTGGGATTAATAAGAATTCAGCCATCAAGTCTAACTACGTACCACCAAAAATTGCTCCTTTCCAAGTACGTCCGGTCAGTAGCAACATGGGGTTCATAGAGAGATTTTGAGACTTAGGAGGTACTCCTACAATGACGCTTACACCATAGGACTCTTGACAGCAGGACAAGGCAGCCACCTGGAATAAAATTAATATTTAGCATCATTAAAGTGAATTTTCTGATAGTCCACACTCATGCTGCACGGGATCATGCAATATTGACGTAGCTAGATTGTGCGTGCAGGGAAGAGATAATGTCTTTTGTTTCTTTATTTCCCATTGTGCCTAGAATAGTGCTATGGTTTTAGGAAATGCCTAGAAAATCTTTTTTTAATGAAACCAGTGGGTGAATAAATTTGCGTATGCTTAATTCTTCCTTATAAAATAAAGAGGCAAACTTCATTACAAACATATCTATATAAAGTGTGATTCCTCAAATAGAAGTAGTGGTTTGTCATCACATGGCTCTCAGGCAGTCTGTGAGTTGATTAAGTCATTTTTCACTTATTTATCAAATAGATATTTTGAACTCAGTACTTTATTTTATTTATTTTTATTTTTTTATAATAATATTTTTTTATTATGTTATGTTAGTCACCATGCAGTACATCCCTGGTTTTCGATGTAAAGTTCGATGATTCATTAGTTGCGTATAACACCCAGTGCACCATGCTATATGTGCCCTCCTTACTACCCATCACCAGTCTATCCCATTCCCCTGCCCCCCTCCCCTCTGAGGCCCTCAGTTTGTTTCTCATAGTCCATAGTCTCTCATGCTTCATTTGAACTCAGTACTTTGAACCACGTGTTTTGATGACAAACAGATATAAGGTCAATTACATCATCAAAATTGGTCTCTTAGCCACTTGATCGTCTCCTGGAACTTCAAAAGAAAGCCTTCCCCCTCCAGTCAAGTTTTTAAACATGTTCCATAGTAAGAGAATTGTTGAGGACCCCCCCCCCAGCAATATATAATGATTAACCCTTTGATTTTGGAGTATGATATGTAGAAGACCAGGTAACCTCAAAACATGTGGCTGTTGGACATTTGGTATCTTCAAGTGAAGTAACAATCGAATTTCGCAGAAGAAAATAGAGGGAAAACAACAGAAAAAGGGCATAAGGAGAAATGCTACCATGTTGGATAAAGTTGGATTCTCTTGAAACTTCAGTCATCTGAAGTGGGCATATTGTCCCAAGTCAAGGCTACAAAGAGCTTTATTCTTAGGGTGGTGCTCCCTCTTACCAACACTGCTGTGATTTACTGGAGAACCTCAGAAGGGGGATTTGTTGTTTTCTGGGGACTGTTTCAGTAGGATTCTAGAGAATTCTGGTTAGGTGGAATATAACTGGAGATGTGTTCCTCATTGCAGTTGATGATATTTACAATTATTTGAAAGTAATGTTTTGTATAATCCAAAGATGATGTAAGCACTGCAAGATCAGAAACAGTATTGCATATCAACAGCACTAGCTGACATTTATTGAGCTTATCATCTGACAGGTGGCATTGTGCTAAGTATTTTACATGCATTATCTCATGTGATTTACAAACAGTGCTATGAGAAATGTACCTCCTAAATTTTTTGGTGGAAAAATTTGTTGACTTTCCAAAGTATTCAGCCCAACACATAGATATTGGGTGATTACTATGCGCCAGGCACTGTGCTGTCTGCTGTGGCAAAATGGGGCAGTGTGGTAAATGGTAAAATGCAATATTTTCTATTAGTAAATGATACTGGTCTAAAATTGGCCATTATTCCTTCTGGCCATAGTATAATATATGAAAAAAATCAAAATGTATTAAAATATAAAAATATGTTAAACCATTTTTGTTAAGAATGTGGGGGAAAAATCAAACTTGCCAATTTGAAAACAGAATTTATGTTACCTATATTTACTTGAGTTTGAATGTTTTTACTAAAAATTAACAAAGAAAATTTATAATGGCTTAATTAAAAAAAGACCCTAAAAGGGAAATATTACTTGAGACAGGTTTGCTTAGCTGATAGAATTCAAGATTTCTAATAGCAATCAACTGAATATCCCAGGTAACTGACAGGAGATGGAAAATCACCATTCATAGTTTTTAAACTATTATTTATATATAATATTTATATTCTGCTGCCTGAAAGTACACTCTGGAATGTAGAAGCAGGTATCTCAGGGCATTTCCTGTTACATACCATGGTGTCAAGCCGCCCAATGACTTCAAATGAAAAGTCCACACCGCCACCACTCATTTCCGTCAGCACGTCCTGGATGGGTTCCTTGTAGTCCTGAGGGCTGATGCACTCAGTGGCACCCAGCTCTTTGGCCTTTGCATATTTATCTTTGTTGATGTCCACCCCAATGATCCTGGCTGCTCCTGCTGCTTTACAGCCCATGATCACAGACAGGCCAACTCCTCCAAGGCCAAACACGGCACAGGTGGAGCCCGGGGTGACCTGTATTTACAGAAAATGCAAAAATGGATTAAACAATGATTACTAAAAAGTGCCCAAGCTGCATAAAGTGCCATGCCTTGTCCGTTATGAGGAGCTATTCAAACTCTTAGGTCCAATCTTCTGTCAAATCTCTTTTGGTTTTAGTTGCTTCGTGTTTAAATTAAGGGGGTTGAACTGGATGAGTGGTTCTCAAACTCTGCTGGACATTAGACTCACCTGGGAGCTTTAAAAATGTCTCAATGCCCAGGTCACAACTCATAACCAGTTCCATCAGAATCTCTGCAGGTGGGACCCAGTTCCCAGGTGACTGCAAAGGGAAGCCCAGGCTTGGAGCCAGTGGGATGGATGATCCTTAAGCTCTGAATTCCAGTGACTCCCCTCTTGAAGAGAATGTAATAGTTCAAGTCCATTGATACCCAGCTTTCTTATATCACACACAGAAATGCAAGTTTGGGGACATGAAATAATAAGTGGAAAAGATTATTCTGGGATACTGAAAAATAATTCAATCAAATCCTCAGTAATTAACTCCTTGGTTCATTAACTGAAAGTATCATGACCAGTATGATGAGAGCAGAAATTAGCTGTGAAACATAGAAAAGCTATTGTCAGCTTAGAGGAAAGCCTAAGAACAGGAAAAATTTAACATAACTAAGATAATACAGCTTGAGACTGCTGTGATCTTGTGGGTCATTATCCCCGCTTTTAAGAATATACTAATAAATGATAGTGCACTGAAAAGTTGGTCTGTGTTTTATTAATGACTGGTATTAATTATTACGAGTACTCTCAGCTTGTGCTCTGTGTAGGCTCAATTAGACCACCTGCTCAAACAGATGATGTGATTGCACAAGGGACTTAGTGCTAGAGCCACAGAAATTTGGAAAACAAGTGCTCTCAATTATTTAAATTGTCTGGGAACTGTTAGTAAACCTGAACTGCTGTAGTCAGCCTTCAGTGTGGGTAAAATATTTCTTCTGTCCCAAGTCATCATTCTGTGGGATACACCGCTTTTTACTTTACTTAGAAAAACTTGCGACTTGTGTTTGTGATTTAAAGGTGAAGGTACTTATGTATCATGGTTTAAGATTCAGCAGGAGTTTTGAGAGAAAGACTAGTTGCAGCTCTCACACTAACCAGCTGTGAGATTTTGAGCAAATAGCTTTATGTCTCTGGGCCTCCATTTCATAAAATGAAGGGATACTGCTAAATTTCCAACCTTTTGGGAAGAAGGGCCTTTAAAGAATTTCTCTTTAAAATCTGCCACCTTTAAAATCTGTGAGTGTGTGTGTGTGTGTGTGTGTGTGTGTGTGTTCATGGCAGGAGACGAGATGTAGCAGTGAAATCCCCTAATGACTGGAATAAAGGAAAATGCATTACTGAAGCCTCATTACTTCCCTTAGAGGGATCCACAGAGTGGGCGGGTTGGTGACTCTGGGTTTGGAGGTGTACCAGATAAGGCTTTGGAATCTACCGTTGATTCTAATTCTGGGAGTAGAGGATCCATGGACTAGATCTCCTCAGAGGTGACCCCTTTATTTCATTTCCTTCTGCTGCCTCCAAAGCCAGCAGGACCTACTATACCTGATGGATGTTGGTGCTAACAGTACAATCAATTACTAACTGAGCTCCCAGCTCTAAAGTTAAGTAATCACAGAAAGAACAAATATAGAAGAATAATTGTTGAAAATTACATCTTTACTTTTTCTTAACTAAGCATCAATAGCTTTTTCATCTGTGATAAACAGATAAGTTTGCAGGAAATGCTCCTCAATTCCTTCTGAGGCCATTTTCCCACACATAACTGATACCTTAAATTTTGTAGAGTATATCAATGTTACTGTAGGAACAGGGCGGAAAGCTACCAGTAAATCCATGAAGAACGATGTCTGATTATTGTGAGAATGATCGCTGATTATTGCTGTCCTTCTAGTTCCTGATAGTCTGAGCATAACCAGTTTGATCATCCATTGTCATTCCTACCTTGGCAACGTTGACGGCAGACCCATAACCAGTAGAAAATCCACAGCCAATGAGACAGACTTTCTCCAGTGGGGAGGCTGGATCTATCTTGGCCACTGCAATTTCATCCACCACCGTGTACTGGGAGAAGGTGCTGGTGCCGATGAAATGGTGGATGGGCTTTCCTCTGCAGGTGAACCTGGTGGTACCATCCTGCATGCTCCCCCGAAGTGTGCTCAGACTGGCCAGTACAACACAGACACACAGGGCATGAGACAGGAACATAACTGAGGCACACATCCATTGGCTGTGTAAGGAGAGTATCAGAAACTTACTCATTTTTCAAGCAGAAGTTGCCTTGCGGATGCTTACAAACGTTGCATTTTCCACACTGGGGAGTAAAGAGTGGAATGACTTTGTCACCTGGAGGGTATAAAACACATTCTTCTTAAATTTCTACCCAGGAATTCATAGAGCAAGAACTGAAAGCTTATGTGTATGTATTAGAGGTGTGTGACTTTGAAAAATCTTCAAGAAATAGAGTTCGGTCACCACCATTGGTCACTGGTCATTGCCTGCCAGCATTGTTAATGGTTTGGGTTTATATGTGCCTGAAGATTCCCAAAGAGGAAATGCAAATCTCGGAAACAACATGGATTTAAAAGACTATTTCTCCTGTATTAGTAGTTCTCTTTCATAGTGTGCCCTTTCTCTTGGGGGCTTTAGACATATCATCTCATAAATTCTTGATAATTAAACCTTGGATATTCTCACTATAACTGTAAATTTAAATTTTAGCTGTGAGCAGGCTGCCATCATTCTACTAGATACCTAGGAGACCCGGTAGTTTGTAATAGTTTGGGACAAATTAAAAATGAGTATTTTAGTAACCATTTCTTGGCTTTTCAAAGTGACTGTGCTTTTAAGGTTTTTGTTTTGTTTTTAAGGGAAAACTAACAAAAATGGGACAAAGAAGAATTCAAGAAATCCCTCTGTAAACCTCCACAGTGAGTTAGGCACTCTCTTTGAGGGTAAAAACTGACTTTCAAGTGTTTGTAGCTAGCAACTTAATTGGTAAATTATTTTTCTGCTTTGGTGGAAGACAGGGTAAAAAGTGTGTCATTTATTATTAATTTATTTCTAACTAAAGGAAATATTAAGAGCTGAAACTCAAACCAGATGATTTATTTTATTATTTTCTGTTCACAGGCCAATTAAGTATTTGGTAAGGGGGAGGCCACATTTACTGGTAAAGTGATTTTTTTAGAATTAGACAGAATTTTCATTTTTAATCACCTAAGCAACCTATCCACCAGACCCAGAAAAGAGGTTAGGCCATACCATTTATAGATAAATTTTATATGGAGATGATGGCATGGAAATTTTCTATGTCTTCACCCTTTAATCGTGAAGCTGTTCATCTATATTAATATAAAAGTTAGGATAAAATAAATATTAAAGAGAAAGTAGTACTTTGTCACCAATCACATTTAACCACGTTTAAAGGTACTAAAACAGATGTTGTATACGGCAGGATGTCTTCTGCTAGGTCTACTTCCTTTCCTTCCATCTAGACTGTCTCTTTCAGGTTCAGGAAGGGAGGCCGTATTGGAAGAGGAAATCAGTGAAGGGCTCCTCTTCCCACCTAAGAGGAGATCATGTTGATTTAAGCATAGCCTCATGGCCCCCATCCCATGAAATCAGCACGGAACAGTTTCCAAACACTGATTTGGAGGCTCAGGACATAGACTTAATTTTTCTTATTTTGTCTCATTTGTAGTTCTCTTTGGACCTGACAGAAGACAGTACTCAGCAACAATAAAACGGAGATTACTCGTTCATGAACTCTAACTTCGCCAGGCACTGCATCTCTTTCTATCCTTACGTGACCCGGGATCTAACCTGGTGCCTGACATCTAGCAGGTACTCAATAGGCACTTGCTAAAGGAGAGAATTCATGAGTGAATGAAGGTACACATGTCAGAGTCAGGCAGGGAGGGAAGAAAGGAGAAGACCTATGTTCTAGTCCCAACTCTGCTGTGACCTTCTGCAGGGTCTTTCCAGGCTAGGTGATCTTGGGGTCCTGACCTGAGGCACATTCCCTAAGTGTGAATTCTGTACCTGGTTTTACTGTAGTCACCCCTTCTCCAATGCTTTCCACAATGCCGGCTGCCTCATGGCCCAAGATCAGAGGGAGAGGTGCAACGAGCGTTCCATTAACCACGTGTTCATCAGAGCGACAGATTCCTGAGGCCACCATCTACACGGTAAAGGCAGGATGATTAGGTCTAGAAAAGATTAGGACCCATTTCTTTTCCTCGTCAATTTGGAATAGTCTGTGAAAGAATTGTTTCTGAAATATTTAAGTCTTATTTAATATACAAGAATGTATCCCTTTTTATAGAAGTAGAAATTGCAGATTAGCACTAAGAAAATTGTCACTTAAGTTCTACCGTGTGAGGCTAATTGATTTTGAAATCTTGACGTATATCCCTTTGCACTTTTTTCCTGTACAAACACATATGTTCTTTTTTATTTTATTAGGATTATATTGTATATACTCTTTGATTCCTTTCTAAAGATTTGACAATTTGTATTTATATCTTTACTTGACCATAAATGTAATTCCACTGTTTGGATTACCATATAAAAAGTGTCTCTTACTGGATTTTCGCTTATTTCCATTTTTCCCATTTTCTGAATTTTTTAAACCTAAAACTAAACAGAAATAGAAAAATGTTTTACCTTAATACGGACTTCATGGGCCTTAGGGGGTGCGACCTCGACCTCCTCAATGGAAAAGGGCTTCTCCAGCTCCCATAGCACAGCTGCTTTGCATTTGATCACCTGGAAATTGAATAGAAAGATGATACCAGTTTTTCCCCACTTTTAAAGTCCGTGAGGGTAACTCATTTTATCATGTGCAGCAGCTAGCTCCACGTCTGGAACCTAACAAGTGTTCCATAGAAATGAAGAGCTTCTGATTTACGTAGAGAATAAAAATACATTTTTTATTTATTTTTTATTTATTTATTTTTCTTTTTAAAGATTTTATTTATTTATTCGACAGAGATAGAGACAGCCAACAAGAGAGGGAACACAAGCAGGGGGAGTGGGAGAGGAAGAAGCAGGCTCATAGCGGAGGAGCCTGATGTGGGGCTCGATCCCATAACGCCAGTATCACGCCCTGAGCCGAAGGCAGACGCTTAACGCCTGCGCCACCCAGGCGCCCCAAAAATACATTTTTTAAACAACAGGCAAAGCAATAACATAAGGAAAGAGAAACAGAATTAACTATAATGAGATATTAAGATAAAAGAGAATATATTCTTTTAGGCCATCTTTATGTTGGTTTTTCTTCTCCAAGGGTTGTTTCTTCCTGATATTTCTTAATGTGATCCTTAAATCGGCTGTTTACCCACAACTGTTGGCTCGTGCATGAAGTTCTAAATCAACATAATTTTGCTGACAGGTATAGTGCTGTTCACATAAAATCTATTGCCTTCTTGCTCAATTCTCTGCTGAAGCCCAAACAATCTAACTTTATGATTTCATTTGCACATTTGCCTCCCTGACTAGGATGCCTTCTCTTTCTCTATTTGCCTGTTCTCTTCCTTTGACTTTGTTTTCTCTACTGCTTGTGTGTGGCATTTGTTAATATCACTCATTTGACAGTTGGCTTTGGTAGTGCTGTCTTCATCAAATTTATGTGTAGAGATTCCTTCCAGATTAGATTTGCAACAGAAATTGCAGAGGTTACAGCTGTATACACCCACTCACACGCCCACATATACACGTATATGTTTAAAAATGGGAGAATGATGTGCTTGAATTTCTAGCTAGCACAGCTTACCCATGGAGGTTCTTAAAAATAAGTTGAAAACACGTTTTTAGTGCTTGTAAATGTAGTAGAAAGCCTGTCTTCATTGTTGAGAAACTTACACAGTTAAGGAAGTTTTTCCTAGAAAGAATTGGCATAATTGCAAATATGATAAAAAAAATCTTCAATAGAAATGTATCCTTTTGACAATTCATTTTCATTATTCATATAGCAAATCCCCCCCACTTTGCAAGGTTTTTGCTACGGTCAATGCCACAAAAAATGTGAAAGTTCTTGGAAATAAGACACTAAGGGTAGATAGGTCCTAATTATAGGGTTCTGTTCTGGGCGAGTTACATGCTTGATCTTTAAACCTCACAATGATGCTACCAGGGCAGTATTATTGAATTTTTGGTCTTATTTTATAGATAAAAAGATCGAGGCTCAATTGACTCAGTAATTAACTGAGTAATTTTCCCAAAGTCACAAAGCTGGCTGTCCAGAAAATTAAGATCAATCCAACTCAAAAAAAAAAAACATCCAACTTTAGTTTTTTACCACACCATGGTAGTGAAAGATTAACAAAGGTTAAATAATAACAACAGCCACAATAATAACAGCAGTGACTAACATATATTGAATTATTCAACATTCTAAGTGCTTTACAGTATTAATTTATTAAATTCTCACAACCACCTTATAAAATAGATATCATTATTCCCTCAGCATTTGAGGTAAAGATAATTCAGGAAGGGTAAACATAAATGGTGTTGTCACAAAGCTAAAAGTGATGGATGTTGCATCTGGAGGGGAGGACTGTTTTCATTAACACATTTGGCTTACACTTTTGCTCTCTGACCTCCTTCTTTTAAGCTGAGTTTTGGCATATTTAATTTTCCTTTTTCCTAACTGTTCTTCATTTGAAACATAGTGCCATTATAAAGGCTAACCAGTAATGAATGAAAATAAAGAGAGTTGCAATGAGAAAACTGACAGCGACCGGTGTGATTTCCAACGGATCTTACTGATATAGGAGTGTTGTGTCACAAACCTCAGAATCTTTAAGTTATCATAGCAAGATAGTATATTGTGTGATCCACTCCTAACGTAACACCTGTACTGGAAACAATTGCACAGGCTTTTGTAATTGAGTAGGTAAACAACACGAATTGCTTATGTTGAATGACCACATGCATTTTTCTGCCCCTGTGAGCACATTGTACAAATAAACATGAATCCACGGAAGACTTAGAATCCATTATTTGTGTTCCCAGTGCTAATAAGTGATTCAAACTGTGTCACTGTTATTATTTTTTTGTTAAAAAAATGGAAAAGATATTATTCCATAGGATTTCTATGGAAGTTTCCTGGATTATGCCACAATAGGGCCCTTTTAATTCAGAATTTGCATGTTGATGTTGGCTGGCTTAACCTTGATGATTCTAATGCTTTGAAATCAGTATGCCTTTTGTAAGAGATTTCATAGTAAGCTTCAAAGGATAAAACCCTCTGAATCAAATTCCTCTCATAGAACTTTTGCCAAATTTAACTTTCCTGTGTTCCTAGAAAGAATATGATTACAAAAAGTAACATTTAAATTATGGTTTCTTAATATAAAGATAACTTCTTGATTAACAACATAGAATTTTAGGTTTGCAAATTATTCATGATTGGCCATAGTTACAGCACATTAATATAGGAAGTAAAAACTTTATTAGGTACAGATGCTATTCATTCTTGCTAAAGACATTTAGGAATAGTTTCTTCTTCTTCTTCTTCTTCTTCTTCTTCTTCTTCTTTTTTTTAAGAAATAGAAATTAAATTTAAAGATCACCCAGTTCAACAGAAAAAAAAAAAACTCCACTGGTTTTTTCATGAAGCTTTGCATAAACCAATTATTAACAAGACAAGTTGAAAATTATTTTTTCCTTTTAATTGAACATACAGAGAGACAATGTGTAAACAGAATTTTTGCATTATTTCATGAGGGCACTTTTGGTTTCTTGCATGACCTCCACAAGTTACAGCAAATGTTATAGGAAACATTAAATTGCCATTGCATAACCTTTAAAGTTAAATTCAAACAGGAAACTCAGCTGTACAAAGAGATAAATTTTTTTAGAAAAAAGTGTCCTGAAACTCATCAACTATAAATGTACTATAATTTATACTTCAAAATAATTTATAAGAAATATGTCCCAGTGTTGTCACAGTCCATAAAATACGCTTGACAGAGGAATAGCCTATTTTCATTTCAGTTTAGCGGAATTGCATATTGAAGCACATAATGTATGTTGTATTTCAGTATATATTATTTTAATTTAGATGTGAATTTTAAATTTTCATTAATACTATATCTCTTTGTGTATTATATAATAAGAATATATTTCCAAAAGTAAAAAAAAAAATGTTTTTGCTTACTTTTCCTGCTGTGCTCATGGCTCCGTTTTCTCTTCAGGCCGGGAGACTGGTGAATTTTTACACTCTTTTCTGCTTGAGTACATAAAGTTGATCTGTTACACAGATTGTTTGCTTTGAGTAACAAACCGTTGCACACACTATCTGAGGTCTTTAAGCCACACCCCTCAGCTTTTTCTCCAGCCAAGGCAAATCAGAAACAAAAGGTCACGAAGGCAGCGTTCAAACCCTGACTTTGTTTGCAATATGCCAATTTCAATTAATATCTTGATTTCATTAGGTTAAATATTTCCTACACATAAATTTTAATCTCCCTTTTTCCTGGATTTTATATTTCTTCTCTCTCAATCTCACACAGGGTGTTCAGAGTTCTGTTTTCTCATTGTGTGCACTAATATCCAGCTTCTTTAAAAAAATTTTTTTTTAATTTTTAAAGATTTTATTTATTTATTTGTCAGAAAAAGAGAGCACAAGCAGGGGGAGCGGCAGGCAGAGGGAGAAGCAGGCTGAGCAAGGAGCTGAATGCTGGACTCGATCCTAGGATTTAGGGATCATAACCCGAGCTGAAGACAGACGCAACTACTGAGCCACCGAGGCGCCCCCACCCTCTTTTGTTTAAGACTAATCTCCAACTTCAAATCCACATATTGTGGTTAGAAAAGAGAAGTAAGGAAGCAGCACACACGATGTAGAGACTGCTTCAAGCCAGAGGAACATGTTTGATTTAGCATTCTTTCACAGCAGCAAGTCGCCGCAGAGGAGCTCAGGGTCTCTGGCGTCTCTGCTCCGGGCGACAGACATCCGCACTGAGCGCGCGCCTCCCCGTTGCAGGCACGCAGCTGGGCACAGGGCGGTGGCGGTGGCGGTGATGGGTAAGAGGTGGCCTCTGCCTGCGCCGACAGGGAGTTTGGAGCAGTGGTGATGGCATGGCGACCCCATCTGTGGATTCAGGCAGGCCCCATCCTTTTTTTTTTTTTTTTTTAATTGTATTTATTTATTTGACAGAGAGATGGACAGAGAGCACAAGCAGGGGGAGCAACACAGAGAGAGAGGGAGAAGCAAGTCCCCGCTGAGCACGGAGCTGGAGACGGGACTCGATCCTGGGACTCTGGGATCATGACCTGAGCCGAAGGCAGATGCTAAACCGACTGAGCCACCCAGGCGCCCCAGGCAGACCCTACCCTTACCAGCTGTGTGCACTCGGATTTATTTAACTGTCTTTGGCCTTAGTTTTCTTATCTATATACTGAGGATGACTAACTCCCCATGGAGTTGTCTGAGGAAAACTGAGATCATCCTTTTAAAGCGCTTAACAGGGAGCCCAAAACAGGACAGCCTTCGATGATTATTAGCTACTGGCCAAGGTCTCAGTGCTGAGCACCTTACCACTTTCTTTTTGCTCTGCAAACGCTCTGGGAGCTGAATGTTCGTAATGTTCTGTGCGGCCTTAACACGCCTTCTGTGATCTTCCAGCTTTCCAACAATTGTGCAACCAATGTTTGGTAATACACCCACTTTGTTTGAAATAGTTTTCCATTTCCCTAACTGGAAACTGATACAGTTCTTGTCACCAAGAGTGGTCCCGGAAGCATGCTCTCAAGTACACCAAAGTGCAGCTGCCCCGGCCGAGAGCTTATGTAAGGATGTAATAGGAAAACGTGTTTGTGACCTTGCGGGCTTCAGCGTAAACCTGAGCCCAGCGGCCGGGAATGCCTGGCTTACACAGCAGCTGGGAACACCCGGCTGGATCAGGGTGGAACGCTGCCCTCAGATAAGCAGCGGCCGGGAACGCCTGGTCCGCTAAAGGGCTGAACGCTGCCCCAACTGGAACTCGATTGCTCCTGACAATAGCCCGCGGGTCCATAGAAACGTGTTTAAGAATAGGCCTCACTTGCCGAACCTTACATCGCCTAATCCCGTGACCTTCCCCGTGACCTACTACTATTCACTAGGATATAATACGGATCATCGCCTTGATTGTCTTTGATTGTTTATTGCCATAAATACGCGAGGTTGCAGCTGTTTGGGGCGATCGCACTCTTGGTGGTGGCGTGCCTGGCGGTCGTCCCTTGCACCCATGCTCTCTTTCCCAAGCTAACCTGTCGGTGCCTCGTCCTCCTCCCAAATCATCGCCGGGGCGCTGCGGGCGGTGTTGCGACACAAAAGTATTTACGCAGACTGACTTGATGTCTCTGTAAAGGTCACAGTTTGCTGACATAGAAAGCACTGGAATGAGTATGTTTAAGGACGTTGAGAAGAAAGGAAAAGATCCAGAATCATCAACAGAAGAGAAGTCAATAGATGACAAACAGGGCCCAGTTGCTCTTTTCCATTATACATTGAATGTAGGCCTGATCTGCAATGTTTTGCACACCATCCATATGCCTTCCAGTATTTTTCTGGAGCACTTGCAAGGTGTTCAAAATATAGTATCTTTTGAATCCTTATATGATAAAGTCACTGAAAATGTTACACTCAACCACATACGCCTATTTGAACAAGGCTATGAAATTTGTTTTAGAATTCTCATTTAGTTTGTATTCTGTGAGTTGTAAAATATAACCAACTCTTTTGTCTTTGTCATTTTTCTAGTTTTTGGTTTTTCATTTTCATTTTTACCAAAATTATATATGCCTGTATGTATGCAAAATATTTTTCTACAAAGCCTTTAAGAGAAGCGGCAGTATTGACTTTCCTGCTTCTTCCTACATTTACTCCTCCCTAGAAGCCACTGCTTTCAACTTTTGAAACTTATTTTTTTATTTCCACATCTCTTAAGTAGTATGCCTATATTCCTAACTTGGTTTTTCTTTGGGCATTTCTGTTAACTCCACATTTTGGAGGATGAAAATTTGGGGCAGTCATTACCACAAAAATACTCTACTTCTCTTCTGCTTCCCGAAGGAGTAACAGAATAACTTCTATTATTAGGGCTACGTAAATGCTGCTTACATGTGAGCCGTGTAGTTTGCATTGTTGTTGTTGTGTTGTTGTTTTCCCTTTACCTAAGCAATTCTCTTTTCTCCTAGGCTTAAATATTGGTTTTTTTAAAAACTAGCTTGGTTCTGTCTTTATACTTACAACCAATTCAATGCCCCGAACGTCTCCAGTGGTCTAAATCTCCACCTAAGACAAGTAGACGCATCAAGAATCCCGCCAATTTTTTCTGGTAGAGAAATCCCCCCTGGAGTCTTGAACTTGCTGCAGAATGGCCTTGGTGTGCTCTGCCTCTGGGGCAACCTGCTGTATTGGATTCCAGTGGCCGCTGTGACAAATTCTCACAAACTAGGTGGCTTAACACAGTGGAGGTTTATTTTCCCCCAGTTCCGGAGGTCCAAAATCTACGTCAGTATCACTGGGCTGAAAGCAAGCATCGGCAGAGGTTCGAAGACAGAATGCACTCCGTGCTTTTTCCAGTGTCTGGAGGCTGCCACATTCCCGGGCTTGTGGCCACACACTGCAACCCTTTCCTTCCCTGCTCCTTCCTTCCTCCTCCTTCACATTGTCTTTGGGAGCTTGTAGCATGTTCTGTTTATCCCCAGTAGTCTGCAATTTTACAATGCTCTGTTCTGGATGGGTGTATTTTTGTCCGTTTTATTGGCATGCAGTGGCTTTAAAAAAGTGAGGATTCACTTTTCAGTTCTAGATGATTTACTTACACTGTTTTATTAATACTCACTCTTCCTCCCCTCCCCCTCCCGCCCTGCCTTGTCTGTTCTTTCACTCATTCAGGAACTCCTCCTATTCAGGTATTGAATGTGTGGAAACACTACTCTCATTTTCTCTCCCCAGCCCCTTTTCCCTTTTTTCCATCTCTTTGTGTTTGTGCTCCCTCCAGTTTCAAATCTCTTCCAATGAAGGCACAGGTGGCGTAGGCAGAGTTCTCAAAGCATGCACAGTCCTCCTAGGGGTTGGGAGTACCTGCTAACCTCGCACTGACCCAGGGCTGGGCAAGAGCTGTGCTGGAACCCACGCCTGGGGCGAAGAGCAGCAGGGCACCGGCTCAGAGCGCCCTGCGGCCTCCTGGCGATGAAAAACTTGATTTCTAAGATCAAGAACTTCTACTTTGGCTGGTTTGCTCCCAAATTGTCACCTGTGAATTTATACATCTTATTTTCATGGAAACAGGAGCCCTGATTTTTTTGCTTACCATGCCTGTTAGTCCCCTGAGAAATTGTGAATGATATTTCTATGATGACTGATAAGTTCACAGTCCAGCTCAGAGCTTGAACAGTGATAGCTCGATAATAACACACCTCAGTTTGCCAGAGACATTGACTGTTGTCCCAGAGTGATTATTAACAGCTTACCCCTTGCTTTCAAAAGTGTGTTAGTTCGGATGGTTAATTCTGGGATCCCCCTACTTATCCTTGCATGTGAGCCAGAACAGAGGCTCGTGAACACCCTGGATAGGACCCGGATTTAGTCAGCTGCAAAAGGCTTCCTTGGAAGAAAGCAAACTTCAGAATTTCAAGAGTTAGAACTTGTTAATTGCTTACCCAGTAGTTCTGGTGTTTGTGACCTATTTCAGTGATACTGTAACAATTAACTGTAGAGAGTAGTACAGAGTATCACTTAGCTAACCTTTACTGCTTTATGAATAAGAGAAGCTGGTCTAGGATTAGAAAGAGCAAAGGATAATGTGATTTTTAAAATTTGATAGGCTCATAAGAGAATTACTCCTAGAAGCTGAATTAGAATGAATCAAAGTCTACATTCAATAGCTGCATAATATTTAAATATTTAATTTTGTTTGGAAATGATTATTACAAAACCTTAATTAGGTAGTCACTGAAAGATCTGAAAGTAGTAACTATTGAAGTTTTATTTGTATAGAACTTGCCATAGCCTTGAAGTGGGCCATTGCATAAGAACAGATAGAATTATTGGAATGAGAGAGTGACAAGTACCATAATTATACTACAGCTTTATTCAAATTGGTATTTGTAGAGATTAATGGTCATAAAGGTGAACTTGGGTGTTTTCTTCTTTTCTGTTTTTTTTTCCTGACTTACAATCCAGAAGACATTCTGTGTGCTGCTAGCATAAACGGCAAAGACAGAACTTGTTTATTGGTCTAAACTGCATGCCAAGTGGAAATTTTAAAAAATCCTGGTTTGCACAGCTGTGTGAAAGATTGTCCAGGCAACCTCTTTAAGGAGTTTACCATTTGTCAACAAATATAAGAAATTTTCTTTTCAATGAAAGCAAATCAGAGAAAAAGCAAGATCATTCTTATGTAAGCCTGAAATTTCTGGTTTACTACTCACCTGGAAATCCAGGAATTGTGGTACTCTTGGCCAACTCTAGTTGTCTTAAGGTAGATCACTGTAGTCTCAAAACAGAATTAATGTTTGTTTATTTTAATGTTAAAAGTAAGTATCTGCATGGAATGCCTTGTCTGGAATCGAAGTTGCAGGGAGGGAAAGGGAAGAATGCTAAAAAACGTTGGGAATAAGTATTTCTCCTGAGTCTAAATTCAGATCCTGGGGAAGTAGAATCTAAAAGAAAGCCTGGAGTGCAGTATATTCCTTTATCTGTAAAAGACAGTTCAAAGGCACCCCCCTTCCCCACCCCACCGTGCTCAAATAAAAATAGCAGGAAGAGTTTAGAGGAGTTCATGAGCTATTTATACGACACGTAGTGCGTTCTTCCCCTACAGGGACAGTCCAAAGGTTACAACACTCAAGCAGTAGGTGATTTTCAGGTCTGAGGGTTCTGGGCCCTTTTGAGCGGTTTTTACTTATCTATTTAAAAATTAACTTTATTGATGTCAACTTTACATACCAAAAAAATGCATCCATTCTAAGTTAGTATACTCAGTGAATCTTGACCAATTAATATACCTCTAAATCCACCACGAACAAGATATGGAACATTTCCATCACGCCCCAAAATGCCTCTTATGCCCCTTTGCAGTCAATCCACCTGCATACACCCAGCCCAGGCAACCACTGGGGTGCTTTCTGTTAATAGAGATTGCTTTGCCTCTCCTGTAACTGCGTGTAAATAAAATCATGCCAGTACACCCTCTCTTGTGTAATAGCGTCTTCGGTTTTTGAGATGTAAGTATCTTGTGGGTATCAGTAGTTTCTTCCTTTTTATTGTTAGACCGTGCCCATTGCATGGATTTGCCGTACTCTGTTCATCCATTGGCCAGGGCACCAGGGGGTGGGCATTGCAGTTGCTGCACTTGCAGCCGGTGTGAAAATAGCCACGGAAACACTTGTGCACAAGTCCTTTTGCGGACATGAGTTTTCATTTCTTTTGGATAAATATTGAGGAGTAGATTTGCAGGTTATGTGGTAGGTGGATATTGAATTTTATGAAAAGTGGCCACGCTGGTTGCCAAAACAGGCAACGTATGCACATTCCGGCTGTTCTGCATCCTCACCATCACTTGATACTGACGGCCTTTGAAATTTTAGCCAGTGTATTGGGTATGGTGTTAGTTCAGTGTGGCTTAAATTTGCACTTACTTCAGCGGCGTCTGGGTGGCTCAGTCGATTAAGCATCCAGCTCTTGGTTTTGGCTCAGGTCATGATCTCGGGGTCACGGGAGCCAGCCCATCAGGCTCCCTGCTCGGCAGGGAGTCTGCTCAAGATTCTCTCTCTCCCTCTCTCTCTTCCCCTCCCTGCACACATGTGCACATGCTCTCTCTCTCAAATAAATAAATAAATAAATAAATAAATAAATAAAATCTTAATGCGCTTACTTCAGGACTAATTTTGAGCATTTTTTTCATGTTCATATCTGCCCTTTGTATATTTTCTTTTGTGTGAGCTGTTTAAATCTTTTACCTATTTTTATTGGGCTGTTGTTACTATTGAATTGTAAGAGTTCTTTATACATTCTAGGTACAAGTACTTTGTCAGGTATCTGTGTTGAGAATATTTTCTCCCATTCTGTGGCTTGCATTTTCACTTCCCTACTGGTGTTATTAGAAAAAAATAAGTTTTCAATTTGGAAAAAAGTCTTATTTATACCATTTGCTCTGTTACGATTAGTACTTTTTGTGTCCTGTCTAAGAATTATTTGCATTACCCAAATATGCAAAGATTTTTCCTAGGTACTCTCCTTGAAATTACGCCGTTTTAGCTTTCACATTTAAGTCTGTGATCCAATTCAAGTTACATTTTTTGGTGTATGGTAGGAGGTATGTGTTGAGGTTCGTTTGTTTTCATATGGCTAGTTACTTGCTGTAACACTGTTTATTGAAAAGCTCTCCTTTCTGGGGCGCCTGGGTGGCACAGCGGTTAAGCGCCTGCCTTCGGCTCAGGGCGTGATCCTGGCATTATGGGATCGAGCCCCACATCAGGCTCCTCCGCTATGAGCCTGCTTCTTCCTCTCCCACTCCCCCTGCTTGTGTTCCCTCTCTCGCTAGCCGTCTCTATCTCTGTCAAATAAATAAATAAAATCTTTAAAAAAAAAAAAAGAAAAGCTCTCCTTTCTTCCATATATTATCTCGGCACCTTTGTTTAAAAAAAATATGTGTCAGTCTATTATTTTTGGAATCTGGAATCTCTATCGTGTTCTATTGCTATTTGTCTATCCTATGCCAATACTGCACTATTTTAATTACTATAGCTCTGTAGTAACCCTTGAGTTATCCAACTTCATCTTACTTCTCAAAACTGTTTTGGTGATCCTTTGAATTTTCATACAAGTTTTAGAATAAGCTTGTCTACAAAAACAAAAACAACAACCCCCCTCCCAAAAAAACAAAATTAACCTGCTAGGATTGGAATTGTGTTAAATCTATAAATCAATTTCAGATGAATTGTTATCTAACACTATTGAGTGATCTAATCCATAAACATGGTATGTCTGTTCACTTAACATCATCCATAATATATGACAATAATGTTTAGTAGATTGCAGTGTTTGATACTTGTTCATATTTTATTCATTTTATTCCAAAGTGTTTCATATACTGAATGATACTGTAATTGTTCATTATTTTATTTTCTGATTTTCCATTGCTACTATATTAAAATATAATTAATTTTTGTCTGTTGACCTAGTATTCACTACCTTTGCTAAATTCACTTCTAATCTTAGAAGCTTTTTGGTACATTTCTCAGGATGTTCTATGCGTATAGTCATGCCATTAGTTAATAAAGCCAGTTTTAATGCTTACTCTATGATATTTAGGACTTCTCTTTATTTTCCTGGTCTTAATCACCAGTTTGGACCTCCAGTACAATGTTGAATTGGTGAAGGTGGAATTTCTTGTCTTGGTCCCAAACATAAGCATATTGGTTTAACAGTAAGTATGCCACTAGATTTAGGTTTTTCATAATTTGCAAAGAGATTTTTGGTCGTGCATTGATGTTCAATTTTGTTAAAGTTTTTCTTGTATCTATTGAGATGATTATTTGACTTATTCTGAATTACACTTACTCTGTGGTGAATTACATTAATATTTGAATATTAAACCAACTTTGCATTCCTGAAATAAATCCCACTTGATCATAATGTATTATTGTTTTTATATGTTATTGAGTTTGATCTGCTAGTATTTGGTTTAGATTTTTTGTGCTTATGTTCATGAAATCTGTGGTTTTCTTGCAAAATATTCGTCTGGCTTAGGTATGAAGGTAGTACTAATGATAAACTTTGTTGGGAAGTGTCCCTTTTCCTCTATTTTCTAAAGTTCTTTGAGTAAAATTGTTACTATTTCCTCCTTAAGTGCTTTACAGAATTTACCAGTAGAGTCACTTATAAATTGGGTTTACTTTGTGGGAATATCTTTAATTAAGAACCTAATTTCTAAAAACAGTCATAGGGCTCTTCAGATTTTCTATTTTTTCCTTGATCAGTTGGTAACTTTTGTCTGTGTCTGTCAAGGACTTTGCCCATTTCATCCAAATTGTCTAATTTAGTGGAATAAAATTGTTATAATACTCCCTTAATATTCTTTTAATGTCTGTAGTATATATGCTACCGTCTTCTGTTTTATTCCTCAATTTTGTATTTGTGCCTTTTTTTTTTTTAAGATTTTATTTATTTATTTGACAGAGAGAGACAGCCAGAGAGAGAGAGAACACAAGCAGGGGGAGTGGGAGAGGAAGAAGCAGGCTCCTAGCAGAGAAACCTGATGTGGGGCTCGATCCCAGAACGCTGGGATCACGCCCTGAGCCAAAGGCAGACGCTTAACAACTGAGTCACCCAGGCGCCCCTGTATTTATGCCTTTTTAAAATTGATTGATCTACTTAGAGGTTTATCAATTATATTGTTCTTTCCTGACTAGCTTTTGATATCATTAGACTTCTCTCCATTTTGTTTGCTCTTTTATTGATCCTCGATTTTATTTCTATATATTTTTTCCACTTACTTTTAACTTGCTTTTCATTTTTTAGTTTCATAAGAACACCTGAACTGGCAATTTTAAGCCTTTATTATTTTCTATTAGCATTATTTAAAATTATAAAGTTTCCTTCAAAGTTCTGTTTTAGCTGCATCTCACAACTTTTGATATACTGTGTTTTTATTATCATTCAGTTCAAAATATCTTATTATTTCCCTTGGAAATAATTTCCCTATTTTTCTTGACTCTTGATGTTCCAACATTTGGGAGTTTTATAGAAATATTGCTATTGGTTTCTAACTTAATTTCAGGTAGTCAGAGAACGTAGCCTGTATGATTTCAGTCATTTCAAAGTTTTAGGGAATTATTATATGGTCAAGGATATTGTCCATCCTGATGAATGTTCCAAGTCATTTGAAAAAAATATATACTCTTTTATTATTGAATGTCAACTAATGTCCATTAGCTCAAGTCGGTTGGTAGTATTGTGTTGTTCAGATCTGATTTTCTCTCTACTTTTTTCTTTTTTTTAACTTATTTTTTTAATTTTAATTCAACATATAATGTATTGTTGGTTTCAGAGGTAGAGGTCAGTGATTCATCAGTCTTATATAATACCCAGTGCTCCTTACATCACGTGCCCTCCTTCATGTCCACCACCCAGTTACCCATCCCCCACCCACCTCCCCTCCAGCAGCCCTCAGTTTGTTTCCTATAGTTAAGAGTCTTTCAGGTTTTGTCTCTCTTTCTGGTTTTGTCTTGTTTTATTTTTTCCTCTCTTCCCCTATGATCCTCTGTTTTGTTTCTTAAATTCCACATATGAGTGACAGCATATGGTAAATGTTTTTCTCTGATTGAGTTATTTCAGTCAGCGTAATACCCTCTAGTTCCATCCAAGTCGTTGCAAATCTACTTTTTTCTATCAACTATGTATATACAAGCGCTGACTTCTTTAGCTTTAATGATTAGATTTGCCTATTTCTTCTTTCAGTTGTAGCAGTTATTGTTTCATGTACTTTGAAGTGTGATTGAGGACCTACATGTTTAGGATTGCGATGCATTTTTGATGAATTATCTCCATCATCGTTGTGCAGTATTCTTCATTACCGCTTGTAATAGGCTTTTTTCTGAGATGCACTTTGCCTGAAATAAGTAGAACTATACCAACTTTCTGCTGGTTAATGTTTAGATAACGTGCTTTTTTCCCTCCGTATTTCAACCTGTATATGTCTTTACGATGTAAGAGGGACTCATGTGAACAACATATAGTTGGGTGTTGCATTTAAATTTGATTTGATAATTTTCTCCTTTAAATTTGAGTGTTCAGATGATTTGAAAATAAATTATTATCAACTTTTAATTTTTACCAAACCTTCGAGGAAGGGATAATTCCATGTTGTTTAAGCTGCACCAACCACACCAGATCATAGAGAAGTTAAGATCCCAAATTATTCTATGAAGCCAGGACAACACTGTCAAAAAGTACCAAAAAAGAGAAAAATTACTGGGAAAAAATCTAATTTTATGAATAGTGGTGCAAGATTCATAAAGTAATAGCAACAAATGGAATCACACAGTGTTATGTTAAAAATATGAACACACCACAAGTGAGTGGGGCTACCTTAAACAAAGTAATAGTTCAAAAGAGGTGAAAAATCAGATAAACAGCTCCATAAATGCTAAAAATGCCTCAAAGACATTAAGTAAATTTCTACATATGTCTCAGATTTTAACTCTTTGACATTTTTTATCATTTTATTTTATTTCATCATTTAATCCCCATTCCCTATATCACCCATCCCTCCATCCACCTCCCCTCTGGTAACCATCAGTTTGTTCTCTATAGATAAGAGTCTGTTTCTTGGTTTGCCACTTCTCTCTTTTTCTTTTTCCTTTGCTCATTTGTTTTCTTAAATTCCACAAATGAGTGAAATCATATGGTATTTGCTTTCTCTGACTGACTTATTTCAGTTAACATTATACTCTCTAGATCCATCCACATCATTGCAAATGGCAAGATTTCATTTTTATTTATGGCTGAATAATAGTCCCTGGTGTGTGTGTGTGTGTGTGTGTGTGTGTGTGTGTGTGTGTACCACTTCTTCTTCATCAGTTTCTTTTTTTTTTAAAGATTTTATTTATTTATTTAAGATCAAGAGAGCACATGATGGCAGTGGTGGAGGGCAGAGAGAGAGGGAGAAGCAGACTCCCTGCTGAGCAGGAAGCCTGACATGGGGCTCCATCCCAGGACCCTGGGATCATGACCTGAGCTGAAGGCAGATGCTCAACCAACTGAGCCACCCAGGCGCCCCTCAGAGTAGCTGTTTAAACCACTTTTTTTTTTTTAAGAACTACAATAATGGTTCTCAATCTAGTTTGTCTAAGGATCATATGGGGTAATTTTCATGAGTGTTGGGCAGGATCCAGGAATATGTATTTTTAATAAGTATTCCCAGGCAATTTTGGTGAGGGAGGTCTAAAACCACCCTCTGAGAAAGAGTGCTTGAGAGTAATGGTTCTCAAACTTTAATGAGCATTCCTAGAACTTTTATTAAAATGGAGGTTCTTTTTTTTTTTTTAAGATTTTATTTATTTATTTAACACAGATAGAGACAGCCAGCGAGAGAGGGAACACAAGCAGGGGGAGTGGGAGAGGAAGAAGCAGGCTCATAGCAGAAGAGCCTGATGTGGGGCTCGATCCCATAATGCCGGGATCACGCCCTGAGCCAAAGGCAGACGCTTAACCGCTGTGCCACCCAAGCGCCTCTAAAATGGAGGTTCTGATTCAGTGGGTCTTGGTCAAGGTTGCAGATCCTGAACTTCTTTTTTTTTTTAAATATGTCCAGTTACATGTACATATGGTACATCATTAGTTTCTGAGTAGCGTTCCACAATTCATTAATTGTGTATAACACCCACTGCTCGTCACAACACGTGCCCTCCTTAATGCCCATTACCTGCCTACCCCATCTCCCCACCCCCCTCCCTTCTGTAGCCCTCAGTTTGTTTCCCAGAGTCCAGAGTCTCTCATGGTTTGTCTCCTTCTCTGATTTTTTCCCATTCAGTTTTCCCTCCCTTCCCCTGTGGTCCTCTGTGCTATTCCTTATGTTACACATACAAGTGAAATTACATGATAATTGTCTTTCTCTGCTGGTCTTATTTCACTTAGCATTATCTCCTCCAGTTCCATCCATGTCAGTGCAAATGGTGGGTATTCGTCCTTTCTGATGGCTGAGTAATATTCCATAGTATATATGGACCACATCTTCTTGATCCATTCATTTGTTGAAAGGCATCTCAGCTCCTTCCACAGTCTGGCTATTGTGGACATTGCTGCTATGAAATTGGGGTGCATGTGCCCCTTCTTTTCACTACACCTGTATCTTTGGAGTGTGTACCCATAGTGCAATTGCTGGGTCATATGGTAGCTCTATTTTAACTTCTTGAGGAGCCTCCATACTGTTTTCCAGAGTGGCTGCGCCAGCTTGCATTCCCACCAACAGTGTAACAGGGTTCCCCTTTCTCCACATCCTCATCAAGTTCCCTGTCTTGTTAATTTGAGCCATCCTAACTGGTCTAAGGTGGTATCTCATTGTGGTTTTGGTTTGTATTTCCAATGGCTAGTGATGTGGAGCATTTTTCATGTGTCTGTTAGCCATTTGTATGTCTTCTTTGGAGAATTATCTGTTCATGTCTTCTGCTCGTTTCTTAACTGGATTATTTGTTTTTGGGGTGTTGAGTTTGATAAGTTCTTTATAGATCTTGGATACCAGCCCTTTATCTGATGTAATTTGCAAATATCTTCTCCTATTCCATAGGTTGCGTCTTAGTTTTGTTGACTGTTTCCTTTGCTGTGCAGAAGCTTTTTATCTTGATGAAGTCTCAATAGTTCATTTTTGCTTTTCTTTCCCTTGCCTTTGGAGACGTGTCTTGAAATAAGTTGCTGTGGCCAATGTCAAAGAAGTTACTGCCTATGTTATCCTCTAGGATTTTGATGGATTTCTGTTTCACATTGAGGTCTTTCATCCATTTTGAGTTTATCTTTGTGTATGGTGTGAGAGAGTGGTCAAGTTTCATTCTTCTGCATGTGGCTGTCCAATTTTCCTAGCACCAATTATTGAAGATGCTCTTTTTTCCATTGGATATTATTTCTTGCTTTGTCGAAGATTAGCTGACCATATAGTTGAGGGTCCATTTCTGGGGTCTCTATTCTGTTCCATTGATCTATGTGTCTGTTTTTGTGTCAGTGTCATGCTGTCTTGATGATCAGAGCTTTGTAATATAACTTGAAGTCTGGCATTGTGATGCCCCCAGCTTTGGTTTTCTTGTCAACATTCCCCTGGTGATTCAGGGTCTTTTCTGTTTCCATACAAATTTTAAGATTGTTTGTTCCAGCTCCGTGAAAAATGTTAATGGTATTTTGGTAGGGAGTGCATTGAATATGTAGATTTCTCTGGGCAGGATAGACATTTTCACAATGTTTATTCTTCCAATCCATGAGCATGGGATGTTTTTCCATCTCTTTGTGTCTTCCTCAATTTCTTTTGTAAGTGTTCTGTAGTTCCTAGAGTACAGATCCTTTACCTCTTGGGTTAGATTTATTCCAAGTTATCTTATGGTTTTTAGTGCTATTGTAAATGGAATCTATTCCTTAATTTTCTTTCTTCAGTCACATTGTTTTTTTTTTTTTAAAGATTTTATTTATTTATTTGACAGAGATAGAGACAGCCAGCGAGAGAGGGAACACAAGCAGGGGGAGTGGGAGAGGAAGAAGCAGGCTCATAGCGGAGGAGCCTGATGTGGGGCTCGATCCCATAACACCAGGATCACGCCCTGAGCCGAAGGCAGACGCTCAACCGCTGTGCCACCCAGGCGCCCCTCTTCAGTCACATTGTTATTGTATAAAAATGGAACTGATTTCTTTGCATTGATTTTGTATCCTGCCACATTGCTGAATTGCTGTATGAGTTTTAGTCATATTAAATGTTCATGAAAAAAAAAAGAAAAGAAATTATTATCTATTTGGCAATTTTTTTCAGGCTCATTCCTACTGGAAATAACACTGGGTAAGGAACCATAATCTCAGTGTTAAAGTAATTGCCTAGGTTTTAGTATTTCTCTTTCTGGAGAACTTTACTGTTAAAGGTGATAAATTATCTTTTTTTTTTTTTAAAGATTTTATTTATTTATTTGACAGAGAGAGAGAGAAACAGGCAGCAAGAGAGGGAATACAAGCAAGAGGAGTGGGAGAGGAAGAAGCAGGCTCCCAGTGGAGCAGGGAGCCCAATGGGGGGCTCAATCCCAGGACCCTGGGATCACGCCCTGAGCAGAAGGCAGATGCTTAACAACTGAGCCACCCAGGGGCCCCAAAGGTGATAAATTATCTTAAGCTCTTGTTTTTTTCTTCTCTATGTTATTTGATTCATTCATTTACTAGTCCATTAATTTATTCAACAGGCATTTGTAATAGGGTCAAAAATGTATGCATACTGCATTTCAGATATGTAGGCAGGATGTTTTTTATTTATTTTTTATTTTTTTAAAGATTTTATTTATTTATTCGACAGAGATAGAGACAGCCAGAGAGAGAGGGAACACAAGCAGGGGGAGTGGGAGAGGAAGAAGCAGGCTCATAGTGGAAGAGCCTGATGTGGGACTCGATCCCACAACACCAGGATCACGCCCTGAGCCGAAGGCAGACGCTTAACCGCTGTGCCATCCAGGCGCCCCGGCAGGATGTTTTTTAAAACCATATCTACAATAACCCTATTGTCTTTTCTAACACCCAGTCCTTCAGTCAAAGCCCAGAGAGAAGTTGGGACAGTCAGATCTGTTTTCCACATCTTCTCTCTTTCCCTTTTCCTTCCTAGAGCCCTCTAGCAGCAGGGACTGCCTTACCTGCCCTCTTCTGCATCACATCTTCCTCCTATCACCATGCAACAAGGCCTGACTATCACGGGCAGAAGGAATGTAGGTGTTACCATTGTGTGAGAAATCAGAGTCCTCTCTAGGTTTAAGCAAAGGAAAGAAAGGAATTTAGAAATTTCTCTTCCCTACAAAATTTGTCTTTTAAGTTTATTGTCTTACTTCCAAGTCCTGTTTTAACTGTCAGAAATTGAATCATAACAGTCCTTATCCATATTTCTTTAGCCACCAGTCAAATGGCTATTTCTGGTCAATCGAGAAGAAGCTCTTAGAAGGAGATGGTGCCGCAGAGAAGCAAACAGTTGTAATTCAGAAGGCCAACTTTGGAACTGGGTGGAAAATTCTAATGTCTTTCCAATTTTCCTTTTCTGGCCAAAGCTACAGAGCATGGTTGTTGAATAGAAACATCCATTTACCCTCCTTCTAGGAAGATATTTTCTTTCACTTTTGGAAGGCATCATGCTATCTGAACTTTATTATGTCCTTACTGAATACTTTGCAATGCTTTGCAGTGATTTGTAATGCTTTGTGATAACTTTAGGGTTACCACATAAAAAATAAATGAAAGTCTCCTGGTCCTTAAGAGACAAGCCCTCCCAGACAAGCATATACACTAATAAAAATACAAACAGGTGTGGCTTCCCTTTGTGTGTTCACCCTCGTTGCACTGCTGACCAAATAAAAGAAGAAAATATTTCTGGTTTCATGTGGCCATGTTCCAGGTAGAATGAGACCACACATTGCAATTTTGTTCGAAGCTTCTGCCCTGAAAAGAAAAAAAAGAAAGAAGGAAATGTAGAATCTTGCTCTCATGGGATTAAAATCTGTTTGGAACACCACTCAGTGACCAGGAAGAGGAGCAGTACCTCTTTCAGCAAAATGCCTGAGCCCTTGAGTCAGAGTTGGCTGGTTTCTTTCTACTCATGTTATCACACGATTGAAATAATAGTTAACAAAGTTTAAAAGTAGGGTGTATTCTGCAACCTCCTATAAAATAATATCCTCAAGATTCTGAAAAACAGAAGTTCAGTAAAAGTTAATCTTAAGTTTGTAAAACTCCTACAAACAATAGAGGGGTGCCTGGTGGTGCAGTTGGTTGGGTGTCTGGCTCTTGGTTTTGGCCCAGCTCATGATCTTAGTGTCCTGGGATTGAACCCTGCGTTGGGCTCTGTGTTTAGTGTGGAGTCTGCTTGAGATTCTATCCCTCTCCCTGTGCTCTCTCTCTCTCTCTAAGATAAATAAACAAAATCTTACAAAAAAATAAAAATAAAAGCAATAGATAATTGTGGGATATACTGATCTATATAGGAAATGTTACGTTGGGAACTATGGTTCTCTGTCTTCAATTAAAGCTTGTAAAAAAAAGTCCTGAGGAGGCAGGAAAGGATGAAACGTAGAGGAAGGTGTCATTTTTTCTTTTTCTTTCTTTCTTTCTTTCTTTCTTTCTTTCTTTCTTTCTTTCTTTTGATGATGGTGATGATGATGATGATGATTGAGAGAGAAAAGCGCTCGAGCAGGGGGTGGTGGGTAGGGGCAGAGGGAGAGGGAAAGAGAATCTAAGCAGGCTCCACACTCAGCACAGAGTGCTTAGTGAGAGACAAATACAAAAATACCAAGATGAATTAGTTGCTCTTTCTGTTTTTAAGAAACTTAAACTCCAGAAGATTGTATAGGGAAAGTTAGACAAATCCTTTACTAGAAGCATAAAAAGAGTCATCAAATAAGTCAAACCAGTGAGACTGGGAAATCTCCACAGAGATGACATTTTAACAGGGTTTTGTATATTTTGACAAGTGAACACATGAGGGGACTATAATTCCAAATGGAGGAATCTTTGAACAGAATGGGACAAGCTAGGGCATGTTTTGACTGAGTGTCCACAGCGTAGGGAGGTAATCTTGAAAACTAGGTAAGATCTAAGTATAAATTCCAGTTGACCCTTGAACAACATGGTGGTTAGGGATACCAACTCCCATGCAACTAAAAATCCACATAGAACTTTTGACTCCCCCAAACTTAAGTACTACTAGCCTGCTGTTGACCAGAAGCTTTACTGATAACATAGACAGCTGTCTAACACATAGTTTTATGTTATATATATTATATACCATATTTTTACAACAAAATAATCTAGAGGAAAGAAAATGTTAAGAGAATCATAAAGAAAAGAAAATACACTTACAGTACTGTATTGTATTTGTTGAAAAAAAACCCAAGTATAAGTGGACCTGCTCAGTGCAAACTCATGTTGTTCAAAGGTCAAGTGTACTTCAAACACCATGTTAAAAACATGGCATTTCTTTTTTCAAAGGAAGTAGGCCACTGAAAGTTCTCAGTATTAAAGTGAAAGGATCAAAGTTGTGTTTTATAAAAATCCCCTAGCCTTGTACAAGAATATTGTGAGGTGTGTGTGTTGGGGGGGCGGGTAGGAGTTCTTGCAGTAGAAATATTACTTTATGTAAGAAGATACAAATATCCAAACTTAGAGCAGTGGAATTAAAATGGAAAAGAAGAGACCATGCTCAAACCCCTAATTACCATCAATACATCTTATTATTTAGGTACAGGTGGCAGCCATTTTTATTTCTGGTTAGGTGGGAGAAATGGGTGGCCATGAAAGGGAACTAGACCCTGTTGAGAATTTACCATGTGCCAGTCATATTGAACAAATACCATCTCACTGAGAGCTCATAAAGTCACTTTAAAGTGGTTATGATTTTTAAAATAAAAACCTGAAAAGAAGACACATTAAAAAAACCCTCAAAATAAGGTAGTTAGGATTTTCTCCATACTACAGATAAATTGGGGTTCAGATAAATTAAGTAACTTTCATGAAGCCACATAGCTGGAAAGGAAGCGAAGCTGAGAGTCAAACTTAACCGGCCTGACTGAAAGGTTATTACTATAATGGTACAAATGAAGTTCTCTTCAAACGGGGGATTTGGTTTTTGCAGTAGTTCTAGGAGATGACCAAAAAGACACGCAGATGCAAGTGGAATTAATCTGAGGTTTACAATAGCTTCCTGTGGATGTTAGTTTATAGGAGACACTAATTTCCTCTTCGGTAATCAAGTACGGTGTTAGTTTTCTCACCATAGACAGTATTCATTAAACAGATTATTGTAATATGCCATTTCTTGTGATAAAGCTGTCGAACCAGCCAAACACTTACCCAAGCAAATACTTCACCACTTATGTTCGCTTGGGCTGCCATTACAAAATACTGCAGGTGGAGTGGTTTATACAACAGACATTCATTTCTCACAGTGCTGGAGGCTGGGAAGTCCAAGACCAAAGTGCTGACTGATTTGGTTCCTTGTGAGAGCCCTTTTCCTGGCCCACAGGTGGCTACTTTCTCATTGTGTCCTCACCTGTTGGAGAGAGTGAGTTCTCTGTGTCTTCTCTTATAAGAACTAATCCTGTTCATCAGGGCCTTGTTCTTGTGACCTCATTTACCTTGACATAATTCCTTTCTCCAAAATATAGTCACATTAGGGGTTAGGGATTCAACATATGAACGGGGGGGGAGGCCCAATTCAGTTAATAGCACTACCTATAGCAAAATTCAGAGAAAGCTTTTACTACTAAGTTTATAATTCAGCAAAACAAAGCAGCCATTGCTTAAGAGAAAATATGCCTAAGGAAAACAGTATTATCATTTGTTTGCTAGCATTGCCTTATCACAAAGAGTTCCAATGAAACCAAATATCCAAAGTAAATGTGTACGACACATGATTTCTAGTGAAATCAGTGCCAGTGACAAACAACGTTCTCTGTTAGTGTTAATAAACTGTTGCAGATAAGGACAATATTTGAGACTGATAATGAGGCAAGAACACTCATGTGAGTTCAACTTCTATTCAACTTTTAGTGGAAGTCCTACCCAGTGCAAGGACTCAAAAAGAAGAAATACAATGCTTAAGAATCGGAAAGGAAGAAATGAAGCTTTCATTATTCCTAGATAGCATAGGTGCAGAAAATCTAAAAGAAACTTCAAATTACTAAAATAGGGGAATTTAAATTCTTGCCTCATTATCAGTCTCAATAATTCATTATTAAGTATGATGTTTACTGTAGGTTGATATGTAGACGTGTTTTATCATGTGCTTTATCAGAATAAGAAAGTTCTCTGTAATTCTTATTGCATCTATCAAGATCATCATATTACTTTCTCTTTTTTTTTGTTAATGTGCTGAAATAAAATACATTGATTTTCAAATGCTAAGCAGATTTTTCATTCCTGAATAAATCTACTTAGTCATGATGTATTATCCTTTTTGTATTATGGTGAATTTATTTTGTTTGGGATATTTCCATCTATTTTTTGTAAGATCCATCTGCAATTTTCCTTTTTTCTGTGCTGCTCTAACAGATTTTGGTATTATTATAGTTACACTGGCTTTATAATGTGAGTTGGAAAATGTTCCTTCTTTTCCTATTCTCTGGAGGAGTTATGATTAATCATCAGGATTAAAAATGAAAACCACAAGGAGATATCACTTTTTTCATAGGGGAAAAAAAGGAAAAAAAAGTGGGGTAGATTATCATATTTGAAGACATAATGGTTGTCAATTCTCCATAACTGATGAAAATTATAAACCCACAGATTCAAAAAGTTCAATAAACACCAAGCACAAGAAACATGGAGAAAACTATGCCAAGGCATATCATAGTCACATTGGTCAAAACCAGGGATAAAACCTTTAAAATAGCCAGAAAATAAAGATCGGTCATGTTCAGAAGAACAAAGAGAAGCAACACAGTAGATTTCTTGTTGGAAACAACACAAGAAAGAAAAAAGTGGAACAATATCTTTGAAGCACTAAATGAAAAAAACCTTTCAAGCAAGTATTCTATACCCAGTGAAAATCTTTCCAAATTGAAGGGGAAATAAAGACTATTTTCAGCACATAAAGGCAGAAAGAATTCACCATAAGACTCATGGTATAAGAAATATTTAAGCAGAAGGAAAATCTCTAGTGACAGAAACAAGATCATGGGTTGCATTGGCTGGGGGAGGACAAAGAGAGGGGGACTGGGGAATTATCAAGAGGCACAAGGGCCTTGTAGGGGTTATGGACATGTCTATTATCTTTATTGTGAATATGCATAAAAACTTATCAAATTGCCATTCTATATCTGTGCAGTTTACTGTTTATCAATTAAAATTCAGAAAAGCTTTTTTAAAAAGCCTATATACACATTATGAAGTCGATCAGGGAAATCTTTATTACTCCTCTAACAGTCACTGAGTTGGCTTTATCTTCCTGTATTCAGCTGTGATCAAGGTCCCATAATGGAGAGAAAAAAATCCAAACCACACCCAAACCAAAATACACACACACACACACACACACACACACACACACACACACATCCTTAGCTGGCAGCAGGACTGTCTTTGATTAAAGGCATGGAATCATAAGGTATCTTTTAAAACCCCCATAAAATTAGACATAAAAAAGCAACCTCTTCTACTTCCTTTACAAAGGAAATAAAATTTATTTTTTGATGTTAATTAATATTTCAAATTTCTCTGGGAGAGAAAGTATTTTGATTCATGCAGAGATGTAAATAACTGATATAAAACTTCCTCTTGAGCAAGTCTTAAGGGAGGTGGAGAGTGAAAAACCATGTCTTAGTTTTCCCGGGATGCTGTTGGTTTGAGCTTTTGTCTCAGCATAATTATTAGTAAAAGAGCCATTGACTCTTAAAATTAAGCTGATTTGGATAATAAATTTTGAGGGCACCTACCAAGGCTGGCTAAGATGCAGGAGAGGGAGAAAAGAGGCAGAAGGAACACATGGGGAACACACATATCAAAGTCTTCTGCTTCTCAGAATTGCCTGAATCCTCTGTTCCCGTATCAACCCATTTATCAAGAGGGCGTGAATCAGCGGTGGGAATGGTACTAACCCTCACTGTACTATTCCATACTGATTGACAGACCATTTTCTATACAGCTTCTCTCACTCCTAAAGCAGTTCCTAGGTCGTGCAGGACATATGTGGCGGGATGGGCTTTGTGTAAGTTGCACAGCTGGTCCAGCATTTCAGGGTTTGGTGTCTCCAGCAAGCACAAAATTTTTGGCTGTGACTTCACTGTCCTCAACCCTGCTAGAAAAGAGAAACAAACAAGGCAGCTGGAAGGCACCTCCCAAGGCACCTGCGAAAAGGAGCAGTTATGTCTTATCTGTCTTCCTAACTTGACAGTGGACTCACTCTTAACCTTTTGGCCTCACTAGATTCTGCCACCCTCCACTCCTTTCGAAGACCCGCAGAGGAGACCAGTCCTCACTGGACTGAGAACCTTCCATTTTTGCATTTGTTATTTAAGAAACACTATTGGGCATCTATTCTTGTTAGCTTCTCCGCTGGCTGCTGGAGAGAGATGAATAGTCTTGAGGGAACAAACACATAAACAGAATACACAATATACCATGGTGCATGCAATGACAGAATCATACCCAGGTTACTGAGGGAGAGGAGGGGCAATAGGGTCAGAGGAGACATTCTGGAGGAGTGAAGACAAACCTGAACCCTGATGGCTGAGCAGGAATTTGCTACGACAAGGGGGCAGGATGGGAGAATATTCTAGGAGGAGGAAAAGCAAGAGAGAAAGCAAGGAAGAAGAAACCCAAGCATGGTGTGTGCAGGGGAGAGCTCAAGCATTGTAATGCTGCTGGAAGGTGGTGGGCAGTCTAGTCAGTGGTGGAGAGGTCAGCTGGTCTTTGATTCATGCTCAAATCCTGGAGGCAAAGTTGAGTCTTTGAAGGACTTTTAAGAAAAGAAATGGTGTAGTCAGATTTACATTTAAGATGCCTCACCTGGGGACTGTGGGGAGAAGCCAGAGGGAAATAAGACAAGAGATAAGGTATATGGAATTTCTTAAAGTTCTCTTTGTAATTACCTTGCAGGAAGGTAACAGGATAGCAACATTTCTCTTGAAGTATTGACAATTTCCAAAGATTAGGGATAATTGAGTAGGTCATACAGGCTGTGTTTTTGGTGATTACTAGTAAAATTAAATTTAAAAACTCAGTAATATCTAGATAGAAGAATGTTGAGATTCCCAAAGTATTACTAAGTTTGTCTCCAATGGATGATAAAACAGTTAAGTCTGGTATCTAGACCCTGAATTCTCTGTTCTTTTTCAGGGGGAAAAAAGCCAGTGAAAAATAAAGCTCCTTCCTAAGGGAAAAGAAACAGTTCCTGCTCTGATGGAAAGGAGGAGAAGACATCAGTGCAGTTTGAGTCCCAGCCATAGAGTGCACCTGTGCTTGGCATCCTTGCCAGGTGGGGGCCTCATTCTCTCTCCCACCTGATCAGGAACCAACTGGGGCCCAAGCAGAGCTGATCCACAGCAAACAGGGCATGCCCTCTCCACTCTACACATCCTGTCCACATACAGACTGTGAAACATCCTCTTCTGAGGCCTGAGGTGAGAGAATGTGGTACGAGGAGGTTGGTGATGCTTTCTCCTTTGCACTCAGAAAGCCCATTTGTATCTTAAAGAACGGAAAAAGGGAATACTCAGATTGGACACTGCTGTGGGTGGGCTTGGAAACCTTGAATGAGCTAGTCCAAAGCTATTCTGCAACAGATAAGGACATGTGTTCAATGGTTACCAAGCCGAGACACGTGCTAGCAAGGAATGAGAGGGAGTTAGTTGATTCATATTTAGGAGGTAAAACCAAGAGGCCTTAATGAGCCATTAGATGTGAGACTGGTGCAGAGGAGAAATCCAGCATGGTGCCCGGCTTTCCAGTTTGAGTGGATGGTGAGGCCACAAACTAAAATGGAAAACCCAGGAGGTAGGTTGACTTTGGCGGGAATAAAGGATTTAGGCTGGGTCAGATTGGTTTGAGTTACCCAGACAATTATTCCCCAGTAGGAGAGTTCACCCAGATGAGTAAGGTCAAAATGCCAAGCTATTCCTAAGGAGAAGTAGGTCACACAGGACAGTTGGGCGTGGACTGTCAGGTATAATTCCACTGTGTAAGTTGTGAAAAGAAGAATATTCTTGGTTAAAGGTAGAGAGACCTCATATTAGAGGTCTCCTAAGTGAGGTGGGGAGACTTCAGGGAATGATTAGGTGTTTCTCCTTTTAGGGACTCTTACTATTCCTACAAACATTGTCTAATGCACCGACCCCAGAGGAACATGTCTGACCGCCTCTATGAAAGTCTGGCAGCCAGGGGCTATTTGAACCTCGGAAATAAACATTCAGTGAAGGGAACAGGCCACTTTCTTCGTTTGACCCTTATTACAATTGGAGGAAAGACTTTGGATAATGAGATGTTCTCCATGCTTAATTACTTCATGAAACTACTGGGGGAAAGGATGAGACTTAATATTCTTCAAATAAGAGAAACCTCAAAATATGAGGAAACTGGCTACTAAAAAATGACCAACGGTATAATAATTTATTTATTTAAGTTTCAAAGTGACAATAGTCCAAATTAGGTGAGATTTGTCTTACCAAGCATTCTAGAAGCAAATAGGAATGAAATAGGGTCTCTGACAGTGCTAGGGCTGAAGTCCTAGAACCTAGTCCTCTCTCTTCCTGAGTTATTACTCCTCCATTAAACTGACTCACTGGAGAGTTTCTTTAGAGTTCTGCCAAGTGCTTTCTGGGGAGATCCCATTTCTGTGGTTCTCATTTGCCAGAACTAAAGCACTAGCGTGGGTCCACTATTTTGAAAAAATAAAGTAGAAGTTCTTTACCACCTCTTATTCCTAGGAAAACACTCCTCAGCATTCTTTTCCAAAGTACAGAGAAACTGGGAGCCCTCTTTCTAGTTTAGTTAGCCTAGGAAAGTTAGAACAAGGTGGAACCTCAAATGTTGAGAGTTGGAACGCAGGCCTCTGACTCAGGTGATCATATCAGGCTTTTGATTAAGTTCTAATCCATAATCACATATGATATTTGCACTTCATGGGTTTCTTTTTTTTTTTTTTTTTTTTGGTATCCAAGCTTGTTTTACAAAAAGCTTTGCTGAATGAATAGTGCTACATTTGAGGTATGCCAGATAGTTATGTAAGCGTATGGTTCTTTGCCAAAGTTTGCATTGAATTTTATAAAATGCCAGCAAAGTTAAAACACTGTCCCCCCCCCAAATGTACAATTGCAAGTTTAGGTAAACATCATTTTTCATTAAAATGTTGACTTGATTTTTAAGTGAGAGTCTTGTTCATTCACAGTAGAGAAAAATAAATCCAAATTTGAAATTAAATATTTGACTGCCAGAAAGAGCAGCGGCCATGAACATATTTTGCTACTTCATGCAATTCTTTGGCTAACACGATGGCATACTTAGTGTGTTGGATGCTGGTACTGCCAGAAATATATATCCTCTCAATTGGATTGCCGAATCAGTCAAGAATGCGTAGTGTCCATTCGGCACAGGATGTTCCGCTAGGTACTGTTTAAAGACAGAACTTGGAGTAGCCCCTGCTTTATGAAACTACATGTATAATGGGTCGAACTCTCAGGGAAAGCATCAGTCACTTCTCCACAGGTGATGGGATGACTGGTAATGTCAGCGAGGTGGTGGAAGGAACTACTGGAGCCCAAGGCTGATTGCCTGGAGTAACAGGGATTTTTACTTCTCCTTTCACGAAGGGAATCCAACTGTGAAGAAGTGAAGAACAAAAAGATGAAAAAATATATGTGCATGAGAAAGAAAAAGTTTACTTTATGAGGCCTCAGCTAACGATTACAGAGGACTAGAAAACATTTTAGATGTAAGGAGGAGTGAGAAACAAGAAAACGCTGGTGGAAGGAATTTTGCAGAGTGGAGTTGAGGTCATGGGGAAAGCTATATATAGTCTTTTTCTTCCTCTAAGTAAAAATCTTTTTATATCAATCTTGGTGAAAACTTAATCATGTTCTTTTCTGGACAAGTGTATAAGAGAACTGACTATTGAGATAAATAAATGCATAAAAATGTCCTTAAGGAATTAGCACTTTTTCAGGTTCATGAACCCAAATAATCTTATTAACATTTTGAGGCAAATACCAGCTGTGCTGGCCTTTTTGTAATTCCCAGGAGGAGACCGTCAACTTTTCCAAATTACTGGCCTTTGGCCATGTGGTTCCTTTAATGGGGGATTGGCCTGCCTCCTGCTCGTCCTTCGTGTGCGAGCTCAAAGTGAGCTTGTCGATGGCCTTCCAAAACACCGCATAGAAAGCTGGAAGGTCCTTCTTTTTCTACCCTTTTTTTTTTCCCTCTAACACGGTACCTTGGTCATTCCCCTATTTAGCACTTATCACAAATTTATGCAATATATTTGTATGTTTATTTACTTTTCTTAGTAAATGGTCTCTTACTGCACTATATGGTCTGTAAGGGCAGAGATCCTGTCTGTTTTATCTGCCACTGGCCAGCTGCTTACCTAACTCAGTACTTGGTACGTGGTTGAAATGGGAAAAAAAAATTGCCACATGAACGAATATCCTTCACACATTATTTAAGTGATTAAAATTTTAGATTATTCTTTAAACAAGAAGCTTCATTAAGAAGGATATTTCTTTTAACATTCCTCTAGGTATTTCCTGCTTATTTATCCTTTGATTTAACATCCAATAATTTAGTTTTTTAATTTTTTTTAAAAGATTTTATTTATTTATTTGTCATAGAGAGACAGAGAGTACAAGCAGAGGGAGCAGCCAAGCACAGGGAGAAGCAGCCTCCCTGCTGAGCAGGGAGCCCGATGCAGGACTCCATTCCAGGACCCTGGGATCACGACCTGAGCCAAAGGCAGATGCTTAACCAACTGACCCAGGTGTCCCGCGATGTTTCAGTTTGACATTGTTTCATGGCTTCATTGACTAAAAATGAAAAGTATACAAAAACTATCAATTTCCTGAGCTCACCTTAAAACCAGTGTTTTCTGATGATTCAAAACACCATTCATAGGTAGGTTTTCCTGGCAAGATAGTAGAAGGTCTTTCTTTTCACTATTTGGCCATGACAGTACAGAAGTGAAAAATGATTTCATAAAGTTTAAGAAACATTAAATATATGAAATTGTGACATAGGCTGCATTTGTAAAAATATAATTAATAGGAAACTCTAGTCCAGCCAAAGTAGAGTTTATTTCAAAAACCGATCTGATAATATGTTTATTCCTTCTTGGATTTATTTCTTTTGCTGTAACTATACTCAAATATAGTTCAATGTCCTTTAGATGTCCTTATTTAATGTTTTTTTAAGTTTGAGATAAGAGACAATTCATTTTACATATTTTTCTGGTTAAAAATGCTTCCCTGGGGGCAGTTTTTACTTCCTTAATTAGGTCATAGGGTTCTAACAGTAGACATTGCTAATGGATGAGAGAAATGTCTCTAAATCATTCTTAGGTGGAGATCGCACATATGTATTATCTCTATAAATATATGTATTTATGTATGTATTATATATATTATATATTTGTAAACTGTGACTATGACAAATGCTTTGAAAATTGCTATAGCCAGACTTGGTTGATGATGAAGGTACTTCACAAAGGAATTTTGTATACTTTATAGGTATTTCGGCTGTTTGTTTTTTTTAAACCTAGATTAAACTAGATCAGCAAACTAGGAGAAGGGAAGAGAACTTTCACTCCTTGGCTTCAAGCCACTTTTCATTGGGAAATATTTATGGTGTAAAAGTGGAGATTTTGGAGATTTTGCAATTTACCGAGGCATGTCTGTCTTAGCTATATTACAGCCTTGTATTAAAACCTGCAATTTCTGCTATACCCACCTTACTTATTTTTCTTATAAAGCATCTCATATGTTTTTTCAGGTGTTTAAATACTTTATCCACAGCCAATAAAAGCTCAATAACAAAATAAAACTGCTTCTTCAAACGAAATATATCACCACAAAACATTTTGTAAAATATTCAATTTTTGTTAAGAAATTTTAGTGCATTATACATATAGAGCTAGATAGATGATAGATAGATAAGATGAGAGAGAGAGAGAGAGGTGATAGAGGCAGTTGTACCAAACTGAAAACATTTTTTTGTTAAATCAGAGTCATTACCAAGTGAACAGGGACTTGGAGACTTGTAATTCTACTTTACTGAGCCCAACTTTGATATATATATTTTTAAAGATTTTATTTATTTATTTGACAGAGAGAGAGCACAAGCAAGGGGGGTGGCAAGCAGAGGGAGAAGCAGGCTCACGGAGCAGGGATCCTGATGCAGGACTTGATCCCAGGACCCCGGGATCATGAACTGAGCCGAAGGCAGACGCTTAACCGACTGAGCCACCCAGGAGCCCCCAGGATATTTATTACAGTATGATTCTAGCTGCACTTTTATATTTGAGTAATATTATAAAAAGACGTATTTCTGAAATATTAATATATTCTGGTAAAAAGCCTCGTGCACTTTATTATGATTCAGTTTCACCTCGTTATATAATGATGATTCTTAAAGTTATTCATTAAAAAATGTGCTCTTCCCTTAAATGACACTATCTCTTTCCTAATCTCACCGATGAACTTGTACCATTCAATGAGCAGATTTGAAAACCTAATTCAAGTTAATTTATAACAAGTGTTTTTAAAAAATTTCCATTTGAGGGGCGCCTGGGTGGCACAGCGGTTAAACGTCTGCCTTCGGCTCAGGGCGTGATCCCGGTGTTACGGGATCGAGCCCCACATCAGGCTCCTCCGCTATGAACCTGCTTCTTCCTCTCCCACTCCCCCTGCTTGTGTTCCCTCTCTTGCTGGCTGTCTCTCTCTCTGTTGAATAAATAAATAAAATCTTAAAAAATAAATAAATAAATAAATAAATAATTTCCATTTGAATCCAAAAAAATATGGTTACAATGTGTTAAAGACCACCCATAAAATGACTATTACTTTAGGAAATATAAACAGTTATCTTTATATCCCCAATCTGCTCTAAGTGGCAGCAGCTGGTTAAATCTCTTTTAAAAACTATTTTAATGTAAAAATCCAAGCATAACTACAGCCTCAGGAAATGTAAACTTGAAATTTTGATATCGTTGACCCCGTGCCCCCCTGCTAATTCCCAGGGGCTAAGAAGCCTCTAAATATTTATTTTATAAGGAATATATACCTTCACCAAATCTACTTCTGCTTATATTTTTGAAACAGATCCACGATCGTAGTGGAAGGAAGTGTGATAAGGGAGCTACACGTCACCATTACACAACACAGACTTCCCGCCACTTGACTCAAAACGTCTAGACGGTTCAGAAGCTGAAAGGTAAAATCACCACTTTTAGTAATTTGTTTCCATACCTGCCAGATGACAGTTTAATCAATTGCCCTTCTATCTGTTATAGGAATCTTCAGGGAAATTCTGTATTGGAAATCCTCTGGGCCTGAAGTCCTCACCAAGTAATTTTCTTCTTGTGGGTCTTTGATAAAGATATCTGAGCTGATTCTTGAGGTATCAGTACAATTGCAACAGGCTGGCAAAAGGAAATGAGTTTTTCTGGTTGGGGAGAAAGCATGTTTAAGGCTAGAAAGGTGTGAACAGGGAGGGTAATCCAATGCGCTTAAACTTCTGAACGCCTAGCAGACTCATAAAAGTAGATAAGACCTCCTCCCTCGCTGTATCCCCAGAGCCTAGCACAGATGCCGCAGAAGAGTGGCTGCTAAGTTCTTAGTTGTTGGAAGACTGGGTACATTAGTAAATAAAATAGGTTGTGGTCCAGTAGTAAAGACTTTCAGAACTATGCTAACGCACTGGCATTTGGGGACAAGCTGAGTTTTAGCAGCTTAGCGAAGGCCTGACTATTACGTTAAAACGCGGTAGGCAGGAGACCTGTTATCCCACTGCTGTGTTAGCTTGTCCGGATGGATGGTTAGACTGAGCTAAGGTCACGATCGTGAGCAATGAGAGGAAGGCATAGTGGAGCGGGCACTGTCGGGTCTTAGCCTCAGTTTGTACGTGCTAGGCAGGAGTGAAGAAGAAGTCAAATGGGACGCTGTGGCTTCTAGTCTGTGAAAGCAGAAGAAGGGGCATTATTCGCTGAGATAGGATGCGCTGGTGAAAGAACTGTTTGGGGCGAAGCTGATGCAAATGGGACATCAAGGTGGAGCTCTACGGGAAGTAGGTGGAACTCGAAGGGCTTAGGCTTATAAACATGCATTTGGAAGTCGCTGCAGAAGGTGGGATATTTGAAGCAAAATTCCTGAAAGCGGAATTTGTTTCTTTGGACAATAATTTATAATTCATTTTCAAACTGGTTATATTAAGCTATTACTTTTGCTTCACTGGGTAAATGTGTATGGGTGATTCTGACAGTTGGACCTTTTTTTTTTTTTTTTTTTTTTTTTTTACACAAACAGTTTGAATGTTCCTGATGCAATGATCTGGTAAGCTAGACCAGATGTAGAGACTAGAGACAACGCCGAAAAAACATGCAGGGGAAGAAATTAGTGAGCATTTGGATCTCAGATTAAGATATAATTCCTTTTGCTGATGAAACTCAAAGCTTGGCATGTAGTGGCTGTTTAGTAAATTTAGACTCGGTGAAGGAAATCTAGTTCATCTCGTAGACAGGATCTCTGACCCATGAGATGGATGTCCCAGTTGACATTTGTGTGAATTCTTCGTATCCTACTTCGACCCTTGCCCAACCCTCAGAAGCAGCAAGAAGAGTGCCAAGAACACCCACATTGGCCCGGAGCTTGCCAGCTCTGTCCAAGGAGCGCGGGAGTGGTGGGAAGAGCCCAGGCTTTGCACTGAGTCTGCACCCTGGCGCTGCCCCTACGGGGTCTGGCAAGTTATTTACTTGCCGCTCATGGTCTTAGTTTCTTCAACCAGAAATGGTAACAACAACCACAATAATAAAAGGATCCAAAGTATATTTGATAAAAAGCACTTTGAAAACTGTAAAGTAAGTTTTTGTGGCATTACTTGAAGAAATGAGCATCTTTATGATGAGATAAAAAATAGGCAAGATGAAATCCACTCAAAAAGAAAATAAAAAAAGATCCCAGCTTTGTGGAAGAGGACGGTTTTATAAATAGATTCACAATCGCAGCCAGCTGTTCCAAATAATTGCCGGCGCTGTCTGGGGATCACAACCTGAAAAAAGTCATCAACGCAATGATCTCACACCAGATCAGTGCAGCAGGTCTGCCGAACCTTCTTGCTTATTGTGAGTGAGTGAAATACTCATTATTCTTGACATGCCAATGTTGCATGCTCCTTTTTTTGTGTAATAAACAATGACTTTGACAGCGGAAAAAAAAAGGGGTTAATACAGGACAGGGATATACTAAGTCTACGAAGTAATCAGCGATATCAATCTTGCTAGATTAAATAATCAGAAATAAAATATGAAGGAAATGGGTACATTCATAAATATGAAATTTTTTAAAAGTAGCCTGTGCGGAGGAACCAAGATCACTAGACAAACAGAGACCTCAAATTCTTTACTGAGTTTACTTTAAAAAGTAAAACATAGGTAATCAACTGGTCCAGGTCAAATTTCTTTGCCAGGAAATCAGTCGCTAGTTTTGGAACATTATCTCTACTTTCCCAACCTATAAATTAGCACACATTTTCTCTAGATTTCACCAAATGATCTTTATGTCTTATCTTATATTTATCCCTTTTCTCTCCTGCATTATGACCTTTTCCCCATAATGGAACTATTATCAAAAGCACACACATAAGCTGTATTTCCCTGTCTTAAGAAACAAAGGCAAAAACACCCACAAAAAAACCCTTTCTTGATGCCCGCAACTTCTTTTTGTTGCCCTGGATGTGTTCCTTTTACATAACACTGTCTTTACCGAAAGAACTGTTTCTAGTTCATTGTTTGTGGTTCCATTTCCCATCTTCCTGTTCTCCTGGAGCCCACTCAGCACTCTGCTGGTATAGCTTTTGTCAGGATCACCTGTGACCTCGTGGTCGATGTGAGGCCAAAGCTTGTTTTCTTTCCACAGTAATTGGGTTACGAGAATGAGGGGCTGGTTGCTAAGGATGGGGTTTCTCAGAGGAGACTCCTTAGAGGAAATAAGACTTGAATTAAGTAATAAACAATGCGATGTAAGTTGAGCCTCCTCACTTTGACTGAGGGTATGATGTGGGGAGATTATGGATTATTCAGGAATATTAGAAGTAAACTCCAGTTATTCAATACATATCTGCTGAGTACGGACTGAGTAGCAGGCACCATTTCAGGGCTGTGAGTATAGCAGAGACGAAACATACCAAGTCCCTGCTCGCATGAAGCATGAGAATCCTCTCCTTTTAGTGCCAAGAACTGAATAAACAAGTAATCTGTGATAAGCACAAAGGCGAAAAACAGAGTGAAGGCAGTAGGGAGTGCCAGGGAAGGAGGGTGGTGAGGGAGGGAAGGAATGCTACTTTAGGCTCACGGAAGGGCTGCGTGATAAAGTGACATTTCAGCAAAAATGTAAAGGAAATGAGCTAGCCAGAAATCTTGGGAAAGAATATTTCAGGGAGAGGGCAGAGTAACTGCAAAGGCCACCGAGGTAGAGTGTTGGCCCTTGAGAACAGTGAGGAGGCTAGTGCGGCTGAGCAGTGTGAGGACAGAAGAAAGGAGCACCTGGGGTCAGAGGGCCAGATCACGTGGGGCCTTTGGGCCATTGCATATTTTGGAATTTTATTCTGAGTGAAAAAGGAAGCCATTAGAGGGTTTTGAGAGAGGCATGTCTTGATCTGACTTCCGTTTCTAACAGTCTCACTCTGGCTGCTCTGAGGGGAATATTCTCTATGGGGGCAAAGGGCAAAAGCGGAGAGGCCATTGAAGAAGTTACTATAATGCAGGAAGGAGATGATAGTGGCTTGGACAAGTGATGGTGCTGGTGAGAGATGATCAGACCCTGGGTATACTTTGAAGATAGAGCCAATAGGACTTGCTGAAGTATTCACTATTTGAGAGAAAGAGCATGATCCAAGGTTTGGGGCCTGACCAATGGGAATGAGGGAGCTATCATTTATTGAGTTGGGAAGACTGGGAAGAGTAGGTTGGGGCCTAGGGCAGAGGTGGTGGAATCAGGCGCGGTCTGGGGCAAGTTAAGTTTGCATGTCTATCAAATATCCAAGTGGGGGTCGAGGAGGTAATTGGATATACGAGTCTGTAGCTCAGGTGGAGGGCTCGGCTGAAGATATAACATTAGGTGTTATAAACACCGTATTTAAAGCCATGAGACCAGAGGAGATCACCTTGGAAGTAAATATAAGGAAAGAAGAGGAAGTGTGAGGACTGAGCCCTAGGATACCCCAAAGTTAGATGTCTGGGGATGTGGAGGATCCAGCATGGATTCCTGGAAGGAGTGACCAGTGAGACAGGAGAATAAAAAAAGAGAAGAGCAACAAGAAGAAGAAGAACAAAGTAATATCTAGAAGCCAAGTGAACAGAGTTATTTGAGAAAAAGGGAGCCACCAGCTATATCAAATCCTGCTCATAGTTCATATAAGACCAGGACTGAGAATTGGCCATTGCCTATGTCGCGCATTTCAGCGCAAATCTCAATTGTCCGCATAGAATGTAACACGCCCTTTTTGTATATTTTGGCTTAGGGTCCAGAATTTTTTTCTGATGCTGTTGTGATTTGGATACTTTCTATTTTTCATACATGTTCTTGTATATATTGAGAACAATCAATTAGAACTTCTTGTCCCATAAAATCTTTCCAATAGAGACAGTGTTGGTGCTTCTAATTCAGGCCTTTGAGGAACCTGAGTTGTGAATGCTGATATTAAACGTGTGCCAGCTAAAAGCCCTAAATCGGGTCAGGGGTGGGTCATTATTTTTTGTTATCATTGTGGTCATGATCTCATTTTATATCTGTCCTTGGAAGTAAGTAGGCTTATGTAAAGGGGGTTATGATGAGACAATTGGCATCTCTTACTTGTTGAAGCTCCAAGGTTAAAGACACCACTCTCAGGTCGGTGGCTCTGTTGTCATTACCCCTAAAAACTCCCATCCACTGGGGCGCCTGGGTGGCTCAGTCGTTAAGTGTCTGCCTTCAGCTCAGGGCGTGATCCGGGGGTCCTGGGATCGAGCCCTGCATCAGGCTCCCTGCTCCACTGGGAGCCCACTTTTCCCTCTCCCATTCCCCTGCTTGTGTTCCCTCTCTCACTGGCTGTCTCTCTCTCTGTCAAATAAATAAACAATATCTTAAAAAAAAAAAATCCCATCCATGTGTGTCCAGTGAGGAGCAGCACAAGGTCATGCGTGAGCATGTTGGCTCATGGAAGATTACCTTCCATCATGCTGGTTCCACAGCAGGATGCAAGGGCATCAATCTGAGTTTAAATTAAGGAGATTATTTGTTTCTTCATTTCATAATATTTCATGGGCCCTGAAATGCCCTACATATTATTGTGGTCTCAGCAGATAATTCAGTTTCCAAGTCATGATGCTGAATTTGGTCCACATGCCTTTCGTTTTCTGCTTGCTTAAAAAAAACTCACAATATAACTCTAGTCTTAATTTAACGTTTTCTTACATTTGCTCTTCAAGATAGAAAGCAGAAATTATTGTGGTCGGTGTTCATGGCATTTCTGTGTACCATGGACCAAAACTCAAGAGAAAATTCCTGTGCTATTTTTAGATTAATATCATGTAGATTAATATCAGATAAGCCCTGAAAAGCCATTTAAACTCAACTAAATTGAATTAACTATACTAAATCAATTGACCTAATCTTTTTTTAAAAGTTATGAAAATAAAATACTAACATGGGAGACAAAGGAGTTTCTTTTTTTGGTGGCATCTTGGAGACTAGCCCCACATTTTGTGGCCATTTGCCCAACTGGTTTTCTATGAATAGTTTTTCAGTGGTTGCTAGATTGTAGCAGTGGATGTGGGCATTTTTCAAAGACCAGTGTTCTTCAAAGTACCATCTAGAAATCAGTAGACCGTAACAATATACCCCGGGACCCGCTTCTCAAATCTAAATGGGGACCTGGTGCTGCTGGCTGCTACAATGGAGGCACATTTTACAAAGTTGAAGGCTTCTCTTCTAAAGCGATTCACATTTGGGAAAACAAAACTCAGGTGTTAAGAGCGCGGTTGGATGGATTTTGGGGAAGAGAATGCCAAATTTGGAAAAGTCCCTTTCCCCATGGATCTCCTTATCTCTCCTCAGAGGGTCATGTTGTGATATTTGGCTTGAGGTGTAAGAGACGGAATCACCTTTGCCAAGAAATCCACGTATACAAGAAAGATGACACAAACATTTGTCTAGTTGTTTGACTGCCTTACACTCTGGTCACATGACAGTGGTGTGATGTGATGCTTAAGGTTAGGAGACCCGCTCGTAAGGTTTTGACTTTTTAATAAAACTGCTTCATGGTTACTAGTTTGGACATAGCAGGTGTTTCCATAGTTGGTTATTAACAGAGCTATAGAAAGTGAGTTTTGCCTTGTGTGATCAAAGAACTTGGGTGTTGTATGGCTCCCCTATCTTGGCTCTTATCACCCTTTCAAGATGCCCAGTGACTTCAGAACTGTAGGCCACGGTGTTGCCTGTCATTTCTGAAAGTACCTCCCCCATGGGCTTCGTACAGCCCCAGGGGTTGATGCACTTGGTGGCTCCCACAGCCATGGCCTTCTCAAATTTGTCTTTGTCCAGGTCAATCCCAAGAAACCCGGGTGCCCCAGCCAGCTTATAGCCCATGATGACCGAAAGGCTGCCCCTCCCAGGCCAAAGACAGCAAAAGTTACACCACAGGGTGACCTGTGGAAGGAAAAGTTCCTGTAAATGCTAGAAGTAGGCTCAAAAAACTAAACCTGCAAAATGTCTCCAGTATCAAGAACACAAAATTCAGAGGATCTGTATGATATCAGGATTGGATGACTTGTTCTGATGGTAATATTGCAAAGAGGATTGGAAACAGCAGAAGGTCTGAGAACAGAAAAGGAACAAAAACAGTATTTGCCAGATAATTGAAAGTGCTTTATAAAACGTTACATTATTCAAGCCTTTGTTGTGGAAGTTTCTGTAGCTTTCCCGGCCACCACCCACAACCTCATCTTGCCTCATAGTGGGATGAAATAAGTGGCAAGATCTCTATTATCTCTTCTCCACAGAGCTATCCTAAATCTGTTTGGTCTGACTAACATTTTTTTAATAACCATGACTCAGACTCATTTGTAAATAAATTGGTTTTTCATCAAAGTCAAACCTCCATGTTGCAGTTAAGTGATCCATGTGTATGTAGCTCTAGGAGGAAATGTAGTTAGATCAATTTTGGGATTTTTACTCTGTGCTATATTAAGGAAGGTTCTAGCCAGAAGTAGTTTTCTTGCTAGAAGAGTCCTAATCCTGTTTCACGTCTGGTAGCAGGGAGACCTGAACACAGGGAAACTCACGGAATGGGTATGACACTTACTGTGGTAGCTTCTCCCTATTCCCTCCTTCCCTTCCTCCCCCCCTTCCTCCTGCCCTTCCTCTTTCCTTCCCTCCCTCTTTCCTTCTTCCTTCCTTCCTTCCTTCCTTCCTTCCTTCCTTCCTTCCTTCCTTCCTTCCCTTAATGCAGAGGTTTATGGGTGAACAGGGCCTGTTTAATACCCCCTGATTCTCTGGTTTTGTCCTTCCTTGAAGGAATTACCTGAAGGAATACCTTGTGTATATATGTGTGTGCATGTGTTTTGAAATGTCTCCATCTATAAGCAGAGATTTACAGAGAACTGCAGATACATTACACCTACTGCCCATGGGTTTTAATTTCAGTTATGGCATCCTAATCCCTCAGTTCAGTTCCTGAATTTGAAGCTTTGAAACCAGTGCCGTCATTCTCTCGGGTATTATTTATTCATTCATTCATTCATTCATTCATTCAATAAATTTTCTTGATGGATTCCTTAATGGGGAGCATTTTGTACCAGAAACTAAACTGGGTATTCTCTGCCTTTCCTTCCAGTTTATGTACTAGCTTTATAAATGTCCAGATTTGAGATGGAACCTTTTGTCGGTGGTTGAATTTCAGGTTCTAGATTTAGGTACGAAAGCTTATAATTCTATCTGCCTTCTGAGCTTCATTCAGCTTTATCTCTAGTAAGTGTTTGACTTACTAAGGTGGCCCTGAAGTGGGATCATTCTAATCACAAAGCTGTACCACTCAACATTTCTCTCTAGGTCTCAGCTGCCCATCTGTAAAGTGATAGTTTCTTGCCCCTGCTGTTACCTGCCTCTGAGCCTCTAAGTGGATCATGGCCCTAGTCTGCTAACTGTGCCTTCCATCTGAAAACAATAACCCCACCAAACAAAAGAACAAACAACAAACCAACAACCCTCTCTCTTTTCTAACCTTCCTGTTCAAAGGAATGGTAATTAGAGATTAATGTCTATAGGAAATTATCCATATCATTATTGCAGAAGAATACCATAGTCTAAAATAAAAATACCAAATATAGGTAATTAAAAAATATAATTAGTTTCACTTTTTACCATTATTTTTCTTCACTGTTCCCATCCCCTTTTTGTTCTTTCTTTTTTTCTTTCTTTTTTTTTAAGATTTTATTTATTCATTTGACAGAGAGAGAGAGAGACAGCCAGCAAGAGAGGGAACACAAGCAGGGGGAGTGGGAGAGGAAGAAGCAGGCTCCCAGCGGAGGAGGGAGCCCGACGCAGGGCTCGATCCCAGGACTCTGGGATCACGCCCTGAGCCGAAGGCAGATGCTTAACGACAGCCACCCAGGCGCCCCTCCTTATTGTTCTTTAATAAAAATCTGTGTGTGTTTTTTTTTTTAAGGTTTTGTCCATTTATTTGACACAGAGAGAGAGTACAAGAAGAGGGAGCAGCAGGCAGAGGGAGAGGGAGAAGCAGATTCCCTTCTGAGTAGGGAGCCCGACTTGGGGCTTGATCCCAGAACCCTGGGCTCATGACCTGAGCCAAAGGCAGATGCTTAACTGACTCAGCCACCCAGGTGCCCCATATTCCAGAAGTGTTAAGACTGACCCTTGATAGGCTCCTGAAGATAACTTTCGAGTCCTTAGATTATCCTGTCTTATGTGAGTATCTTTGTATATCTGACACCTTAGGACATGCTAGACAGTTTATGCTAATAATGATGTATGGTGAATGCCTATTTTCAAGCCATCAACTTGACTTCTGGTGGTACTGGGGTCTGAGTAGCTGAGGTTGGTCACAGGGGTGCTGCCTGCCTCTGTCCCCAGTAGAAATCATGGACCTCAAGACTTAGGTGAACTTCCCTGGCTGACACACATTGTTGCTGGGAAACTTAAGCTCTGTCCTTGTGATATCACTGAGAGAGGACAACCGGAAGTTTGTACCTGCTCTTGCCGGGACTCTGCCCTATGCGCCTTTTTTGTTTGCCACTTTTAATCTATATCCTTTTGCTGTAATAACTGGAAACATGAAGATAAGCACTTTTCATAAATCCTTCCAGTGAATCATTGAAACAAAGGGGGGTTTGGAGACGCCCCCCCCATACGCTCATATTTTAAGTGTGACCTATTTTCAAATAAGCAAAAGCAAGATCGTATGTTCATTCAAGTGATTTGCCTTAAGATACAGCTTCCAGGAAAAAAAATTATACCTCAGAGTGGAGATTGTCTTGATTAATAGTCTATTAGCCAAGTACTAATATGGTACCAGTACATCTTATACAATAAAAAAATTATAAATACGAGTTGTAAAAATAAATCCAATGTCTCTTTTTTCACCTCTGTCTTGGTAGAAAATTCTTAAGGAAAACCTCAAGGAGACCTTTTGGAAGGAATGTTCCATCTCCAGGATTTTCCAAAGAAATCTATAAGCAAATGGTGACTAAATATGCCACTCATATGTGCATGCACACTAATGTTATAGACTCGTAGACCTCAGACTTGTCATGGCCCTGTATCTAAGATAAATCGACCTCCACACCTGCATGCCTATTTTCCACAAGCCCCTTCACCTTTTCTCATATCTTTTCCACATATTTGACATCCCCTTCTTTTATTCATTCATACATTCGTTTTTGTCCAAGTGCTATTTATTAAGCCATTTCTGTGTCCAGGCTCCTTGGTAAGCACTGTAATGAATAAAGAAGACTTGGTCTGTAGCTTCCTGGAGCTCAGAGTTTAATGAGGAAGACTAAGCTATAATGAGAGTTTGAGATCTGGGACACACACTTTAATGAAGCAGTCATGTTCCCTTGAATAATGGGAAGAGGTTTCTCCGTAGGTAGAGTAGACAGAGAAACAAGAATTTCTTGGACTGAACAGATGACCTTTGAACTGGAAGTGATGTTAAAGAACCAATCACAGACAATCCGAATAACACACATAAATGCCTTTATGCTCAGCAGGCTTCAGGGTCTCAAGAGAGACAAGTGTGGCCATTTTGTCATAGGAGGGATGAAATTGTTCCGATACAGAAGCTACTGAAAGGTTTTTGGTGAAAAAGGCAATTAGTCCAATTTATGTTTTATAAAATTACTCTGGCTGATAAATGGAAACTTCTTGGAGATGGTCAAGAAGAGTAATGAGGACAACAGAAGGGAGGCCACTGTATCATTCCAGTCAAGATGTGGTGATGGTGGTGAGTTGAAGAAAATGGACAGATTTGAAACATAGCCTGCAGGTAAAGTTAACAGGACTTGGGGCTAGATTAGGTATAAGGTGATAGAGAGGGAAGATCAAGGATAAAGAAAAGTGAAGTGGCATAAATATGGTTGGGGGCAGCGAGGAAGAAGGTTAAGAATTCAGTTTTATTGGGGCGCCTGGGTGGCACAATGGTTGAGCGTCTGCCTTCGGCTCAGGGCGTGATCCCGGCGTTCTGGGATCGAGCCCCACATCAGGCTCCTCCGCTAGGAGCCTGCTTCTTCCTCTCCCACTCCCCCTGCTTGTGTTCCCTCTCTCGCTGGCTGTCTCTATCTCTGTCGAATAAATAAATAAAATCTTTTTTTAAAAAAAGAATTCAGTTTTATGTGTATTCAGTTTGAGATACTTGTGAGACATCTAACTGGAGATGTCAGACAGGGAGCTGGATAAAAGACTTAGCAGAGAGTTTGAGTTATAAATCTGAAATCAACTAATACATAGATACATTTTTTAAGACTTTGCATTTGGACGAGACCACTACAATGTGGAGATTGCTTGTGGGAATGGCTCTACTATCTAAGAATTGTATGTTATTCTATTTACTTCTTTGACTCAATAAGAGTAACATAAATTGAGTCCGAATAATCATTCTTAAAAACTCATTCATGTTTTCATGTTATATACCAGCTAGAATGGGTCGAATTGTGTCCCCTCTTCAAATTCACATGTTGAAGTCTTAACCCCCAGTACCTCAGAATGTGATCTTATTTGGAGACAGGTTCTTCCCAGAGGTAGTCAAGTTAAAATGAGGTTATTAGGGTAGGCCCTAATCCAATATGACTGGTGACAAAGGGGAAATGAGGATGCAGGGACTGGCATAAAGAAAAGATGACGTGAAAGGGATGTCAGCAGAAGGCAGCCATGGAGAGCCCTGGGAACAGGTCCTTCCCTCATACCGCCCAGAAGGAACCAGTGTTGCTAACCCCCTGATGTGCGGCTTCTTTTTTTTTTTTTTTTTTTTTAAAGATTTTGTTTATTTATTCGACAGGATAGAGACAGCCAGCGAGAGAGGGAACACAAGCAGGGGGAGCGGGAGAGGAAGAAGCAGGCTCCTAGTGGAGGAGCCCGACGTGGGACTTTGATCCCATAACGCCGGGATCACGCCCTGAGCTGAAGGCAGACGCTTAACCGCTGTGCCTCCCAGGCGCCCCTGAGGTGTGGCTTCTGCTCTCCAGAATGTGAGACGCTACATTTCTGTTTGAGCCGCACAGTCTGTGGTACTTTGCTAGGACATCTAGCCAACTAACACACCAGCATCGATATTTATTTTGTGAACAAAGAAAGATGAATTTTAGATCTAAATTTTCAAGCCTAAAATTTCCTGAAGGAAATGTAGAGGGAACAAAATTAAATCTAGAAGTTTCATTTCCAGTTATTTAGAAGTAAAATTTCTAATCTGAAGTTTTCATTTTTTCTTCTGGTTGATTTGGCAGTGTGTAGAAACAGCCTGCCTGTGAAATATGCTCTCAAAACTTTTTTTTATTCAAAAATTTCCAGGATTCTAAGAAAACCACTTAAAAAGAATTTTTTGAAAAAGGAAGAAATGCCCATCCTGCTTCTTACCTTGTTCTTTTTTTTTTTTTTTTAAGATTTTATCTATTTATTTGAAAGAAAGAGAGAGTACAAGCAGGGGGAGCAGCAGGCAGAAGGAGAGGGAGAAGCAGGCTCCCCACCAAGCAGGGAGCCTAACATGGGGCTCGATCCTAGGACCCTGAGATCACAGGCCCCAGCCAAAGGCAGGTACTTAGCCAACTGAGCCACCTGAGTATCCCTACCTTGCTCATTTTAATAGCACTCCCATATCCAGTGGAAAATCCACATCCATTAAATAGACTCTTAGGAGTTGCATCATCAGTCTTAACAACAGAAGATTCATCCACCAGGGTATACTCAGTAAACACGCTTGTGTTCATGTAGTGACAGACTGGTTTGCCCTTGCACATGTATCTGGTAGGACCATCAGCAGGGCTCCATGACCAGTAATGCTATCTAATACATCAAAGACACATATTAGTTAATTCAGTTCAAGAGTGAGCACAGGAACAGTTTAAATGGCATTAGAACAAAATTGACTGAAACCTGCTTACTCCTAATGCAAGAGTTGCCATCCGGGTTGAGAAAGCATTGCATTCTCTGCATGGAGGCAGAAAGAGGGGGATGACTTTGTCACATGGAGGGAAAGCATCATGATATAAGTTCTCAGTCATTAACATTAAAATATGAAATAAAAATATGAAATAAACAAATGTTAATTGAATCTATGACACATGCAAGGAATTCTTAAAATATTCTAAAGTTTATAAGCGCCATAGGGTTTTCCTGCTGGAGGCTGAGATTTTGCCAAATCAAATTCACTCAGTACGATCTGTTCCCCTTGGATCCTTTTATCCTCCTTGATTGTGTTAAGGCTCTTTCTAATGATGTCCGATTGTACTATTTCCTTTAATAGGATAATCAAACCCTATTTTCCTCAACTTTGTGACTTGAAATCCACGTGCCCAGTTTCACTGTATTGACTCCTTCTCCAGTTCTTTCCAGTTGCTTTGTGTTCCACCGTCACTGGAAACTTAGATACCATTGCCCCTTTTACCACGGTCATCAGTGTGACAGATTGCTGTGGCCAAATTCTGTGTTCAAAGACAAGAACCTCGCACCAACTGGCAAACTGGGCATTTTACAGTTGGAAGGCTATTTAATTTGCTCTTGAAAAGATTATAATTGTTAAGTATGATTACCTAATATAATACTGTTGACTCGTGAAAGAATGTAAGCCTCATATAGAACCATTAGACATGATCCCTGTCCTCAAGGGATTTACGTTATTGCTGCCTCTGGCCCTACTACGAATTTCAGTGCCCTTCTGTAGTAAATCGGTGCTCTTGTGACAGAGCCAGGATGCAGATGTTACCATGTGGCCAGCACAAAGTAGATTCTTACAGCGAGGCCCTCCTAGGATTCTCTTAATCAAAGGTAGAGGGAAGGTGTGGAAGAAGGTAAGCGAGGAGCAAAGCTGTAGTTACTACAATGCTCAGGTTACTATAATGTTCAGGAGAAGGTTAAAGAAAAACTGACCGCAACACCTACTTAGCAACCTGCTGCTGAAACCAACGGTTAGGCTCTGTCTAAAGGAGGGAGGGGTGGGGGACACTCCAGGAAGTTGTCAGTTCTCCAGGCACAAATGAGCTCCTCACTGTTTGTGACAAGTAATCACAATTCTGATTCTCAAAAGATTTTGAAAGAAGTCCTTAGTTATGATTACTAACCATTTCTTTTTATCAGACACTGTGTCAATAAAAACTCAACAAAGTTTTAATAAAGCAGACTAGTAGTTTGTGTTTTAAAGGATAAGAGAGAGAGAGATTAAGAGAGAGGGGGTGAGAGAAAGGGAAACTCTTCTTGATTTTTCTCCCCAAATCTGCTGAGGAATCCTATAAAATATTTTAATTAATTTGTTCACATGCGAAATGAGTTATTCCTCATCTTTTCAGCTAATGCAACTCTGCTAGAGAGTTCTTTCAGACAGCTACATGGCTCTTTTTCCGTTTTCACGTGGTCTTCTCTCAGTACATGTCTGTGTACTAACTACTCTCCTTATCTTTTTAAAGATTTTATTTATTTATTTGAGAGAGAGAGAAAGCACAAACGTGGGGGTGGGAGAGTAGGGGCAGGGAGAAACAGGCTCCCCACTGAGCCGGGAGCTCAAGTAAAGCCAAAGAGAGAGGCTTCAGAAAGCCAACCTTGCCAACCTTGACCGCAGACTTCCGGCTGCCAGACTGTGGGAAAATCCATTTCTGTTGTTTAGGCGTCCAGTCTGTGTACTTTGTAACGGCCGCCTTAGCAAGCTGAACAACCATCTTTCACTTTTTGAATGAAAAAGAAAGTGTTCATTTAAAAAAGAGAAAAAATAATCCCCAGCGTAGAGAGAACGCTTCCTTTGGTGAGCTACCCTGACGACTAAAGCAACTTGAGACAGATACATATGTGTATGCATCCTCGTGCGGAGCACACTCCTGCATGGCTACCTTTATGTCAAGATTATGTGGCTCCTATGCTGTATCGTACATTACACACCACACTGTTACCTACAACTGGAAAGTGCTGCCTTGACGTTACTGAGTTCATCACTGGAAATTCTTTCTTTCTTTCTTTCTTTCTTTCTTTCTTTCTTTCTTTCTTTCTTTCTTTCTTTCTCTTTCTTTCTTTCTTCCTTCATTCTTTCTTTCCTTCTTCTTTCTTCTTTCTTTCTTTTTTTAAGATTTTATTATTTATTTATTTATTTGACAGAGAGAGATAGAGGGCGCACAAGCAAGGGGAGCAGAGAGGGAGAGGGAGAAGCAGACTCTCCACTGAGCAGGCAGCCCAATGGGGGGCTAGATCCCAGGACCCTGGGATCAATGATCTGAGCCAAAGACAGATGCTTAACCGACTGGGCCACCCAGGCGCCCCATCACTGGAAATTTTCTGACAGTGTGCACAAAGGAGCAAGTGCAGGGGCAGAAGGGAGACTGAAACCCAGCCTGTATACTGGCTTTCAAATGTCAAGGGCTTTCATTTACTTGGGCAAATGCTTAGCTTTTCCGTAGCTACTGAGCACTTCAGGCCACTAGTTCTTAATTTAAGAAGTAATGATGGTATCATCTTCTGGGTCTTCTGACTCTATTGATAGAAGGGTGCCCAAAGTAGATTTTACTTCTTATAGTCTTTAGTGGTGACACTGGCACGCTCACCTCCAAGTAAACTCATTCCACAAAAGGGAGATTTTACTCTTGTAGAGTGTATCAGGGAGGCGGGTTTTCTAAGTCTTCAGACCAAGTTGTAACACTCTGAAAGATTTTCAGATAACACATATAAACAACACTATCTTTGGAAAAACGGGTATGAGCTTTGCCACAAATATCTCTTTTGATATAATATGTAATATATAATCTCATCAGGTCGATTAAACCCACCAGATAAAAGCACACCGCCAGCAGTCAGGCCTGGGTGTGAGCACCATTGTTTTAGCAGCAAAATCGCTGAAGACCGCCAGCAAATCTTGCAGTATTATCAGGCAAAGGTAAACAGGTATAGGCAAACGTTCTGAGTCTCAACCTTCAAACCAAAGGAAACAAACTTTATCTCAGCAATGAGAAGTTGTTTACTTTGAACAAAGGCACAAGAGGACCAACATGGGAGGTGCCGGTGCGGATATAAAAACGCTCAACTGCAAACTCCCTCTTAAGGCCTTGGCAAAAGCCCACAGCATGTTAATCTAAAAAACAAAATTTTACAAAAAAAAAATATATAGTGCATTGAGTGAGGCTTAATATCTGTCTAAATCTTTACGGTCCTAATCCCTTTGCTAGGAGAATTGACTGGATGATAAAATGCCAAAAGCCAACCTGCAGAAGGGACCTATTTGAGGAAATAAAACAGTTGAGTTTTAAAAATGCACCGTCATGTTGGATAATACAGCACAACCGTCCTAAATTTAGGTTTGGAGAAGCTAGAGCTCTCTTGTAAACCTCTTGACCGTGTTTCTCCGAAATTCTGGGGCCAATTCTCTCAGGGCACTGAATCTCCTAACTGCTGTGAACCCTGTTCTACTCCAGATGTTTACAAGAGCCTCTAAAGAAAGGTGCTAATCTCAAGACACCCAGGCAACTCAAATTTGCTCAGGATAAGCTATAGGGAACCTGGAAGAACTTGGAGAAGTGTGCTGCAGGAAGGAGGAAGGGCTTTGGAGTCACATACACCTGGTTCAGGGTCTGGAGCCTTGCTTGAACGTGTAGGACCTCAGCTGGACATTCGTAAAATGGGAAGAGTAATCGCTACGTTGTACGAAGCGCTGAGGATTAGTGGGGAGGATCGTAAAGCGCTTCCCACATTGCCTGCTTCATAATCAGTAGCAAAAATCATCATAATTACCTTGCTTCCCATTGCCAACCAAGGGCTTGGATTTTAGAAATATTTAAAATAGTGGGACCCTTGAGACAAAACGACCAGGAGTCCAGGTTCAGCAAAAACCGTTTTTGCAGAGATGATTGTGGAGTCTCAGAAACCTCCAGCATTTCCTAAGAGCTCGAGGCTAAGAATCTTCTGAACCTGGAGGTGCTACCAGAAATTCAAGTGGAGGAGGAGGCGAAATGCAACCCACACGTGGGATGACGAACCGTTCTGGCTTGCCCAGGATTGAAGAGTTGCCAGGACACAGGATTTGAAGCTCTAAAGCCAGGAGTCTCAGGCCAATGGAGACATACTGGTCAGCTCGGCTCACTGTCAATCACAACAGGGTCCACGGGTGGGTGTGCGGTGCGGGGTCAGAGCCCTCCTCTCCCAAGCCCTGATCCTTTCCCCTTCAGTCCCCAAATAGGGCTCTGAACACCCCCGTCTCAAAATGAGAGCGGGGAAGTGAAAATCGTCATCAGGGTCAGGAGAAGTGGGTTCAAGCCAGCTCCAGCGGTGACGTGGGTGCTTGTGGCAAGACGCTCAATGCTCTGACCTTCTCGATGAGAGGAAGTTACACCTGCACCAGGGCTTGTCCTGAAGTCTCCTGGAAGTAACGTGTGCAAGGGCCTATTAAACTGTCCATCAGTCAATAAAGAGAATTACTGCAAGTGATAAGGTTAAGAGAGGAAGAAAAGGGCCTCTGTGGCCACAGGGAAATGGACCTCAGCGTGCTGCCCAATCACGCATCGCGGCAGAAAGACGGGAGCAGTGGTGAGGCTGAGCGGCACACGGACTCATCGCCAAACCTTCAGGATGGGGTTGCTTTCGGGCCTTTGTTCCTAAAATTTTCTCTCTCCAGCACTGCAAAGCTCAGGTGGGCAGACAGCCAGATGACAGCTGAAGCTCATCCTTTCATCCTTGCGGGGATGGGCCACGTTGGAGAGTCAGGCTGGGACGGGGCTTCTGCCCCTCGAACCTGGTAGGGGAAGTCGCTAATCCTTTCTTCAGGCTCAAGGCGGCAGCTTTCCGAGTCGCGGTGTGAGATTGTGCAGGCAGTGTCGGGAAGTTTTCTTCTGCGCGCACACCCTGCCCAAGAAAAGAATCCGAAGCAGGTTTTTCATAATAAGGCAAGAGCTTCACATTTGCTAAGCACAAACTCTCCATTGTGCTCAACTCACCAGCTGAGTGTGCTGCTGATGAGAATTTCCATTTGAGGGGGTCAGGAATTGAGTAAAAAGCTAATCCAAGTTGTTTTGTTCCCCCTTCCCCCACGCCCAATCCCCTGATCTCCACCCTTTTAAAAAACACACAAAGAAATTGGTTTTGCTGTGTATCTGGCTGAGAACAAGTTGAAAATAACTCCAAGGCACCAAAACCTGGCAGTTCTTCATAGATATGAGCCTAGGGAGTGTTTCTTACTGAGAAGGGGAGGCCACAAACCATCCTAGCAACTGGAAAGGGAGCGTGTCTCAGGACAGGGAGGGAGGAGGTGTGGCCTTGGGAAGAAGGCAGCCATGACTCTGGGAGGTAGTGTATGTCATTAAGTCAAGCTGGTGATTTGTTCTCTCTTTTCATCTACTTCCAGAGTTCCCCCAGGGCCTGTGTCAGGAAAACATGGAGGAGGATCCTTTACCCTCTTTTGTTTCATTAGGAGGGTCAAGTACAGCGTCTTCAAGAGCTGGCTTATCTTTGCTAGTTTCTCTCAGAGGACATAGATATCGTAAGTGCAGCCTTCTATACTGTGCCTGGAAAAAAAAAAAAAAAAGAAATGTCTGAGTATAAAATGTAAATTACCTCTAATGATACAAGCAAAAGGAAGAGCTCAATAGCACTTTGAGATAGGCAGTAGGTGCCTGTCTTCTAGCAAACATGAGGCCTCTTAGCCAAACTCACTCCTGGAAGAAAGAGCCCTGGCCGTGTTGAAGACCTGTGGTCAGGCAGGTTCATAGCTCTGCTTTTTTTTCTGGCCTCAGGAATGAAGTTTTGTGACAGGATGGGGCCATATGGCAGTTCTCACTGAGGACAAGGATTGCATAATCATGGAAAAGCTAGTAGCTAAATTGAGGTCTGAGCAACAATCCAAAAGAGAGGACTGAATTGACAAGTCTGTGGCTTGTTCTGGATTATTTCAGAACAAAGGCCTTCTAATTTAAAAATACAAAGGTTTAGTTATGCTTAAAATGTAGTTATTTTGTTTTCCTAATTAAAAATCAATGCACAGTCTAATAAAGGGTTTTTTTGGCTTTGACGTTGTTGATGTCACTTCTAAGACCTAGTCTTAGAAATAAGATTTGGATACCCAAAGGTAGGAATTTTCTGAAATATTTCAATGCCTTATGGGAAAAAAAAGAAACAGAATATTTTATATCAGAATATGCTTGAAAAGCAGAAATATGGTCAAATTTCTGCCAATCTGAGAGAAGGAGAGTAGATGGCCTTTTTTCATCTGAAATTACAGTTGGCAATTTGCTAGAAATGACCTTGGTCAAATCATACTCTGTATCTTTCTCTCTCTTTTTTTTAATGTTTAAAAAAGATTTTATTTATTTATTTATTTGACAGAGAGAGAGCATGAGCAGGAGGAGGGGCAAAGGGAGAGGGAGAGTCAGGCTCCCCTCAGAGCACAGAGCCCCATGTAGGACTCAATCCCAGGACCCTGCCTGGGATCATGACCTGACCTGAAGGCAGATGCGTAACCGACTGAGCCACCCAGGCGCCCCTGTAGCTCCCTCTTTGTCAGTGAATGCTCCTTTAGTTGATATAGTTAATGTTTATTAGCTCATTAAATCGTTATCTGATTTAATGTTCATGAAATCCCTACAAAGCACATGATACTAAGTCCATTTTATTTTTTTGAAGTTTTTATTTAAATTCCAGTTAGTTAACATGCAGTGTAATATTCATTTCAGGTGAACAATATACCGATGCAACACTTCCATACACCAGTGCTCATGCCAAGTGCCCTCCTTAATGCCCATCACCTATTTCTCCCATCCCTCCCCCTCCCACCTCCCCTCTGGGTAACTGTCAGTTTTTTTCTCTATAGTTAAGAGTCTGTTTCTTGGTTTGCTTCTGTCTCTCTTTTTCTTCTTTTCCCTTTGCCCATTTATTTTGTTTCTTAAATTCCATAGATGAGTGAAATCATATGGTATTTTTCTTTCTCTGACTTATTTCGCTGAGCATAATACCCTCTAGCTCCATCCATGTCCTTGCAAATGGCAAGATTTCATTCTCTTTTTGTGGCTGAGTAATATTCTGTTGTATGTATATAGCACCTCTTCTTTACCCATTCTTTAGTCAATGGACTGTTTCCATAATTTGGCTATATAGATAATGCTGCTATAAACATCTGGTACATGTATCCCTTTGAGTCAGTGTTTTCGTATTCTTTGGGTTAGTACCTAGTATGCAATTGCTGGGACATGGGGTAATTCTATTTTTGACTTTTTGAGGAGCCTCCAGACTGTTTTCCAGAGTGACTGCACCGGTTTGCATTCCAACCAACAGCGCAAGGGATTCCCCTTTCTTCACATCCTCACCAACACCTCTTGTTTCTTGTGTTGTTATTTCAGCCATTCTGACAGGCGTGAGGTAATCCCATTGTAGTTTTGATTTGCATTTCTCTGTTGATAAGTGATGTTGAGCATCTTTTCATGTTGGCCACTTGTATGTCTTCTTCGGAAAAATGTTTATTCTGTGTCTTTTGGCCATTTTTTAATTGGATTATTTGTTTTAGGATGTTGAGTTTTATCAGTTCTTTATATATTTTGGATACTAACCCTTTATCAGATCTGTCATTTGCAGATATCTTCTCCCATTCACTAGGTTGCCTTTTAGTTTTGTTGATTGTTCCCTTCACTGTGCAGAAGCTTTTTGTTTTTTTTCAAAGTAGTCTCCACACCCAGCATAGAGCCCAACACTGGGCTTGAACTCACGATCCTGAGTTCAAGACTTAAGCTGAGATCAAGAGCCGGATGCTGAAGCAACGGAGGCATCCAGGCACCCCTGTGTAGAAGCTTTTTATTTTGATGAAGTCCTAATAGTTGATTTTTGCTTTTGTTTCCCCTGCCTCTGAGACATGTCTAGAAAGGAGTTGCTATAGACAGTGTCAAAGAGCTAACTGCCTGTGTTCTCTAGGGTTTTTATGGTTTCAGGTCTCACATTTAGGTCTTTAATCCATTTTGAATTTATTTTTGTGTATGGTGTAAGAAAGTGGTCCAGTTTCATTCTCTTGCATGTTGCTGCCCAGTTTTCCCAACACCATTTGTTGACGAGACTGTCATTTTCCCATTGGACGTTCTTTCCTGCTTTGTCAAAGGTTAACTAATGACATAGTTGTGGGTTCCTTTCTGGGTGTCCTGTTTTGTTCTGTTGATCCATGTGTCTATTTTTGTGCCAGTGCCATACTGTTTTGATCACTACAGCTTTGTAATACAACTTGAAGTCCAGAATTGTGATGCCTCCAGCTTTGCTTTTCTTTTTCAGGATTGCTTTGGCTATTCAGGGTCTTTTGTGGTTCCATAGAAATTTCAGGATTGTTCTATCTCTGTGAAAAAATGCTATTGGTATTTTGATAGGGATTACATTAAATGTGTAGATTGCTGGTAGTATAGACATTTTAACAATATTCGTTCTTCCAATCCACGAGCATGGAATGTTTTTCCATTTCCTTGTGTGATCTTCAATTTTTTTCATCAGCTTTTTATAGTTTTCAGAGTATAGATTTTTCACTTCTTTGGATAAATTTTTTCCTAGCTATCTTATCGTTTTTGGTAAATTGTAAATGGGATCAATTCCTTACTTTCTCTTTCTGCTGCATCATTATTGGTGTATAAATGCACCATAGTTTTGTTATTGATTTGGTATTCTGTGACTTTACTGAGTTCATCGATCAGTTCTAGGAGGTTTTTGGTGGAGTCCCTTGGAGTTTCTATATGTAGTGTCATGTCATCTGCAAGCAGTGAAAGTTTTCCTTCTTGCTGACTTGGATGCCTTTTATTCCTCTCTGCTGTCTGATTGCTGAGGCTAGGACTTCCCGTATGTTAAATAACAATGGTGAGAGTGGACGTCCCCATCTTGTTCCTGACTATAGAGGAAAAGATTTCAGTTTTTTTCCCATTGAATATGATGTTAGCCTGGGTGTTTCATATAAGACCTTTATTATGTTGATGTATGTTCCCTCTAAACCTACTGTGTTGAGAGTTTTCGTCATGAATAAGTCCATTTTTATAGATGAGGGACTGAGACACAATTTGAAATAAGCCACCAAGGTAATCTCAAAGGGGAAATGTTACTTGAGTGACAATGAAAACTATGGGTGGTTTGTGGAAGTGTTTACAAAATAGCTGAATAAAGAGGAGGAAGAAGAGGAGGGAGAAAAAAGAAAAGAAAAGAAATGAACTGGAAACAGGCTCATGATCTGAATCTTACATCCAAGTGCTACAATGTGTCATCATTCTCAGCTTGAAGAGTCCTGTATAACTCCCATGGCGCCACATCCAAGCCGCAGAGCAGTGTGAAACCTTTACTGTCTTGCCCACCCACGCACAGAATCAGCTTCAAGGAGGAAGAAAGGTCTCTTGAATACAAGCTTCCAGTCACAGCCAGACCAGCGTGTATTTAACAAACTCTTGGGCACACATATCAAAGTCATTATCCATAATTCTACTGCCTCATTTTTTTTTCTTTTCATTTCTTTCTTCCTTTCTTCCTCCCTCCCTCCCTCCCTCCCTCCCTCTCTCTCTCTCTCTCTCTCTCTTTCTTTCTTTCTTTCTTTCTTTCTTTCTTTCTTTCTTTCTTTCTTTCTTTCTTTTCCTTCCTTCCTTCCTTCCTTCCTTCCTTCCTTCCTTCCTTCCTTCCTTCCTTCCTAACAGCTGAATCCTCAAAGATCCAAACTACCCACTATTCTCCACTGCCATTATCACCTGGGCCTCTGTAGAGCCCAAAATGTCATTCAGGAGTTACAGACAGAATTTAGACTGAAGGCAAAATACACTAGGATTTGCATTTCAGATTTACTGGCTAGGAGACTTCAGGCAGATGACTTAACTTCTTGTACTCCTTTCTTATCTGCCAAATAGAGAAGATAATGTCTTTCTTAAGAGGAGACTACATTGAACACTGTTTAAAAATTCATACTCTGACATCCATTTGAGATTGTTTTTACCTTCAATAAATTACCTAATTTCGGCAAGTCTTAATTTCTTTATCTGTAAAATGAGGATAAAGCTGAAAGCACTTATGTCACAGAATTGTTAAAAAATCTAATGATATACTATATATGAAACACTTGACATATTCCCTGACAAACAGTTAAGGATCAACAAGTATTAGCTTTTATTATTATTACTATTGAAGATCAGTGGTAAGCCTGGCACAGCGTAGCTGCCCAATGCATGCTAATTAACCTTATTAGGGTACATGTGGCAAACCCTGAAAAATTCGTATTTCACATTATTTTCTCTGAACTGCCCTTCTTAAGCGTGTGTTCAATGATGAAAAGCTAGATTTCTAGTTCTTTTCTCTCTGGATGAAGGAACCTCCGTATAGAGATACAGACTCATGGTGTGGGTAAAATCTCAATCAAGCCTCAATGCTGTCTTACGCTCTTCTAAGATCTAGCTAGGAAGAAAGGAGCGGGTTGACTCTTATCCCCTCAGAATTCATGTCTACTAGAACCTCAGAATGTGACCTTATCTGGAAATAGGGTCTTTGCAGATGCGATGTAAGTAGTTAATATGAGTTTATATTGGAGTAGGGTGAGCCTTAAATTGGATGACTAGCGTCTTTCAAAGAAGGCCATGTGGCCACAGAGACAGACATTGGAATGGTGTTTCTATAAGCCAAGGAACACTAGTGATTGCCAGCAAGAGAGGCATGAGACAGATTCTGCTTGAGAGACTCCAGGAAGATCAACCCTGCCAATATTTTGATTTTGAACTTCTGGTTTCCAGAAACTATCAGGTTTGTATGATTCATTAGGGTAGCCCTAGGAAACTAACACATGAGGGACCTCTAGCCAAAAGGGGGACATATTACAACATCTCTTCTCTCCAGGCTCTTAGCAAGAAGTGGTGCAGAAAGTGTACGTATGGGGATCCTGAACGTATCCAGACAAACACAGGACCTCAGAAAGTGGGTCCCAGAAGACACACCAAGGGCAAGTGTGTGTTCTGTTACATCAGAGGCCCATTGGGCAACTGGAGGTCGTTCTTACCATTAGAAGTGGGTGGCAGGGCACGAAAGGACAAGGATGTATAACCATATCGATATGCAGAGGTTGGGGGGCACAGATACTCAAGGGTGACCTACCAGACAGATTCAGGGGCTGGGGCATCCCGGGCAACACTAACTCATCAATCCATTGAAGAATGTAGCCAAAGGTGATGACCTTCTTATACCGCAAAGACAACACTGAGGTCAGAAGCACCTGAGGAGCCTGGCAACAATTCTAGAGCTCTGAAATAGGGCCTGCAATTTGTGTTTTAAAAAGCCTTCCCTAGTAGGTTGATGCGGAGCCAGGGTTGAGAAAAATAGCGAGTGCAGTTAACGTTAGCCAGTTATATGCCAGAGTAAGAAAAGGATGCCCAGCCCATCATAAATGAGCAGCTAGCTGTCAAGTGTGTCTTCAATACGGTAACATTTTAGACCATGTGGAGGCACTGAAAAATCAGGCAGTGGGTGAGCCCAGGGTGGAAAGGGAACAGGACATCTGGATGCTGGAGGAGCGGTCAGGGTCCTCTGGCTGTGGAGCACGTGTTTGCTGGAGGCCTGGCTCTACAGCGATTTTTGATCCTGGAATAACTTAATAGTCAGCGATAGCCCATATTTCTCTAGCACTTCTGAGTTTGTAAGGCATTTCTGTAACAATAATGCTAATTGTTCACTCTGCTTTTCCTGCGATGTAATATTGTAAGTATTTATATCTCAACTTGGATGAAGAGAAACCTGAAGATTTTTTGCTGGTAAATAGCTATGCCAAGATGTAGAATGTTCCACTAGTGGAAGCAATCTATTACAGATGTTCTAATTTATTAAGAGGATCGTATTGAAGGGGCTGTGCATAAGCCTTTGTTGATTTTTTTTTTTTTTAACCTTCTAAGGGGTTTGTTAGTTGAGGGAACTGAATGGCCATAGCAGATCCTGCCTCCAAGGCTGCCCCTACCCTCACTGACCTGGGCACAGCCCAGTCTGTGCCCAGTGTAGCATGTTGCCGCCACCTAGTGGTGAAGATGGCATTCAACCCTTGTGACGGGAATAAAAATCTCGTGGAGGGAGGTCGATAAATAGAGTAGGATTCTTAAGGTCGGTTTGAAAACAATCTTGAATTCCCCTCTGGCCCTCCAAACAACAACACCCTGCTATATCTTTCTGACAAGTTTAGATACTATATAATCAGGCATTTTTTAAAACTGGCGCACCAAATCTCCTTTTCCCTGTTTCCTCTATTCACATCCTATATTTCCTTCTTAAAAAAAAAATCCGAAAGAATCGCCTTAACCTCTCAGTATTTGTGAAATAACTAATGCGGCTATGCAAATGACAGGGAATACTCTTTAAGCTTTTTTTATGAAGACTTAAACATGTAATGTAGAGCACTTCTCCCAGTGAATGCCATCTCTCTTCTCAGAGCCAGAAGAATCATTCCGAAGCACTCGCTTTGAGTTTTAACATCTCATCTGAAGAGAAATCACTTGATAGGAGTTGATAGTAATTAGATCCACAAGCTGGAAAAAAATAAATTGATCATATCCCTTTTTCTCTTTTGTTGATTGATGAGCTGGAGTGAAGTTGTCCATCCTAAATTTCCCAAGGAACTCAATCAACATTTCCATTGTCTTTCCCTTTTATTCAGATGAGGGGACAGAAATGTGAGAAACAAAAAGCTCATTCATATAAGTCTAAATTTTGCAAAGCTGTCAGCATTCTCAGACTGAAGATGCAGCATTTCTTTTAGTTCTTCTGCACATGGGACCAGTTCTGCCACTAGCTAGCTCTCTGTGTGACCCTGGGGGACTTGCTCACGTCTGCAGGGTTTCTGTTGAAAACCCCTGAAATGGATGCTAAGATTGCTTCTAACTGACATAAACACACAGATATGCCCGTGCACACGCACACACAAGCACTGATTCCCTTGCCACGGTATCTTGTAGCCCCCCCCAAACAATGTGTCCTTATCCTAATCCCTGGGAACCTGTGAGTGTGACCTTTTTTGGGAAAAGGGTCTTTACAAGTATAATTAAGTTAAGGATCTCGTAATAATTTCATCCTGGATTATTCAGGTAGGTCCTAAATCCAATGACAAATAGTCTCATAAGGACAAGCTAAGCCATGAAAAGCTGAAAGAGGCGAAGAAAGATTATTCTTTCAGATAATTCTTCTGTCAGGAGTGTGTGAATCTGAAGTATCAGTAGGACAGCCACTGCCTGTCTGTCCCCACAGAGGGTGGGTAGGACGTAGGCTGAGGATACTGGAAACACAGTCAGCACAATGCCCTCTGCTGTGTGTGCGTGCGTGTGTGCGAGCGTGCACGTGTGAGCATGTGTGTGCGTGCGTGTGTGTAGGGATGGGGAGATGTGGGTGAGGTGCTGGGACCTCTCATGAGGCCACAGAGTAAGGACTCTGCTGGTCATCAAGGAGCCATGAAATGCCAAATTCAGTTTTATGTTTTCCTCAATTCAACTCTCTTCTGTTCTTCCCCACTCGTCAGTCGTATTTTGTTGATTGTTACCACCTCGTTGCTGTGCACTGGGGAATTAGTGAAGACACGCTAGCTTCTTAGATAAGAGCAGAGCCTTTGAGGCGGAATACCTGAGTGTGATTCCTGATGTAGGTATTTTCTAATTGTGTGACAAATTTACATAAACCTTTGCGGCTTCGGTGTTCTCATCTGTCAAACAATGTAAATAACAATACCATCCTCTTAGGCTTTGTGAAGAATAAATATAAAGTGCTTAGAATAGAAGTTGGTCCATAGAAAGTGCAGTAGTGATCACTTTGTAGTTAGTACTAGGAGTGTTTGTATTACACTCGGGGCCAGAGAGTACTGCGAGAGCAGCCGGTGGCAGGAAGCCATCTGATTGGTGGCCCTGAAGTTTGGGGAATTTGAGGCAATCTGGGTTGTACAAATATTTTTAAAAAATGAAAAGCACTCTGCCGTTCTCTGTCCTATATGCTCTTTTCATGTAATGATAATTAGTATTTTCCATGTTATTGTATATTATTCTATAGCTTTACCTACAAATATTTAATCCATCCTTTTACATTTCAGGCATATAGTTTCCAGGTTTTTGCTATAAGAATCAACACTGTTGTGAACATCTGTAGTCTGAATATTGGGCATTAGTTTGGATCTTTATAGTCATTCTGTGATTTATTTGCTTGGATATAACCTTCTATATTGGACACCTCTATCTCCTCCTAAATTTCCTGGGGATCTGGTAATATCTGGAATTGTCCTTGAATGATGGTGATCAGCCCAGGTCTGGCTGCCACGTCAGCATCTGTACACCCCCCCCCCCGACCCCCCACCCCGAACCCCTTTTGGCTTAATCTTCACTCAAGTCAGTTGGGGAGCATGCAAATCCCCATCTCTTCCCAAGGCAAACACTGACCCTTTGTGAGTTCGTTTTGGGGGAGTAGGCCAATTTCAATGAAATTTAGTAACAGACATGTCAATAGGCTACTTAACCATGACATGTAGTTTGTAGCTTAGTGTCCTGCTGGAGGGCGGGTGGTGTATGGAGCTGGGTTTGTTGAGTGTTGTTTGAATGGACGTATGGATGAAAAGATGATTTCTTTCACAGATAATTGTGTTGGGGAGAGATGGAAAGTTCAGAATCCTGGAACAAAACCGCTGATGAGATCTTTACTCTCTCTGAAATGGGTGGGGACTGCAGAGCTCCAATCCCGCCCCCCAGCCCCTCCCAACAGGTACAGAGCACTGCTCAGGTACTTCAGTGATAAAAACTACTCTTACATTAAAAAAAAAAATTATAGCATGTTCACCATATTTTAGATATTGTGCATTATCGCATATGACCCTAAAAAATTTCTGAGGCCGGTAGTTTTATTATCTACAACTAACAGATAAGGAAACTAAAGCCTCAGCGGTGGAGAAAGTCGATTCCAAGTCACACAGCTGGTGCTGGAGGAGGGACAAAACCCAAGTTTGCCTGACTCCAAAGCCCATGCTTTACATCACTGGGTTTCACCGCCTCTCTGCTGCATAGATTAGCACCTAGGAAGCACCTAGGAAATCTTCTTTTGTACGAAACTACTTGCTTCTAATCCAAGGATGTGCTGTCCTTGTGCCCCATCTTACAAGGAATAGGAATGACTCTGTGTGGAGTCGGTACAGTGGGCGCCCAGTAAGTGTTCATTGAATTAACGAATAATTATTTTATAATTGTGTATCTTGCAATGTGGTGCACCTGAAAACTTATCGGCTGCATATTAGTAATTATACATCTCCCGATTTTAGACTCCTCCTTTAATAACTTTAAAGAACCTTATTCTTAAGACATGGATCAGATTGGAAACTACATAGACCATGCTTATTCTGTGAGATGTACTTCTTTTTGCCATCTTTCATCCATTTGCAAATTTTCATTTTTATCAAGTCGTTTTCTGAATGCTATAAAGAAATGTATAATAGATATAGATATCAATAGCATGAAATAATGCAACAGAGCCCTTCGTTTAGTAAATTCAATTAAAAGATGCTATTTCTCAGAGGCAAACACCAGTTAGAGAAAGCACACCGGGAAAAAGAATCTAGGGGTGGCCAAGTGTGAAGAAGTTATACTGGGATCTGAGGCTGCCAGTGGTTAGGAAGAATTTTAGGATGTGGCAGATCTGGTATTGATGAATATGGCTAAACATGGGCTCTGGCTGAGTAGAGAGTTTGTATAATCTAGGAGTGATAGGTTGAGTTATCTTGAATCCTGCTGAGAATAGTTCAGATTTGGTTTCAATGGAGGAATTAAAAAAAAATTGTAATTAGCAAATAGTGCCATGACAATTAAAAAAATCCAGGCTAGTTTTCTTGAAAGACTTCATACTTCTTGTCATCAAGGTTTTGAAAATGGAGATGTAACTTTACCACTGTAATATAAAAATGGAGACAATTAGTACATAAGGCTTCCAGAACAACATTTCATTAGCAGTGCATTATGATATGGACAAAGTAAGGCTGTACCATTTTCCAAGATTCTTTGTAGATGCTTTTCATTTTATTTTTATTTTATTTTTTAAAAGATTTTATTTATTTATTTGACAGAGAGAGAGCACAAGCGAGGGAACAGCAGGCAGAGGGAGAGGGAGAAGCAGGCTCCCGCTGAGCAGGGAACCCAGTGCGGGGCTCCATCCCAGGCCCCTGGCATCATGACCTGCGCCGAAGACAGACGCTTAACCGACTGAGCCACACAGGTGCCCCTGGAGATGCTTTTTAAATAGATTAGTTCTATATCTGATGTCAGATAACAGCCCAATGCTGTAAATAGTATTCTTGTTTTACAGATGGGGAAACAGAGGCAGGGAGGTTAGGAAAATAGCCCATAAGATAGTAAGTGACGAAGCTGGGATTTGAACCCAGGAGCTGAACCCAAGCGTCCTGAATCCAGAGTGCTTTTACTTTATCCATTACACAATCCTCAAGCACCCCCTTGATTATGATAATTTTTAGACACTTATAAATTATAGACCCATTTATTATCCTTAATCACCTTACCCTTTTGATTTCTTCACAGCATTTGTAAAATGTTGTATTTGTATTTCTGTGTGTCATAAATACACACGCACACGCAAATACACATACACCCCACCCCCAACACATGCAGGTGATCATTATTTCTTTCTTTATTATTTTTTTTATTTTATTTTTTTTAAGATTTTATTTATTTATTCGACAGAGATAGAGACAGCCAGCGAGAGAGGGAACACAAGCAGGGAGAGTGGGAGAGGAAGAAGCAGGCTCATAGCGGAAGAGCCTGATGTGGGGCTCGATCCCATAACACCAGGATCACGCCCTGAGCCGAAGGCAGGCGCTTAACCGCTGTGCCACCCAGGCGCCCCGGTGATCATTATTTCTATGCTGGAGCAAACCAAAGGTTCTTCCTGAGGAAAATCCTGGCTTCCCTTGACCGTGCTATTCCTAGGAGTCCCCTGAATTCAGGGACGGGTGGCCTGCTGCCTGACAAAACTTTTGTTTCTTTTGCCAACAAGACTGCTACAATAATTGCAAAAGTAATAGTCCCTGGCTTCTAAAGCCTAAAATGGGTACTGACGCCTATTCTTTGAGTCTTCTCTTTCCCCAGCACTTGTCACTCAAAGATTTGTGAAGGCGTTCTTGCACATCCAGTCAACCACGGAAATATTCAAAACAGGTGTCCTCAAGTGTGCACGCAGTTTAAACACCCTTGGTTCAGGAAGATATGCCTGGAAATGAACACTTTTCTGCATTCTAGACTTAATTACACCCCTCCCTTTTTCCTAGATGATAAGAGAAACAATGTAAAGGGAACATCTCAAGGCACTAGAGAAGTGAGTGATTAGAGTATTAGAGTATCTAATCACTGCTTATATAATTTTATGGGGTAAATGGAAAAACGCAAATATTTTTGCCTGAAGATTTATTAGGCTTGGACCCCCTAATTTGAATATTCTGTATTAGAAAGACATAAATGTAGAGGAAATAGAAAAATACTTTATCCAGGTATAAACTGATAATAAAAACCAAGTACTGTGATAATTTAGGAATAAAGTATCCATAGGTTAGAAATGTAAGAATAGAGGTCACGTAAGACAATAACACTGATACATATTGTTATTTTAATTTTATTTCAAACTGAAGCCCCTTCCTCTTCTTTTCTAAAAATGAAATATATTGGGGGGGCCTGGGTGGTGTAGTCAGTGAAGCAACCGACTCTGTTTCAGCTCAGGTCCTGATCTCAGGGTTGTGAGATCCAGCCCCCTGTTGGGCTCCGTGCTCAGTGCAGAGTCTGCTTCAGATTCTCTCCCTCTGCCCCTCCTGCTCGTGCTCTCTCCGTCTCTCTCTAAAATACATGAAAATAATAAACATTTAAAAAAATGTAGTAGGGACACCTGGGTGGCTCAGTCGGTTAAGCATCTGACTCCTGGTTTCAGCTCAGGTCATGATCTCGTGGGTCGTGAGATTGAGCTCCGCATCAGCCTTCCCATTCCAAGGGGGTCTGCTTGAAGATTTTCTCCCTCTGACCCTCCCCCCACTCACATTCTCTCTCTTTCTCTAAAATAAATAAATTTAAAAAAATAAAATGTATTATATTAACACACACCTCTTTCCTGAATGATGCCAGTCAATTCCTTCCTAAATTTGTTCTGTGTTCGATACATGAGTTATCAATAGGTCCAGATGAATCTTTAAGGCCATAAAATCAGACTCAGGTTTAAGGTCATTGTCTTTGCTCTTGAAACCTAAAACAAAAAAATCAAAACTAAACCTGTGTAAAAAGATGGGATTTTGTATTGGGTTGCATTTTTACCTTCCCAGGAAGACTAGTTACTAATGAGGCTACTAAGAAGATGTTTTTAGTTTTAGAAATATTTACTTATGTTAGAAAAATAATTTTTTTTTAAAGATTTTATTTATTTATCTGACAGAGATAGAGACAGCCAGCAAGAGAGGGAACACAAGCAGGGGGAGTGGGAGAGGAAGAAGCAGGCTCATAGCGGAGGAGCCTGATGTGGGGCTCGATCCCATAACGCCGGGATCACGCCCTGAGCCGAAGGCAGAGGCTTAACCGCTGTGCCACCCAGGCGCCCCTAGAAAAATAATTTTAATTACATTTCTGCTTTTGTTGGAAGCATGTTTAAAGTATGAGAGATGCGGTTATGCCACACCCTCACCAACGCTTGGCTTTATCTATTTTTTTCATTTTGGCTATTCTGGTGATTGTGTCAAAGAAGCTGTATTTTTGACATACTCCCCTCCCGCGTGATTCTGAGGTGGGGGGCGTGTGGATCACTCTGAAACGCTGATCAGCTGTCACGTAGCATGCGGAATGAGGCCAGCAGATATGCTCTGTTTCGCCTACATTTTTTCTCTGAAGACTAGTCCTGCGTTCTCCAGTTCATTGTAGTCCACAACACGCCACCTGGTGTTGTGCTGCACTTGCTTCACACATGGACCCTTTGCCAGCCCAGCTCACACAGGCATTTTAATGCCAACTCTTGGTGACATTACGAGTCAATCAACAAGCTATTAGTTTAAAAGCATCTATGTGCAAGACGCTAATGAAGGGCAGTTGGAAGGCGGGCAGGCAGGGACAGGGGCCCCACCCTAAGAGGAAACCACCCTTGGAAGGATCTTACACCACCTGGAAGGAGGCCTCCACCCTTTCCTATGTGTACGTAGATGACAAAAACCTGATTGGGTGACAGACTCCTGGAGAGTTAATCAGATTAAACAGCCCGCCAACAAGCCCATGAAAAACCCTAGACTAGAAACTCTGGTGACAACCCTCTCAGGTCCCCTTCCTCTTCAGGAGCTTTGTACTCTCAAAACCCTTTGCTTTGCTGCCCACCACTCTTGGTCTTTCTACCTCTTCATTCTTCATAGCTGCATGACCAGGAACCGTGGGCGCCAAAGGAAAAGAAATCCTGTAACAACACTATGTATGCTAAGTGCTTCTTGACCGACAAAGAAGACATATAAAAAATCTCCTTCCTTAAGAAATGTATGACCTAGGGGCGCCTGGGCGGCTCAGTCACTAAAAGCGTCTGCCTTCAGCTCAGGTCATGATCCCAGGACCTGGGATCGAGGCCCGCACCGGCCTCCCTGCTTCTTCTCCTTCTCCCTCAGCTCGCGCTCTCTGTCTCTCTCTCAAATAAATAAATAAAATCTTAAAAAAAAAAAAAAGAAATGTATGATCTAGTTGGATAGACAAGATCTCAATATAAAAAAGCAAATAGCACTAAAGAGTCTGCGACTAAGTGTTCAGGGAACAGCTACAATAGTAAGTGCTCATTTGCAGCGTAACTTATTGAGCTGTTATTTCTAAATTGCCAGGTAAAGGAGCTGCGGCAGCCTACCGGACGGCAACAGGCCGTGTGTCAGGAACCAAGACACCGGCCCATCAGCCAACACGAAGACTCCAGAAATAGGTGTGAGGCTCTGTGGGGTCTGCTAGCCCAGCCTCTAGCTGAATGTAGCTGCAAGGGTGAGCCCAGGGGAAGCTAGCAGAGCCTCCCAGTCAACCTAGAGGGTTTAGAGAAAAAAATAACTTGTTTTTAGCCACTGAGGTTTTTTTGGGGGGGGGGGTTCTTAAGCAGCAATAAACAAGTGAAACACTATCTATCTATCACGTCCGATAGTAAGTACAGAAAGCAAATTGCATAACAGTATGGATAATAAGATCCCCACCCCCAGCCCCTGCCTCTGGCAGCTGCCAATCTGTTCTTGGTTATCTATGAGTTCAGGTTTTTTGTTTGTTTGAAGATTCCACGTATAAGTGAGATCTACAGTATTTGTCTTTCTCTGTTTGACTTTTTTCATTTAGCATAATGCCCTCAAGGTCCAGCCATGTTGTCACAAATGGCAGAATTTCCTTCTTTTTTATGGCTGAATAATACTCCATTGTATCTATATACCTCACTTTCTTTGCATATTCATCCCTTGATAGACACTTCGGTTGCTTCCATGTCTTGGCTACTGGAAAGAGTGGCCTACATTTATTGTAAATAATGAGCGTGTATGTGCATTGACCTTTATGAGTTAGTGGTTTTGTTTCCTTTGTATAAATACCCAGAAGTATTTCTGGATCATACAGAAGTTCTATTTTTACTTTTTGGAGAAACCTCCATACTGTTTTCCACAAGGGTTCCCTTTTCTCTATATCCTTGCCAACACATGCTATCTCTTGTCTTTTGGTAATAGCCATGTTAACAGATTTGAGGTGCTATCCCATTGTGGTTTTGATTGGCTTGTCCCTGATGATCGGTGATGTTGAACAGCTTCTCCTGTACCTATTGGCTATGCGTGAGTGTTTTCTTTGGAAAACTGTCTACTCAGATCCTCTGCTCATTTTTTAATTGGATTGTCTGTTTTTTTTGCTATTGGGTTTCTTTATGCATTTTGGACATGAATCCATAATTAGACATATGATTTGCAAATATATTTTCCCATTCTGTAACTTCTAATTTTTTCTTTTAATTTTTTAATGGTTTCCTTTACTGTGCAGAAGCTTTTTAACTTAATGTAGTCTTATTTGTCTAGTTTTGCTTTCGTGGCTGGTGTTTTTGGTGTCATATCCAGAAAATCATTGCCAGCACCAGTGTTGAGGAGTTCCTTCCCTGTATTATCTTCTAGGAGTTTATGGTATCAGGTCTTATGTTTAAGTCTTTGATCCATTTTGAGTAGATTTTTGTGAGTGGTGTAAGACAGGGAGCCAATTTAATTGTTGTGCATGTGTTTATCCAATTTTCCCAGCACCATTTGTGGAAGAGACTATCCTTTCCCCATTGGGTGTTCTTGGCTCCCTTCTCAAATATTAGATGACCGAATATGTGGGACTTTAATTCTGGGCACTCTATTATGTTCCATTCTTCTATGTGTCTATTTTTATGCCAGTCCCATGCCGTCTTTATTATTTTAGCTTTGTAGTATAGTTTGCAGCCAGGGAGTGTGGTACATACCTCTGGGTTTGTTATTTTTCCTCAGGATTGCTTTGGCTATTTGGGGTCTTTCGTGGTCCATACAAATTTTAAGATCTTTTTTTTTTTTCCTATTTCTTGAACATTGTTTCTTTCAGACTTCATGGAAACCTGATTCAGTAGGTTTTATTATCCTTTATCCAATGAAGATCTAACCTTAAGGAGAGGTTATTTAATTTTGTAAAACCAAATATCTAATACAAGGCAGAGCCAGGATTAAAATCCAATTTGTCTGAATACAAAACCCATGCTCTTAATCACTAAATGTGCGTCTTTCTCACAGCTCGTATTCTGGGCCGTGGCTAAGCCTTTGAAGGGTTGCACCATCTGCAAATTAAGCCCACAATAGCAACACCTAGTTTTGCGTATTGGCTTACCCTTTGGGGAGCCCTTTCACATCCGTCATTGATTTTGGCTGATACCGTGAGTTAATCTGCGGGAATCTGAGTAACATTTACTTCCCGCGTGGACCAGAAGTTGTGAATATGAGTGTTAGTTCAATAAGTCCGAGTTAGAATGTCAGCTCTGACAAGGTCTGTGTGACCTTGTATAACTCCGAGTTTGTCTGGGTCACAGATGTCTTGTATGTAAGTATATTAAATAATGTATGTATGTTATATACTTAGTTCAGTTACGGGCAATAAGTAAATACTCGGGAAACATTGAAGTGCCCAGATACATATTTTTTGGTCACTTATATGCCAAAGGGCAAATAACATATAAGTTGGCCATGTACTCGTCATCTACCCAAGGGGAATGAAAACATAGTCCTGTCCAAAGACGGGGACACGGGTGCTCACAGAAGTTTTATTCATAATGATCAAAAATTGGAAGCTCTTCACATATTCATCGGAGGCTAAATGGATAAATAAATTGTAGTATATTCCAACAATGGAATACTATCAGCAGTAAAAGGGAGAAAACTACGATATAATCAGCAACGGCAACTGAAATACTGTGCTGAGTAAGGGAAACCAGATCCAAAAGCTACATGCCGTCTGCATTATGTTCCCCAAAAGGTAAAATTATAGGGACACAGAACAGATTAGTGTTTGCATGGCTATGGGGATGGAGGAAGGGAATTACTGCCAAAGGACATGAGGGAACTTTCGGCAATGGATATATTCTCTATCGGGATTGTGGTGGAGTTTAAATGACTGTGCCTATTTGTCAAAACTTACTGAACTCTATAGCTTTAAAAAGATGAATTTTATTGTATAGAAATTCTACCTCAGCTAGATAGATTAATAAATATTTAAATTCCCAATTAGGTACCGCTAATTACCACCCGAATGGTCTAAATTTAAAAAGAATTATAATCCTAGGTGTTGTAAGGATAAGGGGCATCCAGAACCCTCATACCACTGATGGAAACATAAATTGAAACTATCGCATTGAGAAACTTCTGGCCTTATCTACTAAATTAAAATTACACCACCCGTGCCTCAGCAATCCATTTATAAATGTGTCCAAGAGAAATGCACGCACAAAAATGTTCAAAGAAGCCGAATATATATACAACCCAAGCGTCCATCAAAATAAAAACAGGTAAACAACTATGGCATATTCTATAATGGAATACCAGACAGAAATAAAATTCAACTACCACCACTCCCAAACATCACGGATGGATTTACCAATGTAATACTGGGCCAAAAAAGTCAGACTCAACACAATGACAAAAAGAGAGGCCTGTAGGGCTGAAGATGCCACCGACCATGCCCCCGGCCTGGCCCAAACGTAGTGGCAAGGGGCACCCCCCAGCCTCCGCCGCAGGGCTGAGAACAGCCGTGATAGGACTGAGCACACGTCCTGGTGTGCAGGCAGCAGTTGCTAGCTTCCTTCTTGGCTTCTGTACTCTGCCTCTCCCCTCCCTACGCTCTGAGACTCCCGCGGACACAGGCACGCTCACCGGGTGCGTATCTGTGCGTCGGCAGTGCCAGACCGGCTGCCGCAGGCCATGCCTTTCCCTCTAACGTGCGGCGTGCGCTGGCTCTGACCTCACGTCAGGTGCCGGTCCGGACCCGGTTTGCGGCTGTGCCCTGCGCCGGCCCTCCAGGGCTGGCAGCCCCCCGGGGTCTGTGGAAGCAGGGGGCACTTGGGATTGGGACAAACCTCTGCTTTAACAGGCTCGATGCAGCCGCAAAGCTCAGGGAGTAGACGGTGGGGGAAGAAGGGTGTATTTGTAAGAACGCAGCTCTGTCCCGGGCAGGCTACGCGCTTCGGACTCGACACGCGCGGGCCCTCTGCAGCCAAGACAAGGAAACGGGTCCTCCCAGATCCCTTTTTCTGATGAGAAAATCGACTTCGAGTGGCAGAGTGCTCACGTCCGGGGTCAGCCCTGGCCGGTCGTCAGAGCTCCTGGGCAAGGCCCGATGGCCTGCGCTTTACCGCGTGGAACCCGCAGGTGCACAGAAAGCCGTCAGGGCTGCATGCACACGGCATGACCAGTTCTTCCTGCCCGAGCGGAGTCCGCACCCCTGGGCCTGGCTCGGGGCCCACTAGTCAGCAGTAAGAAGGCCGGGTTTGGGTTCTGGCCGACCTCGATTTAACATCTTTGCTGTCGGGGAAGACAGTTTCATCTCCCTGGCTGACAGTTTCCTGCTCGCTACAATGTAGGTAGTAACGCTTGTTTCCTAAAGTATCTTGAGGATTAAATGCCTTGATGGAGATAAAAGGTTTGGCACAGATGAAGCACCGTTAATGGGGGCCATTTACTGTGTGTTCCTTTGTCCCTCCTTTCCCCCCTACGTACTCTGGGGACGTGGACTTCCTCAGCCGGAACCAAGAGAGAAGTGCTCTTACCCAGCAGCAACCTCTGCACTTTTCCTTGCTTCCTTTCTCTGTCCATTACTAATCCGCTCTTCCCCCTCTCTGTCTCCGCTCTGCCTCTGTTTGGATCACTGCCGGTTCCATTCCTGTGTCTTTCATTCTCCTGTTAAGGCTCACATTCCTCCCTTTTCCCCCGCCCTGCCTTTCTCAGACTTCACCCACCTTTATGCTGCTATCAGATTCTTCTCTAGAACATTCCCTGTCAACCAGCAATCCGCAGGCAGTATGTGCTGTGCTGCTATGTGCCAGTCCCACTGAGGAAGAGGAAGAGGAGGAGACACAGGTCCTAGTGCTCATAGGCTCCCGTCTAGTATGGGAGAGAGATGGACACCCCTGCCTGCCCCAGCCCGGCCCACCTGCTCATGCTGGGGTCTCCTGCCCTCCTCAGGCACCCCTCTCACTTTATCCTGGGACCAGGTTATACATCATACTGCCCAGTCTCTTCCTCTCTTGTCACATGACTACTCAAAATACGCCTGTCTTAAGTCACATTAACTTTTTATCCTTTCCAAGATCTTAACTAGCTAAGCTAATCTTAACTTAACTAAGCTAATCTAATGAACTATTTTCTATAGTGTAATCCAGAGACAGTGTGAGATGAGAGGACCCAGATTTCTCTGGAATCTTCCCACGTGTTCAAGGTAGAGATTGTGTGCGTGTGTTTTTTTTTTTTTTTTTTTAAGATTTATCCATTTATTTAAGAGAGAGAGAGAGAGTGAGCAGGGGGTAGGGCAGAGAGAGAGGGAGACAAACAGACTCCCTGATGAAGAGAGAGCCCAACGTGGGTCTCGATCCCAGGACCCTGAGATCATGACCTGAGCAAAAACCAAGAGTGAGACACTTAACCTACTGAGCTATCCAGGTACCCCAGGGATTGTCTCTTTTTAAAACAGCTTTATTCACAATAGTCAAGACATGGAAACCACCCTTATGTTCATTGATGGATAAATGAAGAAATAAACTGTGATGTGGTATTTCCATACAATGGAATATTATTCAGTCTCAAGAAAAGATATCGACCATACGCAACAACGTGGGTGAAACTGGAGAAGATCATGCTAAGTGAAATAATCCAATCACAGAAGGACAAATACTGCATGATTCCACTGCATGAGGTCTCTTAAAAAATCAAACTCACAGAAGCAGAGTGGAATGCTGTTGCCACGGGCTGCAGGGAGGAATAACGGGGGGGGGGGGGGGGAGTTGTTAATGGGTATAAAATTTCAGTTGTGAAAGATGAGTAAGTTCTACAGAACTTCTGTACAACATGATGCCTGTATAACAATAATACTATATTGTGCATAAAAATCTATTGCAAGTGTAGATCTCATGTTAAATGTTCTTATAACAAGAGTAGCAACAACAAGAATGGAATGAGGAAACTTTTGGAGGTGATGGAGAAGTGTATTACTTTGATCATGATGGTGATTTTAGGGGTGTTTGCATAGTCCAAATTCATCAGATTATATACATTAAATACATGCAGTTTTTTCGGATATCGATCATATTTCAGTAAAACTGTGTTAAAAATTTGTAATCCCTACCTTGCACAAGTCATATCCCAGCTTGTCCAAAGTGTAATGTGGCATCTTGGATTGAATATTGAAACAGAACAAGACACTAGTGGGAAAGCTGTTGAAATCTGAATGAAGCCTGAAGTTCAGTTGATAGTAATGTACTAACGTAGGTTCCTTAGTTGTAACAAATTTACCAATAGTAATGGAAGATTAGGAGTAACTTGGTTAAAGGGTATTTAGAAACATTATGTGCTATCTTTGTAATTTTTCTGTATGTCTACAATTATTTCAAAATAAAAATTAATAAGAATTGTTAAAATAATGAGAACTTTAGAAGTTAACTTTCACTATTTCCTTACTCTCATGGTAAAGAAACGAGAATTACAAGCATGTATGCTCATAACAAATAGTAACCTACTATCCCACCTTTGAAACCAAAAAAGAAGTTGTGAACATAAGTGACTCCCTAATTTATCCAATAAACAAGAGCACTGGTTTGTAATTACCTTTAAGAAGATAAAGAATACTAAGTAGGGGTGACTGGGTGGCACAGCGGTTAAGCGTCTGCCTTCAGCTCAGGGCGTGATCCCGGCGTTATGGGATCGAGCCCCACATCAGGCTCCTCCGCTACGAGCCTGCTTCTTCCTCTCCCACTCCCCCTGCTTGTGTTCCCTCTCTCGCTGGCTGTCTCTATCTCTGTCGAATAAATAAATAAAATTAAAAAAAAAAGAATACTAAGTAAAAAATTACTTTTCCTGCAATGTCCAGGCTGTCTCCAAATCACTAGATATCAGCCAATCTAGAGATATGTTGGGCTTTCCAGCGCTCCTTTATACAATGCAGAAACCTAGTGATTAAGGTAATACTGAATTGAAAACTTGGCGGCATGCCTCCTTGGTCCTTAGCTCAGCTTCTTTTCCTAGAAAATTGCCAGGACCATACTGTTTTCATTACTACAGCTTTGTAATATATCTTGAAATCTGGGATTTTGATACACCCAGTTTTGTTTTTCCTTCCCATTGTATTTTTTGGAAGAGTTTGAGAAGAGTAGGTATTAACTCTTCTTTAAATGCTTGGTAGAATTCACTTGTGAAGCCATCTGATCCTAGACTTTCGGAAAATTTTTGATTACTGTTTTAATTTCATTGCTTAGCAATCAGTTTGTTCAAATTTTTTTTCTTCCTGATTTGGTTTTGGTGGTTTATATGTTTCTATGAATTTATCTATTTCTTTTAGGTTGTCCAGTTTGTTGGCATATAATGTTTTATAAACTTCTCTTACAATCCTTTGTATTTCTGTGACGTCAGTTGTTATTTGTCGTCTTTCATTTCTGATTTTGTTTATTTGAGTCCTCTGTCTCTCTCTCTCTCTCTCTTTTATGAGTCTTTCTAAAATTTTATCAATTTTGTTGATCTTATGAAGGAAACAGCTCCTGGTTTTATTGATCTGTTCTATTGGGGTTTTTTTGTTTGTTTTTGTTTTTTGTTTTTTTAGTTTCTATTTCATTTATTTCTGCTCTAATCTTTATTATTTCCTTCCTTCTACTGGTTTTGGGTTTTGTTTGTTCTTCTTTTTCTAGCTCCTTTAGGTGTAATTTCAGGTTGTTTATTTGAGATTTTTCTTGCTTCGTGAAGTAGGCCTGTGTTACTATAAACTTCCCTCTTAGAACAGCTTTTGCTGCATCCCATTTTGGGCTGTTGGGTTTTCATGTTCATTTGTCTCCATGTATTTTTTATTTGATTTTTTGGTTGACTCATTCATTGCTTAGTAGCATGTTACTTAATCTCCATATATTTGTGCTCTCTCCAGATTTTTTCTTGTGGTTCATTTCTAGTTTTATAGCATTGTGGTCACAAAAGATGCATAGCATGACTTCAATCTTTTTTAATTTGTTGAGACTTGTTTTGTGGCCTAATGTGATCTAATCCGGAGAATGTTCCATGTGCACTTGAAAAGAATGTGTATTCTGCTGTTTTACGATGGAATTTTCTGAACATATCTGCTAAATTCATCTGATCCAATGTGTCATTCAAAGCCACTGTTTCCTTGTTGATTTTCTGTTTGGCTGATCTATCTATTGATGTAAGTGGGGTGTTTAATTCCCCTACTATTACTGTATTACTATTGATTACTTCCTTTATGTTTTGAAAATTTATTTTAATTAACTAACAAATTAATTAATTAATTAATTGAGAGAGAGAGGGCACAAGCAAGAGGAGGGACAGAGGGAGGGAGAATTCCAAGCAGACTCCCTGCTGAGCACAGAGCCATATGTGGAGCTCAATCGCACAACCCTGAGATCATGATCTAAACAGAAACCAAGAGTCGGATGCTCAGCCGAGTCACCCAGGTGCCCCTCCTTTGTGTTTGTTATCAGCTGTTCTATGTGTTTGGGTGCTCCTATGTTGGGTGCTATCCATTACTCTGTCCTCCAGGTCACTAATCCATTCTGCTTCTTCTAGTCTACTATTTATTCCCTCTAGTATATTTTTTGAAAATGATTTATTTATTATTTTTAGAGAGAGAGCAAGAGAGTAGGGGGGAGAGAGAGAAACTCAAGCAGACTCCACACCGGGCACAGAGCGTGGAGCCTGGCATGGGGCTCAATCTCACAACCCTGAGATCACAACCTGAGCCGAAACCAAGAGTCAGATACTTAATGGACTGCATCACTCAGGTGCCCCTCCCTAGTATATTTTTACTTTCAATTATTGAGTTCTTCATCCCTGATTAGCTCTTTTTTATGTTTTCTATCTCTTTGTTGAGGGTCCCGCTGAGGTCCTCCGCTCTTTTCTCAAGTCTGGTGAGCATCTTTATGACCATTACTCTAAATTCTTTATCGGGCGTATCACTCATCTCCATTTCATTTGGCTTTTTTGCTGTGATTTTGTCCTGGTCTTTCATTTGGGACATATTCCTCTGTCTCCTCATTTTGTCAAACTCTGTGTGTCTGTTTCTGTATTTTAGGAAAGTCAGCAACATCTCCTGCTAAATAGTGGCCTAATGAAGAAATCCTGTAGTGCCCCGCACTGCAATGTCCGCTGTCACGAGAACCCAGGATTTCAGGGGTGTCTGCTGTGTGTTGCGTGCTCCCTACTTTTGTGTCGGAGCCGCATTTGCCTTTAGTCCAGTTGTCTGCAATGGCTTTCTTTGCCTATTGTGGGCAGGGTTTGGTCCGGTTAGTGGGTCCATCTGGGCCCACCTTGTGCTCGAGTTGGGTCAGACCAGGTGTTTGCCAGAGATACAGTAACAGCAAAATGCAGGGCTCTTTCCCCTTTGCCGTCCCCTGAGACGCTTGCAGTCAGACCAGATGTCTGCCCCTAGCCCACTGCTGTGTGTGTGGTTATCTTCCCCTCTCCCCAGGGCAAGAGTCATTTTGGAGTGGTATTGGCCCCCACCAGGGCTGCTTTGCACACTGCCATGCTTGTGGTGCCCCTTTGGAGGGATCCCTGCCAAGGGCATATTGGGGAGTCCATGGGAGAACCCAGAGACAGAGTGCATGGTGTGAGCAAGGTTTGTGCTGGTCTGATGTGAGAGGGGACTTGTAGCCTCTTTGGAGAACTACCAGATTGGAGGGTTAGGTCTTCAGGAGAATGTGGGAGCAGGGATGGTGGGAGCACACTATTAGCAAGTTAAGTGGAGAATGTTCACACTGTGTTGGTTCTTGCAGGTGTCCATGTATCTGGGTTGGAGTGGGGTGGAGGAAAATGGTGCCTGCCAGTTCTTTGCTTCTTAGAGAAGTTTCCCAAAGATCCTTACGTTTCCAGCACACTTTCTGAGATTAGTAAACAAAACTCCCTCTCTTATACCCCACGTATTTTTCAAACTGCTACTCCGATGCTGTGTCTCAGCAGGGATATTTGTTTTGCTGTCTCTTTAAGGGTAGGGACTCTGTTTCCTAGCAGCCTCTGGCTGAGCCTGATGAATTTTAAAGTTCCAGGTGTTAAGCTCCACTGATTATAAAAACTTGGGAAGTTAAGCCCCTGTGGTTTTCAAAGCCAAATGTTCTGAGGATTTGTCTTCCCAGTGTGGGTCCCCCACACCAGGGGTGCCTACTGTGAGGCCCGCTCCTCTCTCCTCTCAGCACCCATGGTGTCCTTCCTGCCCACGGACGGTCTTACTGGTCAGTTTGGCTCCCTACCGTGTCTCTCCCCTTCCCACCCTCTTTGATGTGGCCTCTTCTCTACATTTAGCTGTAGAGAGTCTCTCCACTCTTCAGGTTATTATCTGGGTTATTGACACTAGGAGTATCTACGTGACAAGGAGAACTTAGGATACGCCTCCTCACCATCTCCCCCGGAATTGACCTGGACGGACAAATCTTGATTCCTCTACGGACATGCTTTTAGAACAGTTAGTATTTGATGGACAAGCTGGGAGATGATATAGGTTGATGTGTTTGAGTCTGTGTTTGAGCTTTCTGAAGAAAGGAGCCATCAGGGTTTTTTTTTGTTTACAACTATGTCCAACACTTTGCACAATGTCTGGCCCATAGTTTTTCAGAGAAGATTCTGGAAAGAATGATATGCAGCTTGTGGAGTGAAACATTTATTAAAATAAAAACACTATTAGTTGAAAAGTAAGAGAAAAACTAAAATGCAGCAACACAGAAGCCTCAGCTACAGTGAGAGAAAAGCTGAGAGTGAGGGAGAGACAGCAATGAGCATGACTGATACTGAGAAGGAGGCAGAAGCCTGAGTTCTTTCCGTCGTTTCTCTCTGTAAAACTGTCTTTCTCATCACACTCACATTCTGCCCCGTGGCACTCTCCAATAAAAATGACTTGTTTTCAAAATGTCCTTGAGGGTGAACTAGCACACACAAAACACGTGCAGGGTCACAAGAGCGAAGTGATCATGGTGGACACCTGCCTCGTCTCACCGCACGTCCCCTACTCGTGGGCACACATGCACACTCACATTCGCTTGCATTCACTTATGGATCTTGGCAAAAACAGTCAAAAGAAAGGGCTTCTGCTTAACCCCTCTTTAGACAGTCACCTCTCACTCTCTCAAGAGTTTAATTCCGCGGGCTGGCAGGGCTTCCTGCTAAGGCTCTGTTCTATCAGACGGGTCCTAAGAACACCCAGCCTCCTGTTTGCATTACTAATAGTATCAGTAGTGTGTTGAAACTGAAAGGTCCTGGAATTGTGACAGGTTTTGCCATGGGTCTTGGGATGGTCACGAACCTCTGAAAGCCCCATGAAGTGTCGCACTGGCCTAACTCGTGCCCTGTCTTCTCACTACATCCGTGCTCTCCCGGTGAGCTCCCACCTGAGGCATTTCAAATGTCAAGTGTAGGCAGTAATCACTTCTCCCTTCCAGGAACTGGTTTGTTTGGGCAATTTTAGACAATGTCTCAAAATTGAGAAGACAGAAATTGTCCTCTAATGAGAGATGATATTCAAAATATCCGACAACTCACGTGGCATGGACACCAACCACTTGGAAGGGACGTAGCTGATAACGATCAGTCCACACCGTCAGGGCAGACCAGCTGAATTCCCACCTGCTTGGCCTGCTACCCAAGGACATGCACGCAGCCCGTTACTCTAACACACCCCTGAGAACACATGGATCTATTTTATGACCCAGTCCCGGGAGCCATCTTCACGACTCACTTGAAGAGATCACGATCTGGTACGTGAAACAGATACTGTGTTTATGTTTGAGTATGGACTATGAATAGTCTTCGTAAGTTACATTTTATTGTATTAATTTCCTACTGCTGCCTAGTAAAATACTACAAACCTCGCAGCTTAAAACAAGACAAGGTTGTTACCTCACAGTTTCCATGTGTCAGGAGGGTTGACATGGCTTAACTTTAGCTGGGTCCTCAGAACAGGGTCTCCTAAGGCTGCAGTCAAGGTACCAGCTGAGTTTGGGGGCTCATCTGCGGCTTGGGGTCCTCTCCCAGGCTCTCAGGGTTGTTGACAGGTTCATTTCCTTGCAGCTGTAGAACTCACGATAGCTTGCTTTTTTAAGGCTAGCAGGGAAGCTTGTCTGATCTTAGGGAAGGCCTAAATCTTCCTTTGAAGATTAGGTCAGACCCACCCCCAAACAATCTCCTTTTGATGAACTCACAGAAATTCTGATGAGGGATTTTAATTATATCTGCAAAATCTCTTCATCTTTGCCATAGAGGGTAACCTCATCACAGGAGTGACATCCATCATATTCACAAGTGTGCCCACAATCAAGGGACGGGGATTATACAGGGTATATACGCCAGGGGGGGAAATGTGGAGACTAATTTAGCATGCTTTCTACTATACTTAACATCAGTACTTTTGTTATGCTCTGGTGATCACAAAGTACTCTTTTCTGTGATTGCAGATACTTGTTGCAAATTTCAGGCTGAATCATGTGTTTCCAAAATTGACAGAACAAAGTATAGGATGGGCATGACACCAGATGAAATAAGCTTTTATTCTTGCATTATTTAAAATTAGCATTTTGCCTTTCATAAATTATTTACATTACTTTCTTATATTTTAAGCAGACACCACTGGCATTTTTATGGAAAATGCAAAATGAAGATAAAGATGAACAGGTCTAAGCAGTTCACGGCTCCAAGATGTGGCTACACTGCTTATATGTGGAGAAAACGGACCTAACAGAGTGTCCTGCATGTTCACACTTGTATTCACCTGCTAGGGCTGGTGATAACACAGAATAACACAGATAGGGTGGTTTAAACAACAGAAGTTCATTTTTTCCACAATTCTGGAGGCTGGAAGTCCAAGGTCAAGGTTCTGGAAAAGATGGTTTTTGGTAAAGTCTCTCTTCCCAGCTAGTAGACAGACACCTGTTTTCAGTGTCCTCACAGGGCCTTTCTTCTATGTGTGCATGGAGAGAAAGAGAGAGTTCTGGTGTCTCTTCCTCTTATAAGGATACCAGTCCTATCAGATTTGGATTCATCCTTATGACTTCATTTAGCCTTAATTACCACCTTAAAGGTCCTATCTCCAAATATAGTCACATTACGGGTTAGGGCTTCAACATACGAATTCAGGGGGACACAATTCAGTCCATAGCAATACTCAACATACCTGTGGACAATGAACAACCTGGCAGCTTTTTCCTGCTTACGATTCCCATAGACAGTGCTGTAGCTGTTGTTTTTTAAGATTTTATTTATTTGTTCATTTGAGAGAGAACAAGATCGTGAGTAGGGGGAGGAGCACAGGGAGGGGGACAAGCAGACTGTGCGCTGAGCACAGAGCCCAATGTGGGGCTTGATCCCACAACCCTGAGATCATGACCTGAGCTGAAACCAAGAGTCAGATGCTTAACCAAATGAGCCGCCCACGTGCCCCAGACACTGTTTTTAAAATCACGAATCACCATTAAAAAATTCATGCACATATTCCAAGAAATCTCTCTGTCTATGTTCTGTCTTTGCTGAAAATAATAGAGTGTCTTCGACTGGTAGTCTGTTACCAAGGCAACAAAGATACACATGTGCCCTGAGCAGGGCAACAGAGCAACCTCTTGTCCCTTGGTTCTGACAGAATTATTACAAACTGTGCCCAAACAAACCAGTTGTACCATTTTCCCCAGTAATGAGACAAGAAAGGTCCCATAGGTCTTCATAAAAGGAATATAATAGACCCATAGTTCCATAGCCAAGGATATGTCTCCCTCTGATGGACTCTTGGCTCTCTCTAATGAAAGGTGCGACCACACAGAAAGCATAGACGCTTCTTCCACAGAGGTTAGGTATGAATGTCAGGATCTGTGGTAGAGACTGCTGTTTACAACCCAATATACTTTATCTCCCTCTTTTGTTAGTAACTGAGCCCCTTTTTTTAAAAATCAGTGGCAATGTGCCCTGTGAAGAAGCCACGTTTTCTCTCTCCCCCTTGCAGCTAGAAGTGATCAAAGCATCTAGAGTATTGTCTCGGACTCATGAGAAAGCTTTTACGGAGGAAGCACATAGCCACCGTGTGTCGTTGTCAGTGCTTACCCTCCCTTCTCTTTGTTTCTGCCTGAACTATGCATTTCATGTCTGGAGACAGAGCAGCCATTTGGGTGACTGGAACTTTAGGAACCACCTTGGTTAAGAGTTAACTTCAAGGAAGGAAGCCACGTGTTAAGGAAGATGAATCTAAAATGTGGAACAAGCCTAGACCCATAATGACACCATGGGGCTTCCATACCAACTCTGGGCTATTGGACTCTCTCGTGTGAGGGAAAGTAAGTCTCTGTGACTTGCCGTGTAAAGCAAATGCTTAACTGATTACAAAATGCAGAATGAAAATATCAGAATGTCAAAATTACCTTAGAAAATCCTTTAAATCCTCCATAAAATACAGTTAAACAGTATGGCATAAGTCCTGAATGGGTTATAGGCATGAGGAGATATTTAACCTTTAATTCTTGGGGCCAATCAAGAAAATAGACTTAATTAGGCTCTATCCTTGCATTGTTTCAAATTAGTATTTGTCTTTAGAAATTATCTACTTTGATTTCAGAGACTGTGATTCAGAAATTAAAAATCATATATGGTCTGAAAAGAAAAATATAGGGAAGTCCCAGTATATCTAATCCTGATAGCTGGAAGCAACATGTGTGTATACGTGTGTGTGTGTGTGTGTGTGTGTGTGTGTGTGTGTGCATGCATATATGGAATTACTAGATGATTCCACCTTCACTTTTTCACTGGAAATTTTATGTCTTAACTGTATTACTTAATGTTTCCTTATGAATTTTAATTAACATTTTGATTTTTTTTAAGGTTCTTGAACAAGTCATCATCATGGACATCCTGACTACCAAGCAGGATGACTGGGATGCCCTTAAAATCACTCACACTTTCTCCCCAGAGGTTTTGGGTGAGCTAAATTTGATTACATTTGATTACGTCTGCACGGTATGTTTTTTCAAGCAGAATTATGGGGCGAAGTATCAATATGACTGAAATTGCCTTCTCTTTTCTCTTTCTTCTTTCCCTTTCTCTTGCATTCAGCTCAACACTATGATATGTCTGAAACAGAAAAGTCACTGTTGCCATGTGGTTTTGCCAAACTGTGAGTATGTGAAGCTCTGAGAAGAATGGCAGGTGGAAAGGTTCTGGAATTTGGATTTCCCTAAGGAATGTTACCATGTTGCTAAGCTGTGTAGCGTATCTTAACAACCAGGGAGCCCCGTGGGCTCCTTGGAGCAACAGTGGGAGAAACTGGGGGGAGACAGTGAGATTCCTTTGGAAGCATTAGACATTAGGCTGTCTCTGCCAATTGAAAATTCCCAGTTCAAGTGCATAGATTTAAGGAAATCAATGACAGCTCAATATAGAGCCATTATGAGGCTTGGAGGGTATCAGCAACCTTGAGTTCCGTCAACAAGATTACCTTCTTTGAAAACTGTCCTCAGGTATAATTTTAAATTCGTCATTAAAATAATTTTCAATCAGTTTAGGTTTGCTTTAGTTCATGGACCTTAGGTTCATCTTCTTTTCAAGACCATGTGAAGGCCAAATAAATCTGTTTTGAGGTAATGGGGTATTATCTTTTAAAGTAAGCCACCCGTCATAGAGGAGATCATACAAATAAAATAAACTAAGGTTGTGGAATTTATTTCCACATGTATTCTGTGGAAAACTAACTTCGTATAACAAATACCGAGCATATACTATGTGACGGGTACAGGGAATACAGAGGTTGGACCAGACCATTGCCTATGTGATGATGCTATCTTATGGAGAGAAGCAGAAAATAAACACAGAAATGTAAAAAAAAAAAAAAAAGTCAGAGAGCGACATGCACTATGGACATAGCTTAAGGAGGGTAAGGGTTAGAGAGTGATGGAATGGAGGCTGGGAAGATGGTAGGAACTACTTTAGAGAAGGGTAAGGAAGCCTTTTGGAGAAGAAGGCCTCATTTAGGCAGAACAACGAATGAAGTGAAGATCTGAGCGGTGTACATTTTAGGCTGCCCCTAGCAAATGCAAAATGGTTCAGCACTTATCACCTAAATGACGATCTTCACATCTCTGGGAATTCATAGTAACTTTCAGCTCTTCGTTGATCAGATATGTGTTCTCCTGTTTTAAACATACATTGTATGTAAGTGTTATTTTGGACTAAGATTATGAATATTTAATACAGATTTGCCTAGTTCAAAAGTAACATTGACCAGGGTTAGGACTAGATGATTACTAATGCTTCTGAAACACAGATTTTGAGGATTTTGTGTCACGTAGTCTACATAAAATCCAGTGGTGTGCTAATATACAGGCCGATTCAAGAGGCTGGAGGAAAGGAAACACTGCTCTCAGAAGCACTGTCACAATTCCCTGGATGGCAAACAGTCTAGAGCAGTATGCTATGGGCCAGTGTCACTGCCCTGCAAATCCCCTGCATTCCACCTGTTCGTTACTCCCCCGCTTCCCCTCTGGAGCTCATGGCAACCACTGATGTCTTTATTGTCTCCATGGTTTTGCCTCTTCCAGAATGTCGTATAGCTGGAATCATACAGTATGCAGCCTTTTCCTACTGGCTTCCTAGCAATATGCATTTAATGTTCCTTCATTTTTTTCATGGCTTGATAGCTCATTCCTTTGTACTGCTGAATAGTATTCCGTTGTGTTGCTGTACCACAGTTTATTTATCCATTCGCCTATTGAAGGACACCTTGGTTGCTTCTATTTTTTGGCAATTATGAATAAACATTCATGTGTAGGTTTCTGTGTCAACGTGATTTCAACTCCTTTGGGGAGACATCTAGGAGTGAAATTGCTAGATCAGATGGTAAGAGCGTGTGTAGCTTTGTAAGAAACTTCCAATCTGTCTTCCAAAGTGGCTGTACCATTTTGCATTCCCACTGGGAATGAATGAGGGCTCCTGTTGCTCCACGTTTCTGTCAGCATTTGGCATTATCAGTATTTTGGATTTTAGCCATTCTAATGGGTGTGTAGCAGTATGTCATTGTTTTAATTTGTAATTCCCTAACGACAAATGATGTTGAGTATCTTTTTATATACATGCTCTTTTGCCATCTGATGATCTTCTTTGATGAGGTGTTCATTCAGCTTTTTTGCCCAGTTATTAATTTGGCTATTTGTTTTCATAATGTTGAGTTTTAAGTGTTCCTTGTTATTCTGGATAGAAGTCCTTTATCAGATATGTGTTTCACCATATTTTCTCCCAGTCTGTGGGCTGCCTTTTCATTCTCTTAACAATGTCTTTCATGGGGCAAAATATAGTTTCACTTTTCTTCAGGTTTGAGGTAGTTTTATTTTTTCATCATTAGATCACTTGTTAGAACAATTCAAAGTACAACTTTGTCTTGAGTTATTCATTTACCTCATTTCTGAAAATTTAAGTTTATTTTTTAAAGGATTTTATTTATTTATCTGAGAGAGAGGGAGAGGGAGAACAAGCGGGGGGGGTGTGGGGGGAAGGGCAGAGGGAGAAGGAGAAGCAGACTCCCCACAGAATAGGGAGCCCTGATGCGGGGCTTGATCCCAGGACCCTGAGATCAGGACCTGAGCAGCCACTTAACCAACTGAGGCACCCAGGTGCCCCTAAAATTTAAGTTTAAATCAGACTTTCAGTAGCCCATAATGTATGTTGGATTTTGTAAAATTTTTAATGATATATGTGGATAAAATATTTACATATTGCCTTTATCCCTTTAAAATTATTTTGAAACTTCCAATAGAAACAATAAAGTCATAACATCAGATAATTGAATTTTCTGTAATCCCAGAGTAAGCACTATAGCACCTTTTTAAATATAAGAGCAAGATGAATTTCAGACTTCTTGGACGCACTGCAGTTTTCATAGGAAGAAGAAGAGTCTTCTTGGTTGTTTATTGACCTTTAACACCAGAATGTAAAGTATATCGCCACCCTTCAAATTAACCTAAGAGAATGATCGAGGTGCGGAAGACACACATAGTAGAATAGCTGAATATTCTAGCTGCCATCTCCATCAGTCCCATCAGGTTTCAGATGAGCAAATCAAAATCTAGGAAATAAAGGAATTTATCCTTGGTCACTTAGCTTGTTAATGGCAAAGCCAGGACCATACATCTCATTTTTATTCAGTTCAGTGTCCTTTCCACTTTCCAAATTGCCGACTGTACCTTTTTCCCCCAATACAGATAAAAATGAATTTACTAACTTATTTGTGTGAAAGATCCCACACAGAAAGGAGAATGAGTAAGTCTACAGTTTGAGGTACAGAAAGAGGGTAGAACTAATTCCTAATTATTTATAAGGAACAATAAGAAAATATACTTTTTATTGTTAGATAACAGTACTTTATAAATTAAAAATATTTTAATATATTTTATTTAGCCTAGAAAAGTTTAAAATTTATGAATATTAGATGTTTTGTGACAACAGGGCTTGTAATTTATACACCATACGCTCTGAATTTATACCATGAAAAAGTTGAACACAGATTCTTTGGTCTAAAAAGGTAGTCAATGAACTAAAAATGTGTGCCCAAACAAAATCTTGAGATCAATTTCTAGAACATGGACATATTTTAATGCTGAAATTATTCTGACCAGAAAAACTCCCTGTGGTGGTTAGAAATAAAATGTATATTCCCCAGTATTGCTATGATGAATTTCCATGTAAGATAGGAAATATAAACAAACACCAGAAAAAAAAATCCTTCTTTAAATTTTAAGATAGTATGTCATCTTTTTTTTTAAGTTTTTATTTATTTGTTTGACAGAGAGAGAGAGTGAGAAAGAGCACAAGCAGGGGGAAAGGCAGAGGGAGAGGGAGAAGCAGGCTCCCCACCAAGCAAGGAGCCCCACATGGGGCTGGATGCAGGACTCCATCCCAGGACCCTGGGATCATGACCTGAGCTCAAGGCAGATGCCTAACTGACTGAGCCACCCAGGCGCCCCAAGAGTATGCCATCTCTAAGAAAGTTTATTTAGGGACGCCTGGGTGGCTCAGTTGGTTAAGCGTCTGCTCTTGGCTCAGGTCATGATCCCAGGGTCATGGGATTGAATCCTGCATGGGGCTCCTTGCTCAGCAGGGAGCCTTCTTCTCCCTCTGCCTGCCAGTCCCCCTGCTTGTGCTCTCTCTCTCTCTCTGACAAAGAAATAAATAAAATCTTTAAAAAGAGAGAAAGTTTATTTAACTCTTTCCTATGTTTCTAATCCAGAAACTTTTTCCAACATAATTGTAAATTCCCAAAGAGCCCTAACATTATCTTTGCTCCCTTAGGCCTATGACACTATAGGTGTCTAATAAATGATTGCTGAGTGATTGATAGAAAATCAGTAAATATTACTGAAAATCGCAAATAATAACATGCCAAAGGTTCTCTAATTTATCATTTGTAGATGCAATATTAATCTTTTTTTATCAGATTTGTTTTCTCCTTTAGGTGTCACTATCTTCTCAGAAGATGATACAAATTTAAGAAGCTGGTTGTCTTAAAGCATAATATGAAAGGTTCCCTTTATACATATTACATCGTAACATGAAAGGTGCAGTAATGTAACACACATTTGTGGGTATTATATTTTAAAGCTCTCATTTTCATTTACTGTATCAAAATTGATAAACACATTATGTATCGTTATGTTGGTAAGCTAACACAGTGACCTTAAATGTAATTAAACATAGAACATATTTTAAGGTTTTGAATTTTCCAGGAGAAATTCTTCTGTTCCACCCATGCCTGTATTCATTTCAATGTTTACAAAAATTTGGTCTAAAGTAAAATAGCCTCACATTGTTTTGACAAGAGGAACACTTTCGGGCAAAGAGGGAAGAAATGTTTAATGTGCACAGAAATGTCAAGAACCCCCTCATCAAAATGATTGTCCTTCTATGATTTCAGGGTCTAAGCACCTCTGGAAGTGAGGTTAACGAGGTAGAACCCCAAGACCTTTGCAGCACCAGTGGAGAGGGGCAAACCAGTACCCCAAGGACGTGAGTCAAATCCCCGGCTTCTGCTCTTGTGTTTGAGAGCAAAGGCAGTCATATCATGGCTAGAAATGGAGGCTGTTTTCTAGTCCGGCACACCCCTCATCCCAGGAGGGTCTGCCACATCAAAGGTAAGGTGACTCCAGGTCCTAGAATGTCTCTCTCTCTCCCTGCATTTGGGCTCCTTGATTATTCTTGTGGGTAAACACAGGGATACTATTCAAAATATTTAACTAATGGTGAGGCACAGACGTTGACTGTTGAGACAAGATGCCAGCCTTGGAGATAGAGCAGAGCCGGTAGGCATCCTCTGTGCCAGGCGTTAATCCTGGGATTTCTTGACTGTTAGGAAAGGGACCTGGAGAGGTGCCAAACAGCTCATAGCAATGACTGACCAATTGGTATAGAAGTATTCAATATTTTAACAAACTGCTTGGACATGCTGGCATTTACATGCTGTATTAGCCCTGGGGATGCATTTATATTATCCTCCAGCCCTTTCCCCTCTTTCTCTCACTTTCTCTCCTCTTTCTTTCTCTTTCTCCCCTTCCTTCCTCCCTCTGTCTCTCTCCCTCCCTCCATTTCTCCTTGCCTCCATCTTTCCCTCATGCCTTCCCCATCTTTTTCTTTCTTTCTTTCTTTTCTTTCTTTCTTTCTTTCTTTCTTTCTTTCTTTCTTTCTTTCTTTCTTCACATTTTAAAATTTAGTGTCTTTAGTACCATATACTGCTAATTTCCCTCCTGTCTCTGACTTCTCCTTCCCCAATTTTTTTTTCTTTCTGAGTCTGTAGTAAATGTTGGAGTCTCTCACAGTCCAGTCCTTGGCCATTTTCTCTCTTTAATCTATACTGTGACCCTATTCCCATTTACTCATTCACAAGTTTCAAATACCGTCTATAGGCCAAATACTTTCAAATGTGTGTCATAAACTCAGACTTCTCTTCTAAGATCGAGACCTCCATAGTCAACTGCCTGCTTGACCTTTATGTGAGGCACTGATGCTTCATGGGCACCTTGAATTTTGCTCTTTGAAACTGAACTCTGGATCTTCCTTCAAAAGTGTGTTTCTCCGACTAGTCTACCTTAACTAGTAAGTGGTACTATACAATTTGGGCCATTCTTGAACTCCTTCCTCTCCTTCCTTTCCTCTTGCAATACTTCCCTTGATTTTGTCACTTTTTCTTCCAAATATTTTGTAAATTAAGCCACTTCTCTCCACGGCCACGGTTACAGTTCCATTCTAGGCCATTATTATCTCTTGATCTGACTACCACTTTTGCAATTTGTAGCCTCCTAACTGCTCAATTTCCACTCCTGCCCTCATCCAGTCCACTCTCCATAGAACAAGAAAGATCATATTAAAATCAAATTTAACTGTTTAAATGTCCTACTCAAAATGTTTCAGAGGGGCGCCTGGGTGGCTCAGCCATTAAGCGTCTGCCTTTGGTCCAGGGTGTGGTCCCGGCGTTCTGGGATCGAGCCCCACATCGGGCTCCCTGCTCCACTGGGAGCCTGCTTCTTCCTCTCACACTCGCCCTGCTTGTGTTCCCTCTCTCGCTGACTGTCTCTCTCTCTGTCAAATAAATAAACAAAATCTTTAAAACAAAAAACCTTTCAGAGACTTCCCTTGCACTTAAGATAATGTCTATCTTGACATAGACTAAATGTTCCCTATGATGTGGCCTCTGCCTTTTATGACTCATCTCCTATCAATACTCGCCCACCTCCCCCATCTTCATTATATATATGCCACACTGGACTTGCCTAAGTTCCTTGAACATATAAGACCTTTCCCACCTCTGGATTTTCACTCATAGTATTTCCTCTTGCAATAAAACTCCCTCATTATTTGCTGTTTCTAATTTTTCAGGTTTTGGTTTAAATGTACCTTAAAAGAGATATTCTAAGCTCCACATCCTGAATCTAAATTAAATTTCCTTATAGTATATTCTCATGGTACTCTATCAGAGCAATTGCCTTTGGTCAGGTTCTCCGGAAATAGACTCCGGGATGGAGATTTGTGTGAAGGAGGTTTACTGGGGACTGCTCTTAGGAACAACATGTATAAGAGGCCAGGGAAGCAGGATTGGACAGAGGTTGAACTGTGATGCAGACAAAAGAGGCGCCAGTCAGTCCCATAAGGAGCCATGCACCACTCTATAGAGGGGTCTCAGCTTAAAGCAAGGAGGTCAGGCCTTTGTAACCCCATCAACCACTCTCTGGTCAAGTTCTCATTGTGCATGAGAGCACAATGAGAGCAATTCCCAGACAGGGACTCAGCGTGAGCCATCGGTAGCCGACACATCTGTCGGGTGGACAGATGAGTGTGTTGGTCCTGAAGGCACGGTTCGGGTAGAGGCACCCCCACATCTGCTACAGCAATTATTGCAGCTTATGTTGAAATATTTTATTTGATTATTATCAAACATCTTCTATGAATTTGTGAGCTCCTTGAAAGCAGAAGATGTGTCTGATTTGCTCACCACTTATTTCCGTTTCTTAGAGTGCCTGTCACGTGGGAGATAATTCTTGTGGAAGGAGAGAAGGAAGCTTACGTTACATCCAGATTAAATTTTAGAGCCTCTGATAAATTTGAAGTAGAGTTCATATTCGACCTCAGCTTTCTAGTTGTGTGTCCTTGAGCAAGCGATTTCATTCTTTAAAAAATCGTTCTAGCTGAAAGTGAAAGAGGAACAGGGCCCTCTGTAGGGGTTGAGAGATCAGTTAAAAGGCTGACTCAGTCATCCACGTGAGAGGGATCACGGATGGGCCAGGGCAGACAGCGGAGCGGAGAAGCGATGCCTGAACTTTGGGGTAGAGCAAGAGAAAAGCCCAGATGAGCAGCACAGAGAAAGCCATCAGAGGGTTATGAGGTAAAGCGAGATTCAGTGAGAATGGCTGGGTGACTGACCATCAAAGACAAATTCCTAAAGAAGGTCAGGAAAATGAAGGCCAAGAGAAAACAAACAGATATTACAATAAAGAAGTCATCGATGGCTTGGAATCTATTGTCTTGGCAAAATCTGATGGCAGAGTTTTTCAAAATCCGTATGAGAAAACATTGTTTTATATATTTATTTATGTATAAATTCAATTAGCCAACATATAATGCATCATTAGCTTTTGATGTAATGTTCAATGAGTCATTAGTTGCGTATAACATCCAGGGCTCATCACGTCGCATGAACTCCTTAATGTCCATCACCCAGTTACTCCATTCCCCCACCCACCTCCCCTCCAGCAACCCTCAGTTTATTGTCTGCAGTTGAGTCTCTCATGGTTTGTGTCCCTCTCTGATTTCTTCCCATTCAGTTTTCCCTCCCTTCCCCTGTGGTCTTTCCTGCTATTCCTTATATTCCACATATGAATGAAACCATATGATAATTGTCTTTCTGTGCTTGACTTATTTCACTTAGCATACTCCCCTCCAGTTCCATCCATGTCGATGCAAATGGTGGCTATTCATCTTTTCTGATGGCTGAGCAATATTCCATTGTGTATATGAACCACATCTTCTTTATCCATTCATCTGTTGAAGGACATCTCAGCTTCTTCCACAGTTTCACTATTGTGTAAATTGCTGCTATGAACATTGGAGTGCATATGCATTGCATTTAATTAGAACTTTTTTTTCCTATGGAGGCAAATACTACCAAATTGAGTATAATATTTTTTCTGACTTTCAAATACTTTAAAGTAAATTACAAATAACTCCTGTATATGTTAATTCGCATTCTGCCTTGAATTATCTTATATCTATAATACAATATAAAACTGTTGGCAGGCAAGGGACTGTTTTCAAATCCCCTGCAATGTCTACCACAAAGCCTTGCGTATAGTAATATATGTCCGCATATAAATATACGTTCAATTGAATAGAACATTTTCTTTGGAAATCTTTCAAGGATATTCATGCTAATTTTAGAAAGCCTAGTAACTGGAATTGTATGAGGAAGAGAAGAGCAGCAAGCTGCTTTATTTTGAGTGTTAACAGTTATGTGCTTTGAACCCATACTCAGTACAAGGACACTACAACTAATTTCTCTAGTTTTACCCCAACGATAATTCTTACGGTCCATTTTACCAACGTTCAAATGTTCTAGTCTGTGAGATCTAATCTTATTTTCATAGATAAATCCTTAAAAATCAAATCATCAGTAAGTTTATTCAGTCTAGGAAATGTCAATTTAAAGTCTCTATTTGTGATACATACATTTACTTTGCTAACAACACAACACAAGCCAGTTTCTGCTCACAGTGTACTTGGAAGAGATAAGACTACAAGGAAATAACTATAATACATTGTGTTATGTGCAATGATAGGAGTATGATGAGAGTTCAGATGTAGTACACAGATAGGGAAACCACTGGAGGAGTGTCAAGAATGCGTTTGACAGAGGTTTCGATTGGGAGATACATGATAAACATTAAAAAGAAACAATTAGCAGGACTTCGGCATTTACTGGACTTAAGGACGGAATAAAAAGTCTAGAATTACTATCAGGGTTTTCTAGCTTGGTTGACAGAGTGGATAGTGGACCAACTCTCAGTCTTGAGCATGTAGGAGGAAGAACATACACAGGAGGTAAGATTAAAAGCTTCATTTCAGACAAACATGTTGTACTTGTGCCAACGGAACATTCAGGAGTAAATGACCAAGCAGAGACTTGGAGCCTAAGGCTTAGATGAGACTGTAAAGTAGATTTGAAAAGCAGGAGCATATTGAAAACAGCAACGTTGTTGCCCAAGAAAGAAATCCCAGCAGAACTCTGAAAAACACGGAGATGTGTAGACACAGAAAATCCAGAGAAAGAGACCAAAAAGAAATAGCAGAGGTGCTAGGATGGAAAAAGTTGTCTCTGAAAATGGAGAGAAATGATTTTAAGGAAAGAAGGAATAGTGCATGTAAAAGATGAAAATTTTCCATTTAATTTACAAACTAGTGATCTCTACAACCTCTTCTATTACATAGTATAGGGAAGGTTTGAATTTATAGACATGATTATATTAAAATATTACATTTGCTTGGCAGAAGTTTTTAACTGTATTCTGAAGAGTCCTAGAGATCTGGGTAAGAGATAAAGATGGAGTAAAATGTGTTTGAACAAAGGGCACAGTAGCCAAAGAAATCTGAGTATCACTACTTCATGGCAAAAAAGCATTATATCTAGTCGTGGAATTAAATGAGGCTTTTTGGAACTTTTGCTAAAGCCAAATTTTGAGATCATCTACGCGTGACTTGCTAAGAGATAATTTAAAAACTGGCCCTATGATGGTAGCTTATCTCCGGGCTCTTTTGCTTTAGAGAAAAGTTCATAGAAAGGAATGAGAATGAGGATTTCTTTGAAAAGAGTCACTGGGGTGCTGTGTACTCCCCTTCCCCTCCATGAGGAGCAGTGGTAGCCGCCTTCACCTGGACCTGCAGGGCTTGTCAGGGAACCATGTATGGAGAATGTCTAGAGAGGAGACAGAGCTCACTGGCTAGCTAGCTCCTTGCCTGTGCTGTTCCTGGTCTGCCCTACACTGTTTCTGCAGTGGATTATGGGGAGACTATTCCTGGGGTGAACTTGTTCTGTATCTTCTATGTTATGGAGGACACAGAGAATGGTGTCTGATTCTCTTCTAAAATCTCAAGACAAGAGCTGACTGGAGCTGGCTGAAGCTGGCTGTGTCAGCGGCACAGACTGGGATTAAGTTGCTTTCGCACAGAAGACCAGGCAAAGGATTTTGTTTCCTGTGGGCTCAAGTGGACACTCAGGAGGAAGCTGGTCGAGAACGGTCTTGCAAGAACCCAGCCCAAGAGGACAAGATAATAGGACAACTCCAGCCAAAAGAGGCTGGTGACATTTCACCTGGGGTGAAGGTGGGAAGGAAGAGATGTTAGCAATTATCTGGTAGATACATTACCCATGGCAGTGAACAGTGTCAGAGATTTCCTCAGCCAGGGGTCTTCAAAGAACCCACAAAAATACCTTGTGAGGGAAAGAAACAGTATTTCTTCTCTGCCCTACAGATCTGTTTTCACAGATGCCTCAACACTAAATTAAAACCATTAAGCAAGTAAGACTTTGTGTCCCCTTCACCATTCCTTCATCCTCCACCCCAACTCCAGAGGAGCTGAAAGCAGTGAGTGGGGAAGGAAGAGTGGAAGAGCAAGGGGAAGAAACACAGCCCACACCCCCACTCTCCTCTGCAGAGGCTGGGTCATCGTTGGCTTGGACAGAGGGTGTGAAAGGAATACTAATACTTTTATAGCACTAGCTACCCTGATAGTAAGTATTTGGCATCCTTGATGGAAAGTTTTGAGCACAATAAAGATTATTGCAGTTACTTGTTATTTTTAAAGTAAACTTTAAAATTGTAAACCTTTTTGTTTTAACATTTAAAATTTAACTTACAAATTTTATTATTTTACTTATAAATCTAGAAAATTTTAAAAATAACTTCAAGGGGGTCTTTGATTAATATTTAGTCCCATTTACAAACTTAGTAAAAAAATACCTTTAAAAGTTTAAATGTCAATTACTCATTAAGTAGATTTGCTTTCTTTTAAAAATGTCACATCCTTATCACATGGATTCTTACCAAGCTATAAATAACTCCTGTAAATTTAATAAATTAAACATAAATACAGACATATACATTATTTAAAATATTTCTTTACTGTTTACCAACTTAATGATATTCTCATGCTTTTCTGCTTAAATATTACATACATTTTAAAAACACATATGCAATAGTTTTTACTAAACTTAACCCATGAATAAGAATAGTATGTAGTTTTTGTATTTTATTATTTCTGTCTTTTATTTGAAACCTTCCCAATGTTAAAGCACACCATTAACTAAGGAAACAGTTACCTTGGACAAAAACAAAATTAGAGTTATTTTCTCCTTAAACTGAGGTTGGATGTCAATCAGAAAATTAGGCAGGAATGTGAAATTTGAATCTTCACCTGGCAGTCTCTGAAAGGTGAGTCCTTCAGAATCATGACTGGAACAGAAATTTGATGCCCGGTATGGGGAGCTGGTCCTTCCTGAGCTCAGGACTCCATTACCTAATTCCTCTGTATATTCAAGGAAGTTAATGAAATTCCCACTGATACTGTCCTAATCTCCTTCACTGCTGGGTTGGGTTTCACGTTTCCCCGACTACCTTTAAATCATTTAATATTGTCCCATTTGACTCTGAAGCCACTTGAATGACATTGCACTTTTTACATTTTTATGTAGTTCTTTCCTGACTCTTGGATAGATTGAATTCTCTCATATTGCTTATTAACCATTTTTTAATTAAAGGAGATAGCAGAGAAAATAGGGATTTCTCCATTGATTCATCTCCATGTTAATATTTTATTTCACTTGGTAGGCAATTTTTCATTACCCACCTGGGTCAATCACTACCTCAGGTGTTTAAGATAAAATGATAAGATGTGATGTTATCTTCAAAAATTTTATTCTCATTCCTATTTAGCAGCAGTTACCATCCGTAAAGTTCTGAGTATCAGACTAAATAAAAGCTTTATATTTGGCTGTGTTATTAATTCATTTGATAAATAATCACAGAGCATCAACTTTGTGCCAGGCACTATTCTAGACACTGGGAACAGAGCAGCAAGCAAAACAGACAAAATACGTGCTTTCGTGAAGCTTACACTCTAGGGCAGCTCCGCAGAGCGATGTGCAAGCAGATATGATAGGCGACGAATGCTACAGAAGAACAAAAGAGCATAAAAGGACGGAGCGTGATGGGGTAACTTTCAGAGTTCTCAACAAAGACCTTTTTGACGTCATTTGAGCAGATAAGAAGGCGGTGGACTGATAGTCCTAGAAGGAAATTGAGAAAAGTGAGCAAGTATGGAAAACACTATCCAGAAGCTTCCTGTGCACCTTTCTTGGAAACAAAGCAGCCACGTATTCCTATGTCTCGTAATTCACTGTTTAACATAGAACAAAGGCCTACACACTTTCATTTCCTAAGCCGTCAATATGTCATGAGTTGGCATCGATCCAAAAAGAGGATCTGTCTATAATTCAATATGTAAGCCAAAGGCAAATTACTGTTACAGGAGAGTGAAGGAGCCTAGAAAGCTTGGACATGAGGAAGGGGGTTCCTTTGTACCGCGTTTTCCTTCCTTCCCTCCCCCCAGTCTACCTCATCCTGTTTCCAAGCTCCTGCAGCTGTTCATACCTTCTGCCAGGACAAAAGCTGGGCCAGTGTATGTCTCTTCAGAGGCCTTGTTGTACTGAGACTATCTGGATGCTTCAAACACCTGAATGTGGCGTTCGTGAAGAGGGCTAACAGAATTCCTTCGTCATCGTAAGACTTGGGAAATGCGAGGTCTGTCTGGGATGGAGGCAGATCTGTTGCCCTTGACTCCCACACCAACATCAAAGGTGTGAGCCTGGTTCTCAAGGCTGACGAGAAGGCAGAACATTTTCAGGAAGCATGCATTGCAAACATAATTTGCCACACTGACCTTCAAAGAACATTGGCCTAGCGCCGGTTCAAACAATGTGTAGTCTGACAGCTTGTGTAGACTTAGCAATATCTGGTTGGGAAATGGCTGATCGTTCAAAGAAAATCTACCCAAAACCTAATGTGGTTGTCTGGTCTGTTTATCGTGACTCACCTAGGTTTGAATAATATTCCCATCTGTACTGTGAATGATGATGAGAACTCATTGGGAGCATTGTGGGGTGTTGGCCAGTTCAACCACTTAGAGAAGGATGAGATACCGTTTGCCAAATGCGGTTACCCACCCAGCGCTGCAGCCCCTCAGAGCCCTGTCAGAGGAGCCTCGCCAGCCCCAAACCAGGTCAAGGTGCCCCCACGGCCTCATTCTGGTGAGTCCCTTGCAACTAATGAAATCTTTCCTGAGGCCTCCTGCAAACTATCGGGGGTGGCGGGGGTGGGGAGGGCAGGGAGGGTAGTCTATATGATTGTCAATATAGCTGCCGTGATTCTTAAATAGTCATGAAATTTTCTTGCTATGAAATAAGCTATTCATTATAAAAAATTTTCCCTCATTTAATCTCATTTCAGTAGTTCGATAATGTTAATAAATATTATTATTGTCTTTATTATGTCCAAAACCTGTTTGGTGTGGTTCTAGTTTCTAATCCTGACAAAAGTATCTAAGAGGTACTAAAAATGTATGTTTAGCCAACATTGATGAGGAAACCACTGCGACAAAAAGTGAGTCAGGGAAATGCAGTAGGGATGGAATTGCACGCTTCCATCCCGCCCCGTGAGACAGTCAGCTCCTGAAGCTCAGGGCGCAGTGTCATTGCCTTCTGTGTTTCTGGTATTCTTGGTGTGTCCCCAGGTCCCTGCACAGCGTTTGATCTTCAGTAATCAATTAATCAATGATTACTGAATTGAAACAAAAAGGGATTAATCAACAGAACATATAGTTAACAATATTGTATGTTTGGAAGTTACAAGAGTAGATTTAAAATTTTTCATCACAAGAAAAGAACTGGTAATTTTGTGAGGGGATAGTTAAGTACACTTAACTGTGATCATCACTTTGCAATATATACATATATCAAATCATTATGTTGTATGTCTTACACCGATACATTTTAAAAATCATTAGTGGCATAATCTAAAGCTCTAGGTAAAATAGAAGGAGTTCTGGATGGTGGAAATTGTATCTAGTTCTCTTTCTCTTATTACTGGAAGTTTCAGGGCACATGAAAATTATTTTGGTAGAATGTGGTAAAATATACTATCTTTCAAAGGATAACAGTAAGAGGGACCATGTGATTCCATTCTAAAGTCTTCACACTTGTTAACTCCTTTCATCCTTTCAAGCGTTCCTCTTCCTTACCCAGTAGCAATAAAGAATCAAAACCCACATACTCCACCTTCTCTCTGGTGTCCCTTCTTATACCATAAACCCCAGAAACTTAACAGTTGGGAGTTAAGTGTTGCCATCTGCTAAGATTTATATTTCAGATGTGGGGCTCAGGTGATCTTTTTGGTTGCTGTCGGCTCTCAAGCATGACGGGAGACACGGGCTTTTCCTGCTACAATATCCCAGTGTTCAGATTCTGGATTTATGGGTGTCAGAGGGCAATGTCAGCAGATACGGTGGCTTTCAGATCTCAGCAGTGACCCAGTGCCTCATCTTTAGTCTCACAGATGTTGTGACAGCAACTGAAGTGTGAGTGGCATCCTGACTCCCCTTTGTCCTGATTGTGATAAAGACTGTGCCCCCCTGGGTGGGCCAGGTGCAAGGTGCCGCTCTTCAAGCGATTTGTGGGTTCACTGCTCCAGCCCTTCCACTGAGACTGCAAACACCTAATTCCCTGTCTCATTTACAGTTTAGCTTAAAATAGAGTGGTTTCTGTTTCCCACAAGTGAACACTAACTTAACAGACTCGCTCACCGCCCATAACTCTGTTCTTCCTACTTCCTTCCCGCTCTCTTCTGGAGAGAGGTAACTTCACAATATTTTTCTTTCTTCAGCTAGAACTAACGAATTCAGTTACTATTGGGAAATGCACAATATCTTTTCATCTTGTAAGAAATTGTGTTAACTGTGGCTTCGGTAAAAAAGATAGCGTTACTTATAGAGAATATATCTTTAAATTAGTGCAGAAGGAGATTAAGCAAATATTTAAATGGTTTTAGAGTGATTTTATTAGATGAATCTTTGGAATGTGTAGGGTTGAGAGACTGATGAAATAAGAAATAAAGTAAAAAATGTAATTATAACTCAGCACGCATCTCCTTCTGGCTACAGGGCAAACAGCACACATGAAATCTCTTTAATCAGGGAAAGTGTCAGTTATATGGACAGGAAACAGAAAAACATGTCTTATACTGAAATATGTACTTTTAAAAACTAGTTTACCCAGATCAAGAAAACTCTTCCAGTCTTTCTTTATATCATCTTCCTGGGCATAGAACTAGTTTTGTAAATATAAATATACTTTTATTATGTTATTGTGGTATAACTTTACCTGCAAGGTTTCCAACATTTATAAACAGATCCCTGAGTTGACCTTATTTGAAATCCAGATACCCTCTCTTTTATTTCAGCAAGTGACATGTCTGTCATGTGGTAGAAAGTGTTTCAGTTCGATCTAAATATATTTTCCTGCAATATCATTTCAGAGCCCTGTAGAAAAATCAAGGAGTGCTTCAAAACTTCCAGTGAGAATCCCTTAGCAATTAAAAAGGTAAAGAAACAACTATTTACAGTTACCTTATTTAGTTCAACTTCTGTCATTTCCTCTGCTTTTCTTCACATACCTTTCTGAAAAGGTAACATTTCACAATATTCTTTACAGCTTAAATTTTTTTTTTTAATTTAAATTCGATTTAGTTAACATACTGTATTATTAGTTTCTGGGGTAGATTTCAGTGACTCATCAGTTGCATATAATACCCAGTGCTCATTACATCACCCTCCTTAAAGCCCATCACCCAGTTACCCCATCCCCCCACCCCCAGCCCTCCAGCAGCCCTCAGTTTGTTTCCTAGAGCCTGGAGTCTCTTATGGTTTGCCTCCTTCTCTGTTTTCATCTTATTTTATTTTTCCTTCCCTTCCCCTATGTTCATCTATTTGGTTTCTTAAATTCCACATGAGTGAAATCATACGGTATTTCTCTTTCTCTGACTGACTTATTTCACTTAGCATAATACCCTCTCCTTCCATCCACGTCATTGCAAATGGCAAGATTTCATTCTTTTTGATGGCTGAGTAATATTCCATTTCCCTGATGACTAGTGAGGTTGACATCTTGTCATGTTCTTACCTGCCATCCTTATATTTTCTTATGAGAGATGTGTATTCAAATATTTGCCCACTTTGTAAATTGGTTGCTGGTCTTTTTATTATGAAGTTTTAAAGGTTCTTTATATATTCTAGATAAAAATTATTTTGTCACATATACATTTTGAAATATTTTCTTTCAGTCTGAGGCTTACCTTTTGTTTTTTATAACAGTGGCTTTTGAAGAACCAAAATTTATAACTTTGATGAAACCCAAATTTAAAATTTTTCTATCATAGTTTCAAGTCCACATGATGTTTACCTCTCTATTGTGCCTTACTGTAAAGGGTACCCTCTAGTACAATGTAGAATAGAAGTGATGAGAGCAGACACCCTTGCCTCGCACCTAATTATAGAGGAAAAGCTTATACTTTCATCATTGATTGCGACATCAGGTTTTTTATAGATGCCCTTCATATGGCTGAGGAAGTTCCTTTTCCTTCCTAGTGTTCTGAAAGCTTTTATCAGAAATAGGGATTGGTTTTTGCCAAATGCTTTTTCTGCATCTATTTGAAATGATCGTATTTTTCTTTTTCAATCTGCTAATATGGTGAATTACATTGGTTAACTTCTAAAGGTTAAACTACCCTTCCATTGCTGGGAAAAAACCCTTGTTGGTCATGTTGTGTTAACCTTTTTATATATTTAATTTCATAAAATATTGTTTAACATTCTTGTGTCTATGTTCATAAGTTGGCAGTTTCCTTGTAATGTCTTTTGTGGTTTTGGTACTAGCATAACACTGGCTTCATAGAATAAGTTGGGAACTTCTCTTTAAAATTCTGGGAGATTTTATGTAGAATTGATATTATTTCTTCCTTAAAAGTTTTGTAGAATTCTTCAGTGAAGCCATCTGGGTCTGGAGTTTTCCTTGAGTCAGGGTTTTGTTTTGTTTTGTTTTTTTTAAGATTTTATTTATTTATTCGACAGAGACAGCCAGCGAGAGAGGGAACACAAGCAGGGGGAGTGGGAGAGGAAGAAGCAGGCTCATAGCGGAGGAGCCTGATGTGGGGCTCGATCCCATAACGCCGGGATCACGCCCTGAGCAGAAGGCAGACGCTTAACCGCTGTGCCACCCGGGCGCCCCTGAGTCAGGGTTTTTAACTACAAAATCAGTTTCTTATTTTCATATAGATATAGACCGTTCAGATATAGACCATTCAGGTTATGTGTTTCTTCTTTAGGGAGCTTTGGTAGTTTCTATTGTTCAAAGAATTTGTCCATTTCATCTAAGTTGTTGAATTTACAGATAAAAAGTCATTCATAACATATCCTTTTAATGATTATATGATCTGTAGAGATGTTCTGCCTCTCATTCCTGACATTGGGAACTTGTGTCTTCTTTTTTTCTAAGAGTCTAAGTAGAGGTTTGGTAGTTACCTTGATCTTCTCAAAGAATAAACTTTTCATTTCATTGATGATATCTCTTGTTCTGATTTTCTCTTTCTATTTCATTGATTTTGGTTCATGTCTTTATAGAAGAGGGAAGCTTAGGTCACTGAGTTGAGATATTTTTCCTTCCTAATATGATCATATATTATTATAATCTTTTTAAATAAACACTGCTTTGGCTGCATGCCTCAAATTTTACAATGTTGAGCTTTCATTTTCATTCCGTTCAAAATACTCCCTAATTTACTCTTAAATTTCTTATCCATGGGTTACTTAAAATTATGTTGTTTAATTTCCAAATATTGGGGTATCTTAAAGATATCTTTATGTGGTTGATTTCCAGTTTAATTCCATTGCATTCAGAGAATATACTTTGTGTACTTTGAAACTTTGTATATTTATTGAAACTTGTTATATGGCCCAGAATATGGTCGACTTTGATACATTTTCCATGTGCCATGAAAAGAATGTTCACTCTGCTGTTGCTGGGTAGAATGTAATATAAATACCAGTTAGGTTGGTTGATACTGTCATTCAGGTCTTCCGTAGCCTACCGATTTGCTCTCCACTTTTTCTATCAATTATTCAGAAAGAGGTGTTGAAATCCCTGACTATAGTATATTTCTCTTTTAATTTATATCAGTTTTTTCAGAGCTCCAGTGGCATAATCAGTTAGTACATGGTACTTATATCAGTTTGGAATCATGTATTTTGAAGCTCTCTTATTAGGATTATTACTATTTAGGTTTATTACGTCCTTTCGATGAAATGACCCTTTTATCATAAAATTACTGTCTTCAATCCTGATAACATTCTTTGGTTTGAAATCTGTTTCATTATAGAACAAACTATTCAGGTTTTCTATTTCTTCTTGAAATGATTTTGTTTATGAAATTATTCATTTCATTGAAACATTCTAATTTATTGATAATGTTATACATAATAACCTCATATTCATTTTTAAATCTACCCAGGATCTGTAAGATGTATCCTTTTACGGGGCACCTGGGTGGCACAGCGGTTAAGCGTCTGCCTTCGGCTCAGGGCGTGATCCCGGTGTTATGGGATCGAGCCCCTCCTCTGTTATGAGCCTGCTTCTTCCTCTCCCACTCCCCCTGCTTGTGTTCCCTCTCTCGCTGGCTGTCTCTATCTCTGTCAAATAAATAAATAAAATCTTTAAAAAAAAAAAAAAGATGTATCCTTTTACCTATCAGTTTTGTTAATTTATGTCTTTGTTTTTCCTGATCAGTGTCCATAGTAGTTTATCAATTAGTGTAAGAAAGAACTAATTTTTGTGGGGTTTTTTGATTCTCTGTTATATATTTCTTTTCTATTTTGTTGATATATGTTATCTTTTCCCTCTTTCCATGCACATACTTTATTTTATTGTTCTTTACTTGACTCTTTTATCTTTCTAAAATATATATTTAGATATAAATTCTTCTTGGAGGATTGTTTTAACTGCTTTCATAATTTTTGTTACCAGCATTTAAGTTAAAATTTTTTTCTAATTTGCCCTATAATTTCTTTTTGCCTCATGACTTCGTGGCTGGACATTATGTATGAAAAGTTATTTGTAGGAATCTGAAGTTCATGATAAAAGCACTTTTTTCCAAAGAGAACTTTGTGCTTGTTTCTGTAGGACCCAGAGGCCCTACCAGCCTCTACTAACTTAAGCCAAGTTCAAACCTTGACCTTGGGTTATATTTCTTTAAGGACCATTGCACTTCTAGGTCACTTTCATCTTCAGGCTGTAGCCCTTCGTTGGCCCTTAATTGGGTCCTGAGTTTTAAGTCCTGTCTTTCAGGACCTTGTAAGCTCTCAGAAGAAAAGTTTTCACTCTCAAAAGAAAGACTTTAGGGCAAAAATGGCTACTGTACTCCCTACAGCTGAGACTTCTCACTTCCCCTTTACTTTGGGCTATTAATTCCTGCCTTATTCACTCCTCAACAGTTTTAATTACTTTAAATCTTAATCTGCCTTTTTCGTTGCATCCAGTTGAAGGGTTGAACCAAAAAATATATATTGCTGTTCCCTAAAACAGAAAATCTTGTTACATAATAAACGTTAACAAAAGAATGCATCAGTATGCAATATAGCTTTATTTTCGTTACAATAGTTCAGTATTGTTCCATCAATTCCAATCATCACAGTCCCCGGTTATCGACATATTCGGCTACTGGCTTCTGCGTGTATTAAATATCACTCACTTCTGAAGGTTAAACGCCTTCTCTGGAATAAGCACATAGATCTAAGTCCTTCTATAATTCTTCTTGGACTTAAAGCTCTTATAATCTTTTTTATTTTTAAACTATAGAGTATATTTACCTCCCAGAACAAGAAAATAGCCTTTCTCTTTCCTCTTCCAGTTAGTCAAGGGAAGTAATTTAGCTGAGCTCTCTAATTCTCCAGCTCTCAGCTGCCAGTCAGCAGAGCAAGGAAGCAGCATGTAATGTCTTCACAGACATTGCGTGGAATCTCTGGACTGTCTTCTTCCTGTCATAAATCTTCCTAACTTAACAGAAAAATCTCATGTGTTATAAGTTGGTTGTTATCTGGAGGAGCAAGATAATAAAGGTTACACACTATTCAAAAATTGTTATCTTGGTGTTTGACCAAGGGTTTAAGATGGCTTCACAGGGGTGCCTGAGTGGCACAGCGGTTAAGCGTCTGCCTTCGGCTCAGGGCGTGATCCCGGCGTGATGGGATCGAGCCCCACATCAGGCTCCTCCGCTGGGAGCCTGCTTCTTCCTCTCCCGCTCCCCCTGCTTGTGTTCCCTCTCTCACTGGCTGTCTCTATCTCTGTCGAATAAATAAATAAAATCTTAAAAAAAAAAAAAGATGGCTTCATAAAAAGTAAATAATACATCACTATGGGTTCTGTCTCCAAATGCAAATATTTGATCATTAGATTTTTAAGGGAAGATTAAAACTAACCTCTCTTTACTTTCATGTCTATCTCTTATTTATCTACAATATTTCTCATTCATTTTATATTCAACTAAATGTAAGTGGATGCGAATGCATATTGATTATATTATACCTTTGATTCAGGAAGAAATTAAGGTAAAAAAGCCACTGTCTCCTCCAAAACCATGCTCTACTGCTGACTCTTGTTCTTCAGAGGTGATGAGTACCAAGACTGACGTCAAAGAGAACACTGTTTGCATACCAAACTATCTGGATCAGGAAATCAAAGTAAGAGGCAGATTTACTAAATCTGTAACTTGGGAACAGCATGAACATACAAAAAAATCACATTACTAACATCCTTAAGACTCTTTAGCGGTTCCCCTTTAACAACTGAATTGATTTAAAACCACTTAGACTGAAATGCAAGGCCTACTTCTTTTTTTTTTAATAATATTTTTTTTTATTATATTATGTTAGTCACCATACAGTACATCCCTAGTTTTTGATGTAAAGTTCCATGATTTATTACTTGTGTATAACACCCAGTGCACCATGCAATACATGCCCTCCTTAATACCCATCACCAGTCTATCCCATTCCCCCACTCCCCTCCCCTCTGAGGCCCTCAGTTTATTTCCCAGAGTCCATAGTCTCTCATGCTTCATTCCGCCTTCTGATTACCCCCCCTTTCTTCTTCCCTTTCTTCTCCTACTGATCTTCCTACTGCTTATGTTCCATAAATGAGTGAAATCATATGATAGTTGTCTTTCTCTGCTTGACTTATTTCACTTAGCATTATCTCCTCCAGTGCCGTCCATGTTGCAGCAAATGTTGAGAACTCGTTCTTTTTGATGGCTGAGTAATATTCCATTGTATATATGGACCACAACCAGTCGCTGTTACAGAAACACAACCTTCAATTTAGACATAATGAAGACCTTGGCATTTGCCGACAAACTCGGCTCTTTCTTCCCATGTTTTTCTCTATCATCCTTGATGCTTGGGAGGCACTACTTCTTGCTGGTGCCTGTATAATTTCCTTCACGTACTTGAAGTCAGTGATTCCTCCAATCAACATTCATCTCTGCCTCTTATCTGTGGAAAACTCTTTCCTCAAACCTACTCTGCCTGAGGTTATAAACTTAGTTATATTTATATTTATAGTAATGTGTCATATCAGACTACTGGAAGGTTCTCTCCAGCCACAGTTATTTCTGAGAATGACATATAACAAAGAGCGAATCAATCGGCTGATGTTTGTTTTCCTCCTTTGTTTTCCTTCTTTAGACCCTTTTGGTAACCTCCACATTGCCTCACTGTAAGACCCACTGCAATGAATTAAGGCTGAAAGCATTGTAATGATGACTTTGCTAACAGTTGTAAATGAGTTATCCGTAGTAGCAATTACAAATAGCAGAGCAGATTCTGAGGATTGTTATTGAATAGTCCCGAAAAGGGACTATTTCAAAAGTAAAATGTAACAGTGGCATGGGGTATAATTATGCTGATGATTAAAACTGGGAAGGAAAATAAAAGGGATGGAGAAGAGGGGAGTATCTGCAGACAAGAGTGGGGTTATACATGATTTCCAGATGCTTCTGGTGAAAGACTCCCGATTATATAGAGTCTTCAGAATCACTGTCCATGTTACCCGCCACACTCTGGCACCACTGATTCTCTATAATTTGCTCATTCCCACCTTTAGGAACTTTTCCTACTAAGAAATCTCTTCTCCTTGGTCCTCTCAGTGGTCACCTTCTTCTCATTAAGGTCTCAGTAAAAATTTCTCTCGGAAATACTTACCCTGATCACCAATCTAAAGTAGCTGCCTACTTACTCTCTATCCTACGACCCTTTGTTATCTTTGACGTAGCGCATGCCTATCTGATGTGTTTGTATTCATTTGTTTCAATAGTGTCTCTGCCTCTCACCCCACTCACACTAAAATCTTATAGGATCTCACACTCCTCTGTCTTGGTTCCTGCTTTATCTTTCATGCCTAAATAACTGCTAGGCGTCGAGTAATTATTAAAAAATTAAAAAGAAAAGTTCTACTGAGATCAAAGTGGAACTGTAGAAAATCAGCTGGCATAGGCCCTCTCTATAATATGTCATCTGATATGCTCACATCTGATCTATGCAACCAAACCATAAACTGACTGCAGTTTTAGTCAGGTTGTCTTACTTCCTTAAGCACATCAATAATAGACCAGCAGCATGATCCTGTAGAACTGGACTTTGGGGCATCAATTAAAGGGCCCTCCTCCCAAAAGCATCTTCTACCTCACAGATATTGACTTAACTGGACATTAATACAAATTCCACTAAAATGTAAACTCTTTGAAGGAAGAGATCCTTTCTATCTTGTTCACAACCGATTCGTCAGCACTCATCACTTTGCTTGAAAACTATTAACTGGCACATACACAGCATGGAATTTTATCAAATAGTTGGTGGCTATTTGGAAATAAATGAAAAAGAGGGGGTAAAGTGAGAAAATAGGTCTTACCAAAATTTTTTGGCTTGTATAAATGAATCCTAGAAAGAGATTTCATTTTAGTGGTATTCCAACCTTACATACCTTCTACAAAAAAAATCTGAAATATCTTCTAATTTCCTACTATCGAGGCTGGTAACTCTGAGTGGCTATGAAGGCAAGATATGTTTGTGCAGGGGTGTGTATGAAAGAGTATACAGTTTCACAATTACTACTTTAGAGGAAAAGAAAAACAAAATTCTGTGTCTCTTACTATCTTGTCTTTAGACTTCTTCTCAAAAATCTTGAATTTACAGAAATAATAGTCTCTTTACCATTGACATGAAAAGTTTGCCAAACACCTTCATTTATTTTGTAAATATCTAATATCAATGACAAAATACTAGAGTTTGGGAATATAGTTCATTCCTTCATTCACACTGCTTATGAGAGGGATTGTACAGACATTGTAAGAACATTTAGGAGGAGATTTTGGAGCTGAGAGATTCTTCAAGGGGAAAGAAACCTAAAGAATATTTAAGATATAATTAAAAGATGAAAAGAAATATGGAAGAGATCATTCCCACACAAGAGACCTTCATATCTAAAGCTAAGAGGCGAGAGCACTGTTTATTCAAGGAACTAAAAACAATATGGCAGACTCAGAGAGTGCGGGGAGAAGGCTGCAGGGGATGAGGCTGGCGAAGCTCTTCGGAGACCAGAAATAAAGGACTTTCAAGCTGTATTGAGGTGTTCAGATTCATCTGAAGTGCTGTGGGAAGCTAGTGAAGAATTTTAAGCACTGAGTTATACTGAAATTACTTTGTAAGTGTAAGGATTACATGGTCAGATCTGTACTTTAGAAAAATCAGTCTAGATACAATATGCAGAATTAATCTGGAGGGTGGAGGCAAAATTGCAGGGAAGGTACTCTGCTTCCAAACGGAGGATTAGGTCCGAGACTTAGCTTCCTGCTGTAAATAACTATATCACTGGGAAAAACACATGAAGAGACTGTTTTCAGGCATTAGGCAACAGACAGTATAGATTTATGACAGTTGAGAGAAGGGAAACCATTGGGATGATTTCCACACTCAACCTAGATTTCAGCCGGGGGCACATTCCTAATCACGGCACCGAGAAGTGGAGCCCAAACCGAGAGGAACGTCTTCCCTAGGTAGAGAAAACAGAGCTCAGAGTTTGGGGATTCTGAGGTGGCTGGAATTTACAAAGAGGAATCTGCAGAGAGAATGAGCTCCAGAAATCTGTAAAGGGTTCCATGAGTCTTCAGTTCAGCATAAATCGCACACGCACAGGATGAGATTCTGAGACCTGGCAGAAGAAAGCTAATGGGAGGTAGCCCATCGCTTAGAGATGCTGACGTTCTGACGTGCCAGAGCAGAGAGACCTTGCTGAACACACCAGGAATTCAACTGAAACCCCAGAAAGAGAATAGGATGCTCTAGCCCTACAGGAGGGGCTACTCTAGGTCTATAATCTCAAATCCTGAAATCAAGCTTCAGCAGATCAAATTCACCTGCCAATATATTAAGTACCTTCCAGAAAAAAACTCAATGAAAAGAATGCAGGAGATTTCCTTAAAGGACATATTCGACTTCCTCTCACTAAAGGGATAATTATAGTCTCTCAAAGTTGATCACTGAGTGATCCTAAGTTAGAAGAAGCGGAAGCAACGTGTAATCATCATATTGATGAAAAAACCATTAGAGGCAGAGTAGCCTAGGGAATCTTTTTTAAAAAAGAAAAAATTTCAGGCAGCCTGGGGAAAAGCATGTTGCAGAGCGGCCCAAGCCAGAACTGATGATAGTTTAGACTGGGTCAGGGCCGGGGGGTAAAAAGGAACGGAGAGATTCGAGAAATATTTAGAAGAAAGAATTTACTGAACGTGTTGTCTAGGAACATATTGTAGATGCGAGGGAGCTGTCCAAGGTAGAGAAAGATGGGTTTAGTTTTAGATGATCTGGACTCAAAGTACCTGTCGTGTATCTGCGTGGATACATTTGGTAGGCAGATGGGTATAAAGGACTGAATTTCAGATACGTCTAAATTCTAAGAGGAGACACAATTTAGGATCAAAGTGGCAACATCGTTACTTGTGCTTAATGTTTTGTACTTTAATATTTATTATAGTCCAGTTTTATTACAGTTATTTCATATATTTATCTCCTCTGTCATCCACACTTCAGCCCTTAGCTCCAGATAAAAAAGTCAAGGATGGATTGACAAAAGGGAATTATATTTCCCACCCATTGGCCCAATGACTGTGTTCAGGGAACTGAGGGAAAATGACTCCAGCTAGATTCACGCACTGTACAGAGGGGCAGTACAGACAGGGACAGTTTTGTGACTGGAAAATCTCCGTTAAAACCTCTGGTACAGCGGGGAAAGATCCATTCCCCCAAAAGAAGAAAAGCCAATCTCTCCTCCAGAAAATGCGGGTACTGAGCAGGCAAAAGAAGAGAAACATTGTATCGCCTACCCCAAATCCTTACTGGTATTGGAGATGTTTTGTTCTAAGGTTCCACTGTACGCTGTTTGAAATCTGGTTCCCAGGCTAAAATCCCAGTTGACCTAATCGAGCTTCACGCTCAGAGTGACATTTGGGAAGATGGGATTGTGGAGGAAGTAAAGAAAATCTTATTATAGCCCTTGTGCCGTGTATTTGCTCGCTGTGTGACTCTAATATTTTCTGTTAGATTCTGGCGAAGCTCTGTCACATTTTACGCACTGATTCTCTGGCAGAAGTTCTACAGTGGCTGCTTCATGCAAGCTCAAAAGGTGAGAGTAAAATAAGCATTTGCAGACACGGAGCTCAGTGTATCATCAGAAAGTAGGGATGTGCCAATATCTGAAGTTTTCTACCTTGGCTTTGCAAACATACTGTTGCAATATAACTTCCCTAGTGATTCAGTATCCGAGTCTCTGCAGTCCTCTGTGATTGACTGCATGCAACTGGTCATTCGATGACCCCAAATTCGGCATGCCCTAATTTAGACTTCTTGGGGTTTGCTATGAAGCACTGTGTCCAGGGCTGGTTTGTGCTGCTTCTCCAGGTGCACACACCCAGGGGTCTCCCTGAGCATATTTTCTGGCCTGCTGTGGACTCTGAGCACAGAGCCTGTTTCCTTTCTCCGGTACGGATGGCCGTAGCACGGCCTTCCAAGTTCTAGGTTCTAACAGCCTTGCCAGTTTCCCCACCAAAGCCATCAATTCAGTCCTCTCTGAGCCTCCTTTGGGGCCTTTGGGGTCTGTTCCATGAAAGCATATGCCAGTCTCAGGTGGGACAACCATAAGTAGCATAGAGTGTCTGTCCTGAAACCTCGCTGGTCATCAGACTGACACAGGCAGAACTTTGGAGGTGGATGGAGCCCGAGGATTTGTATTTTTAACAAGTTCCCAGATGATGCTGATAATGCTGGTCTGGCGGCCACTCTTTGAGAATCTGCACTAATAAAGGTTGGGAAATATCAGTGAGTTAGGGATAGACTAATATTTTTGAATAGGGAGCACTTTGGAAATTGTCTTTTATCCAGGAATTCTAGACTACTTGGCAAGCAATTAAGAAGTATTTGAGGGTAGGAGTCTTTAGTTCTTATCTTTTTTTTTTTTTCCTTTTTAAGGATGTAACTTTAAAAAAATATGCACAAATAATATGGGCTTATTGTTGGGGGAAAAAAACCCAGCTGAACCAGAAAAAATACAAGAAAAGAAGAGCAATAATCAATCAAATCATCACAGACATCATTTCCGTCATTATGACTTCTGTACATATCTTTAGAGATATGCTCCTAACTATTACTTGTTAGTCTATTTTAATGAGATCATATCGTACTTATTATTTTGAATAGGTATGTTTTCTTTTTTTATTTGGCAGCAGCCTGAAAGGCTGGGTTTTGTACTCAATATTTAAAAGTTATTCCACTGTATTCCATTGCTCTGTAGTATGACAGGTCCACAGAAATCAGGGTGATGTGAACCAACTTTTCCACAGAAACCTTGACTCACAGATAAATGCCTACTCAGAAAAGGTATTACCAGCTTTTCACACTAGAGTGCTGGATAAAAGAATGAATCCCGTGCTTCTAGCCAACGTGATAATTATAACCTTCATGCCTACCCCCTTTTTCTTAAAAGCAGAAAAAGAGTGGGTCTCAGCTTTGATTCATGCTGAACTGGCTGAAATAAACTTGTTGGCCCAACGAAGAAACAGCACGGCAAATCTAACAGCAGAGACTAGAAAGCCACCCAAAGTTAAATCGCCCCCAAATTCACCTGCACAATTGAAAGTGCTGACCAGAACGAAGCAAGGACATCAACCAACCAGGTAAATCGATATACTGGCTACCTACAGGGTACGTAGTACAGAAAGACTTAATTTGCTTTTTGTTATCTTTCAAAACACTAAGCATGCGGATGTCTTCAGTCTCTTCTTTATTCGGTAAATGACCACAGTGTGTATTTATTTTCTTTCATTTTCATGAATGTAATATGAGAATCATTCTAAATCCAATTGTAGCCATCCAGACATCTAAGAAAATGTAGTTTTTTTCATTTGTTCTACAAATGGAAGCAATAAAGGAAACTGAAATTGTATTATTGTTATGTATTTTGTTAAATGCATATCACACAAGTATCACTTTTTTTCGTGTAGAACAATGCTAGATTAAAATAAATTGCTTCACTTAATTTTCTCTGGCACACTCCTGGACGCCGCTAGACTGAAAAATAACTATGACAGGAATTGGAAATTATTTTAATATAAATTTTTCTTAAACCTTATTATTTCAATGACAGAAGAAAATACATATTTATGTATAATATGGTGAAAGAATGTGATAAGATATTATTTAAGTAGGGAGAAAAAATCTTGTTGCTTTAAAATAAAAAGTTGGCTAAAAAGCTGAAATCAAGAGAAAATAAATATTCAAGACCCAAGTCACTTTAAAAATCACTGAGACAGAGAATTTTGTATTGCAATTTGTCTCCACCTTAAAGTTTCCATAAAATGAGAAACTGGGAAATAGGGTCAGTCTTTCTACATTAGTGAATAATGTATGATATTGTTTAGATGTTTACTCAAAATCAGAAGAATTTTTCTTTGGAAAGTACACTTAATGCTGTCTGCATTGAAAAACAAAGAATTGGGATAGAATATTTAAGATATATATGTACTTAGCTTATCGATGATAGTGCAGTCTATAGAAAATACTTGTTTGTATCTTTGAATTTCATTTTCTCTTCTCCAATTATCTAGAGTGTCAAGTCAAGGATCTGAAGGAAGTAAGGAAGTGCCAAAAGGTTAAGTACAGTTTGTGATAATTACTGAGTTGGTATAGGGAAACCAGTAAGTATTGAACTCTTTAGGGACACAGACAAGGATCTATGGTTTTATAGGCAGTAAAATTCAATGACGATTTCTAGTTACTTTTAAGGGAGAGTGTCCACTGAATTTCTCATCGAGATAAATTTGACATAAACTTAACTTTGTTTGAAAGGCAAAGTGCCCCATCAGAGAAAGACAGATACTCTTTGAGAAGTAAGATAGCAGGATAGCAGGAAACATAGGTTTAGTCTTGCCAACCCGGTGATAGGAGAAGCCCTGCACGGACCTAACAAAAACACAATGATCTCAGAGTTTGGTTCTTCATAGCTTAACTGTCAAGCTAAGTTATTTTAACTAGAAACCAAGTTGATCAGAGAAAACAGTAACATGGCAATCGGCCGTGAGCAGATGCTCTATGAGACAGCTGAAGTATGGGAGAGGACAGAGTTGTGTCCTCACCAGAAGCCCAACCACACCCTACAATTTGGACCAAGAAAAATAAAGAATTGTAGCTTGTCCTACTTTGGTCCAGAATAGGCCAACTGAAATGTCCCTGTGTGTTTGGCAGCGCCTAACCTTAAAACAAGTGTAACAACAATGACCACAGAGCAACAACTCGGAAGTATGTCGATAAGCCTCAAACAAAAGTCTGTCCTGTGGTTTCTCCAAGTTTCTCTTATACCAGGAATCATATGGTGATCAGAGTTCTTTGAGGTCACTCTAAACCCCAGCAGCTTTTGTTGGGGTTAACCAAACCCCAAAGAGTCTATACGTGCTAACAGGCAATAAGAAAGACAGTTTAGAAGTTAGAAAATACTCCCTTACTCTGACACACCAAGGATAGTCCATTGTGTCTGACTTCTACCAAACTCCTCACCCTAGAACTACAAAATCACAACAGGGATGGTTTCTGTTATTCAACTTCGTGTCTTACCTGTTGGCCTCTGTCTGGATATTTGAAGAAGTTTTGTATAAGAAGCCTCAATCATACTTCTTCATTTCCAGTGGTGATAGACAGCACCTCTCCAGATTCTTATTCCTGCTTGAGTCTGACCCTATAGGTTTTGGGGAGATCTTATAAGTATAATGAACTTGTTCTAATCTGTTTGTCAATTTTCTTTTTTGTCTATCAGGACCATAAATCCTTTTCCTTTCTTTCATTGGTCCCATCCTTGCCTATCATCTTTACGATCACCAGTTCTAATGAATTCCTTTCAAAATAATGTTTGATTTTGAGAGGATAGAACATATCCTGCATGTTATGGAACAAATGACTCATTAAAAATGAGCAGGTGGTAAGAAAGATAAGAATAGATTCTTTTGTGAATTGGGGTTATATTTAATTCACCTAAACTTCATATAGTTTGGGGGTTTGTGTGTGTGTCATTTGGTACTAAAACATGGCAGAAACTATATTCGATGTCTCAATTTTGGTCTTACTTAGTTTTTCTTTTTTCTATTTCAGAGGCTGAGCACAAGCCCACATTGTTTATAAGAAGAAATAATATGAAAATGCCCATTGCAGAATATTTCAGCAAACCAAAATCTCCTCCCAGGCCTAAAATTCAGGAAAGCATATCAACAAAACCAATGTCTGCAAGGATTATGCAACAAGGAGGCAATCTCTCTCCCCAGAGAGCGTTTTATCCTTAAACATTCCAAAGGTAGAAATTCTAGACTGAGCTATTTCTTTCACAAACATGAGCTTCACTCCATAACAGTATCAGATTATTTTTAAAAAGTATTTTGGCATGAGAGAATCCGTATCTGGTGGCACATGTAAATCTCAGAGCACCTGTATATAATGTACTAAATAAATAATAATGGAGACAGTATTTCTATTTGTAGTTAATTTAGCACCATGTGTAAAAGAAGTATGTTTATTTATATACTCCATTTCTAGTCTTGCACTGATTGCATTTGTACATAAGCATAGGGTCCTGATACTAGAAAAACCGTCCATAACAGAATTAGGTAGCTGCAGTTTGACACATGCCCCAAACTCTTGGTAGAGAAAAAACAAAACCAAACACAGAATTTTAACATCTGAGCTAATTTTTACAATCTACAGTGTTCAGTGCTGTTGGATGGATTCTGAATGGATTCTATGGTGATAATGGAAAAATACTGGCCTCCTCCCCAAAAAAGGTATAAACATTATCACTAATTTATGAGCCAGAAAAGAACTAGTTTCTACTCTTTGCTAATTGTGAATGATATTAACAAATTTCCTAATATTTAGCTTTTTTGTATTTTTAAAATAAACCACTCTTGGGCCATGGCTGCTATTCTTTCAGTGTATTGCTGGATTCATCTACAAATTAGCCAATCTTTTAGAATGTGCGCCACGATAGTCAAGAGATACTGTAAATTTTGTGTATGTGTACATACCCCTTTTTTCTTTTTTTAGAGTGGGAGTGGGGGGAGAGGCAGAGGGAGAGAGAGTGTTTAAGCAGACTCCCTGCTGAGCGTGGAGCCTGACGTGGGGCTCGATTTATGACCCTGAGATCATGACATGAGTCGAAATCAAGAGTTGGACGCTTGCCCGACTACGCCACCCAGGCACCCTGTATCTGTGCAATTTTAATGACAAATTTATATCATACTTCATTGTGTATCAGGAATCATTCTACACACTTTGGATATTGTAATATTTAATTTTCACAATGACTATTCGAGAGAGCTACTATTGCTATTCTCTCTTCTTTTAATAAGAAAACCGAGGTGCCGAGAGTTGTATTCATTGGGATAGGGTCAACAGTTGTAATAAATGTCATCTTTCAAATACAGTAGTGTATTATTTCTCACATAAGAGTTCAAAGTGTGTATTTTGATGTACAACAATCCATTAGTTGCGTATAATACCTCATGCTCATCCCAACATGTGCCCTCCTGAATACCCACCACCGGGTTAAAACTAATGATGTACCATATGTTGGCTAACTGAACATAATAATAAAAAAATAAATAAATAAAATAAACCCAACAAAGTGTGTGTTCTTAGTCTGCAGGTGATTTTGCTTAACTTGGTGATTCAGGGGCCCAGGATCCTTCCATCCTGTGACTTAACATCACCCAGGGTTTCACTGTCAATTGCATCCTGCTGGCAAAAGAGGGAGAGGGAAGTGGAAGAAAGTCTTGATTTCCTTTGGCTGCTGTAATAAATTACCACAAACTTAGTGGCTTAAATCAACACAAATTTAATCTCTTACATATCTGGGGCACAGGGGTCCGAAATGGGTCTCACTAGGGCTAAAATCAAGGTGTTGGCAGGGCTATATTCCTTTTAGAGGCTTTAAGTGAGAATCTGTTTCTTTGGTTTTTGTAACTTCTAGAAGTTACCCACACTCCTTGACTCATGGCTCCCTTCTATCTTTAGAGCAAGCAATGGCAAGTTGAGTCTTTCTCACAGCACATCCCTCGGACACTGACCCTTCTGCCCCCTTCTTCCACTGTTAAGGATGCTGTGATTGCACCGGACCTGCCTGGTATTCACCTTATCCAAGATAATCTTAAGGTCAAATGATTAGCAATTTGATTTCCCCTTACTGTGTAACCTCACAGGTTCCAGGGATTACTTAGGATCTTGATGGGCCATTATTCTCCCTTCCACAAGGAGGGTACATCCGCTTAAAATCTTGGCCTTGATACTGGCACAAAAACAGACACATAGACCAATGGAACAGAATAGAGAGCCCAGAAATGGACCCTCGGCTCTTTGGGCAACTAATATTTGATAAAGCAGGAAAAAACATCCGGTGGGAAAAAGACAGTCTCTTCAGTAAATGGTGCTGGGAAAATTGGACAGCTACATGCAAGGAATGAAACTTGACCACTGTCTCACACCATACACAAAAATAAACTCCAAATGGATGAAAGACCTCGATGTGAGACAGGAATCCATCAAAATTCTAGAGGAAAACATAGGCAACAACCTCTACGACATCGGCCAAAGCAACCTTTTTCATGACACATCCCCAAAGGCAAGAGAAACAAAAGATAAAATGAATTTATGGGACTTCATCAAGATTAAAAGTTTCTGCACAGCCAAGGAAACAGTCAGAAAAACTAAGAGGCAGCCCACGGAATGGGAGAATATATTTGCAAATGACACTACAGATAAAGGACTGGTATCCAAGATCTACAAAGAACTTCTCAAACTCAATACACGAGAAACAAATAAACAAATCAAAAAATGGGCAGAAGATATGAACAGACACTTTTCCAATGAAGACATACAAATGGCTAACAGACACATGAAAAAATGTTCAAAATCATTAGCCATCAAGGAAATTCAAATCAAAACCACACTGAGATACCACCTTACGCCAGTTAGAATGGCAAAAATAGACAAGGCAAGAAACAACAATTGTTGGAGAGGATGTGGAGAAAGGGGATCCCTCCTACATTGTTGGTGGGAATGCAAGTTGGTACAGCCACTCTGGAAAACAGTGTGGAGGTCCCTTAAAAAGTTAAAAATTGAGCTACCCTATGACCCAGCCATTGCACTACTGGGTATTTACCCCAAAGATACAGACGTAGTGAAGAGAAGGGCCATATGCACCCCAATGTTCATAGCAGCAATGTCCACAATAGCTAAATTGTGGAAGGAGCCGAGATGCCCTTCAACAGATGACTGGATTAAGAAGTTGTGGTCCATATATACAATGGAATATTACTCAGCTATCAGAAAGAACGAGTTCTCAACATTTGTTACAACATGGACGGCACTGGAGGAGATAATGCTAAGTGAAATAAGTCAAGCAGAGAAAGACAACTATCATATGATTTCTCTCATCTATGGAACATAAGAACTAGGATGATCGGTAGGGGAAGAAAGGGATAAAGAAAGGGGGGTAATCAGAAGGGGGAATGAAACATGAGAGACTATGGACTATGAGAAACAAACTGAGGACTTCAGACGGGAGGGGGGTGGGGGAATGGGATAGGCTGGTGATGGGTCGTAAGGAGGGCACGTATTGCATGGTGCACTGGGTGTTATACACAACTAATGAATCATTGAGCCTTACATCGGAAACCGGGGATGTACTGTATGGTGACTAACATAATATAATAAAAAATCATTAAAAAAAAAATCTTGGCCTTGAAATGGCAAACGTCACTTCTAGTCGCATTCCATAGTTGGAAAATGGTCTAGCTGAAAGGGGGCTGATAAAATTAAGTAAGAATCATATTCCAGTTACGACTATATTCTGTGAAAAGGAAAATCGAATTTAGGTGGACAGTTAACTCTCTCTGACGCAGAGGTTTAGTGGCTGACTCAAAGTGTGGCTGGAACCTACGTGCTTAACCAATAGGCACTACTGATATATATCAAAACCGGGCTCACTTCATAAAATTAATGTCAAAGATTTTTCTCTTTCTCTCTTTTTTCTGCTATAGAGAGGTTATAGTAGCACTGCACATTCCCTTTCCTAGAAATGTCAGTAAAATTCACCTATCAGACCATGTAGGTTTGGTGTTTTGTGGGGTGGTAGCCCTTTGACAATTTCATTCCTTCTATGATAACTGGCCTGTTTATATTTTCTGTATTTTGCAGAACTGATTTTGGAAATTTTCATTTTCTTAGAAAATTAAGCCTTTCATCCACATTTCCAAACTTATCTTCATAGAATTGAGACAGATTCGTCATAATTCTAAATTCCTTGCTGTATGTATTCTGCAATCTCATTTTTATGTATTTGTAATTTTTTTGATTCAGCTAGCTAATGGCTTTTTACTTTTTATTATCACTTTCAAAAAAATCCGTTAGATTTAGTGCTATGTTCCACAATGTTCCTATACTTTATTTCATTAATACCTCCTTTCATTCTTTATTTATTTTAGTTTCTTTATATTCATTAGTATTCTAATGTCTTGAGGTGGATGTTATTAATATAGTTATATTCATTCATTCTCATGTATTAGCATAAGTTTTTAAGATGACAAAACTCAATATCCTTCATGATTACAATACTCAACAAACCAGGAATAGAAGGAAACTACTTCAACATAATAAAAGCTGTATATTAAAAGCTCACAGCTAACACCATATTCGGTAGGGGGAACCACTGAAAGATTTTGCTCTGTGATCAGGAACAAAGCAAGGATGCCCATTCTCACCATACTTCTAGTGAATACAATACTGGAATTTCTAGCCAGAGCAATCAGACAAGAACAAGAAATAAAAGGCAAGAGAACTGGGAAAAAAAGAGGCAAATTAAAATGATCTGTTTGCACATGACATGCTATTATTTGTAGAAAACTCTAAAGATTATATGCACATACACACCCCATACAAACCTGTTAGAATTAACAAATTCAGCAAAGTTGATGATACAAAAATCATTTGCATTCCTAAACACTAACAATGACTGATTCAATAAAGGAAATTAAGAAAAAAAAATCCCATTTACTATAGCATCAAAAAGGATAAAATACTTAGGAATACACTTAACTAAGGAGGTAAAAGACTTTTACACTAAAAACTACAAAACACTGCTAACAGAAATCAAAGAAGAAACAAATAAATGGAAAGACATCCTATACTTATGGACTGAAAAACAACATTGCTAAAATGTCCACACTACCCAAAAAGATCTATAATTCAATGCAATCCCTATCAAAATCCCAAAGACAATTCTTGCATAAATAGAAAAAAAAATCCTAAAATTCATATGGAACCTCAAGGGACCCCCAAAAAACAAAAAATCTTGAAAAAGAAGAAAGTTGGAAGCCTCACACTCCCTGATTTCAAAACATACTATAAAGCAACAGTAATTAAGATAGTGTGGTACTGGCATAAAGACAGAAATATAGGCCAAGGGAACACAACAGAGAGCTCAGAAATAAACCCTTGCATTTATGGCCAAATGATTCCCAACACGTCAGGACACCACAATGGGGAAAGGACTGTCTTCAACAAATGGTGTTAGGAATAACTGGATTCCACATGCAAAAGCATGAAGTTACCATGTGCCATATACAAAACTAACTCAAATTTGATTAAAGACACAAATGTAAGGCCTAAAACTATTAAACTCTTAGAAGAAAATACAGGGGAAAACCTTAAGAACATTGGATCGGGCAATGATTTCTTGGATATGACATCAAAAACACAAGCAACAAAATAAAAAATAGATAAATGAGACTCATTAAATTTTAAAACTTCGTGTCAAAAGAAACAATATAGTGAAAAGACAACCTATGGAATGGGGAAAATATTTTTAAATCATATATTTGGTAAGGGGTTAATAACTAAAATACTTAAGGAAGTTCTATAACTCAGTGATAGAAGACATTGCTATTTAAAAATGCGCAAAGGACTTGAACAGACATTTCTCTAAAGAAGATATACCAATTGCCAAGAAGCACATGAAAACATGTTCAACAGCATTAATCATCAGGGAAACACAATCAAATCCATAATGAGATATCACCTCACAGACATCAAGAGAACAGAAAATAAAAGTGGGCAAGGATGTGGAGAAGTTGGACCCTTATGCATTGTTGGTGGAAATTTAAAATAGTACAGCCATTATGGAAAACGCTAGAGACTACTCAAAAAATTAAAATAGAATTACCATATGACCGAACAATCCCACTTCAGTCTACATATGGAAAATAATTGAAAGCAGGATCTCAAAGTGATATTTTCATACCGCGTTCATAGCATTATTCAAAATAGCCAAGAGGTGAAAGAAGATGAATGGATAAAGAAAATATGGTACATACACAGAGTGGAATATTATACAGCCTTAAAAAGGCTACACCATAGATGAATCTTGAGGACATTATGCTAAATAAAAGGACTTTGGTCACAAAAGGACAAAATACCGTATGATTCCACCATATGAAGTATCTAAAGTAGTCAAAATCACAAGCAAAGTAGAAAGGTTGTTACCAATGGCTGGGAGAGGGGAGATGGGATTAGGTGTTTAGTGGACATAGAATTTCAGTGCTTCGTGATAAGTTCTACAGATCTGTTGCACAACAATGTGCATATACTTAACACTACTAAACTGTACACTTAAAATGGTTAATATGGTAAATTTAATGTTGTGTTTTATTATAATTAAAGCTATATATAAGTGGGAAAATATATAAGACTTGAGCAGCACGGTTAATAAGCTTCATAAAATGAGTGTTCCCTCATTTTTAATTATCTACAAAGAGTCTGTGTAAGTTGACTTGTTTGCACTTGGTATGTCTCACAGATACACCCATAAAACAGAATGGGGCTAGATTTTAAAACACTACACCAGTTTACTCTGAGTTAAAAAATTCTTTGGGGTTTAAAATTTTTTTAAGTTATTTTGGTAATTTTAATTTATAACTTAGTTATTTCATATAAACTTTCAAATGTATTGACATAAAGTATTTTATAATATTCATGTTTCCAATATTTCCATTATTGATTTCTATAATTTTAACTTGTTAAATGCATAGGTCAATAATGCTAGTCTTTCTTCAACTTAAGCAATTTACTCTATACACTTTCCTCTAAATGTTGCTTTAGCTGCATCCCACAAGTTTCATTCCGTGGTTTCATTAAATTTACTTTTAAATATATTCTAATTTTCACTTTCTTCTCTGACCAACAAGTTGTTTAGAAGAGTTTCTTCTTTTTTTTAATTCCCAAACATAGAGTGTTTTTCAAACTTGTTATATTTTTAAAGATTTGATTGCATTGTGGCAAATAATGTGATCTGTAAAAATGACCCATCTTTTTATTTTCTTGAGGGTAGTTTTGAGGTTTAGCATAAGGTTAATTTTATAAATGTCCCATATGACTTGAAAAGAATGAGAATTTTAAAATTGTTGGACACAAAGTTGCAGATCTATCCATTAGAACAAATGTGTTATTTGTGCTGTTCAAATGTTATATATCCTGTCTAATTTTTCTTTGTGCTTGATTTATCAGTTAGAAAGATGTGTAATAAAATTTTCCAACTATTAGGGTACACGTTGTAGTTCTGTGGTCTTTGTAATTTCGTCCATTTTGATTCATACACTTTGAAGTGATGTATAGACACAGTTTAGAATTTTATAATGAAGACATGACCAACTTTATCTCTAACACTAATTTTTACAATAAGGACCATCTAACACTGAAGAAAAAAGTTCTAGGTGGTAAGGTGTTCCTCCCATTCAAAAGTTTATTTTCTACTTAAATATATTATCAGAGAAGCTGCCTATTTCTTATATTTGGAACTTATTTTCTTTTGTGGCCTAATATGTAGATACTTTTATGAACATTACATGGACTCTGAAAAACTACTTTCAGCCTAGAGAACTTGATATATATATATCAATTATTAATTAGAGCATTTACATCTCCCATAGATTTATCTTTTGTCCATTTGAGCTATCATGGGTTGGGAAGCATGGGTTAAAGCCTCCTTACACTAATGCATTTCTTAGTATTTCATATAATTCCCGAAGTTTTTTCTCAATGAATTTGAGTATACTATGCTACTTTGTGCATAGATATTCATACTGTCATTTTTTTAAAAAAAGATTTTATTTGAGAGAGAGCACGCATACACACACACACAAAGGGGGAGTGGGTAGAGGGAGAGGGAGAATTAGGCTCCCTGCTGAGCAGGACCCCGGGATCATGACCTGAGCTGAAGGCAGACACTTAACCGACTGAGACACCCAGGCGCCCATAAGGATTGCTTTCTTGAACATTACAACATGCCCTTCTGTTCCTTGTTTAGTCACAATGTGTTCATCTTTACCCAATGTTAAATTGTGACTTCTTTTTCTTATATTATTAACCCACTATGACTTTCTCTATTCTTTTATTTTTAACACTGCTGAATAACATCATGTAAGTACAGCATATATTTAGGTTTCAGGGTTTTTTAAATACAACTTGCGTGATTTTAGACATTTATACTTGCTCATAGGAGAGATTTGGTTTTGTGTGGTTATTTTATGTTAGCATTCTGTTTTCATTGCCTTTTAAAATATTTCACTACATGATCTGTGATATCCATATTTTGTTTCATAAGTGTTCATTTTGGTAATTTAGAAAGTTCATATTTTAAAAATCTTACCTAAGTCTGGGTTCTTCAGAAAGCAGAGTCTGAAACAAAGGCTTATATATTATTTATTCTTTTTGGGGGGGCACATAATGTCAAACAAGAATGAAGGAGGGCATGTATTGCGATGAGCACTGGGTGTTTATACATGAACAATGAACCATGGAGCACTACATCAAAGACTAGTGAAGTACTGTAGGGTGACTAACATGATTTAAAAAATGAGAAACAAGAGAAACTAGGCAAGAAATGAAGAAAGGTTAATGAGAAAGTATCGTGAAGTTAGTTGCTACTTGGTTTCAAATCAATCGATTGCTCAATCCGAAGAGATAGGATAAACGGGTACCATTCCTATTTCACGAGTGAGGACACAAAGACTGACAGAAGATTATTAAGTTCCCCAAAGTCGTAACTAACAGGCGGCTGTGCCAAAATTTAAGCCTACTCTTCCTACTAACTTTGTTGTCTCTTCATTCTGATAGCGCTTCTCTCCTTCACATTTATGAAGTGCCTACTCTGTGTGGAGCTAGAAACACACATAAACATCTCTATGCCAACTGAGATCAAAGTTTAATTAGCACCATAGGCCACTGCTGTCATTAATTCTGATCTCTGCCATTTTCTTCTCCCTTTATTTCTTTTTACAACTGTTGTCTGTACATGTTCTCAGTGCTCTATGGACAATTCTTACCTTTTACCTATATCACCTGTGACCCTCTCCATCTATAAAGTGAAATGATCTATCACTTTACTTTGTAATTGGCAGTAATTAATGGGTTTCATAATTGTTCATTCACCTTAACATTCCTTCAGAATTGCTTGCTTTTTTTCTTTTCCAGTCTCAAGTATTTTCAAATGCTCCAAGATGGCAACACTGATTCTGGACAATCGATCCGCAGAATGCTCCTTCCTTTATGAATGAGCTTGATGTATTAAGACTGCAGGTTTTTGAAGATATGAAGTGAGAGAAAATTTTATTATTTCAGGAGACAAGTCCTTTTGATGCATTTATTTAAATACTAGATGAATTGCCTACCTTTATGATGTTCGAATACAGATGACTTCAATATTAGGGAAGTCTTAAATAAGGCGCCTCAATAAGCCAAAACAATGTTGAGAGAAAATAATACATAAAATAAGAAAAGAGGGGCGCCTGGGTGGCACAGCGGTTAAGCATCTGCCTTTGGCTCAGGGCGTGATCCCGGCGTTGTGGGATCGAGCCCCACATCAGGCTCCTCCCTATGAGCCTGCTTCTTCCTCTCCCACTCCCCCTGCTTGTGTTCCCTCTCTTGCCGGCTGTCTCTATCTCTGTCGAATAAATAAATAAAATCTTAAAAAAAAAATAAGAAAGAGATCTATTATTTAAAAAAGATTTTTAAATACCTCAGCAATTACTGATCTCTAATTGTAATCTTACCTTTCCTGAGGTGAAGGTTGTGTCTCCATCATCAACAGCCTAAGATATGGGCTTGTATGGATAGAATTGTGCCTACTCAAATATATGTTCAAGTCCTAATATCTTGTGCCTTTGGATGTGACCTTATTTGGAAATAGGATCTTTGCAAATGTAATCAGGTTAAGATGAGGTTGTACTGGATTATGTGGACACTAATGAACTGATTGATAAGCTTATAAGAGGGACACAGACACAAGCAAGGAAGACTGACGGCAGAAGCCATTTGATGACAAAACTGATACTGAGTGATGCAGCTGCAAGCAAGGAACAGCGAGGATTTCCGGGACCACCAGAAGCCAAGAAGAGGCCAGGGATTCTTCCCTAGAGCCTTCAGAGGGAACATGACCCACCTTGATTCTGCGCTTTTAGCCTCCAGAATTATAAGAGAAAAAATGTCTGCTGTCTTAAGCCACCCAGCGGTAATTTGTTACGGCAGCCCTAGGAAATAATACAGGGCTTTCATAATTAGTGACAATTAAACTACATGGTGCCTGTAATGACTTTTCCCCATCTTTCAGAATTAACCTGTGCCTCATTCCATATCAAATAATTTAAGTAAAAGGCATAATACAGTTGACTCCTGAACAACACAGGTTTGAAATGCATGGGTCCACTTACATGTAATTTTTTTTCAATACAGTACAGTATTGTAAATGTATTTGCTCTTGCGATTTTCCTAACATCTTCTCTAGTTTAAGAATACAGTATATAATACATATAACATACAAAATACATGTTAATACACTTGTTGTGTTATCAGTAAGATTTCCGGTCAACGGTAGGCTATTAAGTTTTGGGACAAAGTTACACGTGGACTTTCAACTGTGTGGGGGCTCGGTGCCCGTAACCCCCATACTTTTCAAGCGTCAACTGGATTTGGTGCTACTAAGCCATATCTACTCAGGAATACCTGAACCTTTGAAAAATACAACTTAAGACATACACTTTGCTCTTCTAGACTTGTAGGGGCTTTTCTTTATTTATATACCTTGCTCACAGACCTTATTTTAAATGGACAGCTATAATAGATTACTAAGAACAAAGCAACAAAAAGTAAGAGCCAGTGAATATCAGCACTAAACCTAATGAACTTTCTACCAATTGTGTACATAATTTGAGATGCCAATGAGTAAAAAGAACAGAAACTTAATTTATCCAAACTCAGTGAAGGCTTCTGAAATCTTACTTTAGCTGTGACAAAGAACAATCACTACTGTAAACATAACTGCTCTACATTTAGCAGGAGAAAATAAAAACATCTCTTTTTAGTCCCATCTTCCCTTGCCAATGTCCTCATACAAATGTTTAGATACGGATTTTTGCACTTTCTGAAATTCAAATTCTTAGTGCTGTTCAACACAATCACTGATGCAAATAATACAGATATTTGGCAACTCAGTCCTGTTATCATTAACCACTGAGAATCATACATGATTGTAGACAGATATATATATACAATTATATATACTTTTTCATACATGCTTAGATTATTTACAGAAACATAGTTATATTAGCTTGCATATTATATGCTAGTAGACAGATGCACATATAAAGTTAACTTTATTCACTTTAAGAACCAAGAAATATTTTTTTAATAGAAGTACACATAGAAAGAAAGGATAGCTAAGAGCTGTTTCCTTTTAAATTTAAGACAAAATTGATACTCAACGGCCTTTTAAAATAATCTAGCGTGAAAAATTACATTTTGTAATTGAAATAATTTACCATTATTGAAATTAAGAAAATACATTAAAGAGATTCTTTACTCTTTAGTGATTGCTTTAGAACCACGAAAAGGCATCACAGAGGAAGAACAGAGACAGGCTCCACAGTCCAAAAGAAATAAATTGTTGAGTTTATCAATCTAACACTTCTTCCTAAAATAAATGCACTCTTCTGAAGTAACTGAGTTGAATAAAAAAGCTGCAAATAGGTTGTAACCTCCCATACAGAACATTTTGGTAGACTTACAGGAGATTTATGAATATCTATCTCCACAACTAAGTAGACAATAAATCAGAAAGACACTTGATATAAACATAAAAAAATAAAACTGAAAGGTCAGAAGGCACATTCTAAAAAATATAATCCAGTAAATAAAAGAGAATGAAGGTTTACCAATAAAGTAAAATTCTCAAGAAACTGTTGAGACTTAGAAAACTATTTTAAAAATTAAACATTTAAATTTTATGTAAAAACAAAGAATACTTTCTTATAAGGGCTTTTTATCACTTAGCTCTAAAAAAAAGTTTTAAAAATTCACAACAGAAGAGGAAATAAAATTTTCTCCCAATTAGAATATTCTATGAAGCACCTCATTTTCTCCTAAGTTTTCCTTAAACAAAAAACAAACAAACAAACAAAAACCAAAAACAACAGATGACACTAGTGTGGTATAGAGTTCACTGTGGATTCATTGCTATTTTCTTTATCCTGTTTTTCTTCTAAATGTGGTGATTCTGGTTCATTTCTGCTATTTTCTTCCTCACTGGAATCACTGTCCAATCCGTCCTCAACCCTGGCAGATTTCTTGTCATGTGAAGAACTTTCACAGGCTTTGTCTGTGGGAACAGCTCCTTTCCGTTGGGGTAAGATAGTAAAAAATGCTTCTTGCCAGTCTCTGGTTTCCAGATATTCCAGAATAATCTCAAACACTGCAACAAAGACAAACTCCATACATTTCTTAGCCAGGTTCATCACAATGTTGCACTCTGTGTTTTAAAATACATTGCTTTCATATTAAGAGTGCTAGTATGTCCTAGTAACTACTTCGTTCCCATCACTTCTTTCTCCTATGCACTGTCAGAGCCAATCTGCCCCAACGCCCTCCAGGCCTGTTACCTCTTCTCTAGTTTTTGTTCAATTCAGTTCATGAGCACTCAAAGATTTAGCATTATCTTTTGTCAATTATAATCAATAGGCAGGGGACCTTTTTCATTTCCTTCCTATTCTTTATCCCTTTCACTTCTTTATATGCTAACATAAACAAGAAACAAACAAAACAAAAGGTTAACATTAATCTAAATTTCTTCTGTCTTTAAGTCACTCACTCTGGGGAGCATCTTGCCTGCTTTTTTTTTTTTTCTTTACATTAGAGGTAAAGAATATAAATACTGTCTGCAAGGTACTCTCACTTTAATATATTGCTGAAGGGCTTAATCTGCATTACTTTATGGAAAAGTAATTTCCACTACCTATCAAAGGTCTTAGAAGAAGTTCATTCCTTGAATCAATAAGTTCATTTCTGTAATTCCCTAGAGTGTGCTGTAGAGAAAGTGTTTAGCACATAAAAAGAGCCAATGAATAGTTGTATACTAACAAAAATCTCTACTAAAAAAATCTTAGAAAGCAAAACTGCAGGCAAAAACTCAGGTCCAAGAATATCTACTACAATGTTATTTACAGTAGTAAAAAAGGAAAAAAAGATCAACAGCAGAACAGTTACATTATTGTATATTCAGATGATGGAATATTATGTAGCCATTAATATTGATTCAATGACAGAAAAATATAATTATAAATGGTGGGAAAACACCCAAATTTATAACATTTTATGCAACAGAGTAAAAATCCAATTATGTAACAAATAGTATTATATATGCATAGGAAAAAACTGAAAGGAAACACACCAATAAGTTAATTCCAAGTATCTCTGGGTAGTAAATTATAGCTTATTTTTCTTTATACTTTTCTATATTTCCAATTTTTTCTAAAATATGCACGTATTATTTCTATATTCAAACAGATTATAAATGATTACATTTTATAACTTTGTCTCCAGCAAGATGTATATTTTCTACTTGTCCAAAGGTAATATTATTCTTCACATTGTTCACTCAAGTATGTTTTCATAATCCCCTTATAGCTTACCATGATTAATTGCCAAAACTTTTCTACTATTCATCTTCACAAAATTTCCAAGGGGGAGCTGTGCATGACCAATTCCATGATCTGATGCTTGTTTATATGTGAGTCCCTAAAACAAAGATACTATAACTTGGACTAGAACATTAGATTATTTTAACTTAAAGTCTACAACAGAATAAGTACTTTTTAGAAACAACTTTAGTTCAGAGAACATTATTTGACGAAGTGTGTGTGTGTGTGTGTGTGTGTGTGTGTGTGTGTGTGTAATTGCTAATTTGGAAGCATACTTTCAACAATAAGTATCATCAGAATGTTTAGGGCATTTGCTTTAACAGCTTTACAAATGAGGAGACCAATGATATTACGTTTCCTACCCCATCACAAAGCTCTTCAGTGAAAGAACCACAAGAAAAACCCAGCTCATGCCTTTTGACTCAGGTAGCTCTTCACCATTCCACACTTTCTCTCAGTTTAAAATACTCAAACCGAACTCCTAGAGAAGAACCATCACTCTTCCCGTGAATGAAAGAAGATATAAAGATAAAACTACGTTTAAATTACATAACATTAAGAGGCACAAATGGCAAAGACAAAGTAAATGAAACCTAATTTGAAAAAAATTTTAAATTGCCTATAAATTTTATTTTCCCTATCAATTAAAAGATTGTTGAATATAATTTTCTCCTCAAAGTTAAAATCCTTAAAGCCTGTTCTAAACAGAACTGAAGTCGCCAAAAGACAAAGTACAGGAGAAAGAAAAGCTAAATTTCTTGACCAGTGGTTTGCAAATTTTAGGGACAAATAATAGACTGAGACCAGTTTTTTTGAAAACAAAATTAATGTAGTTCAGAAAAACATACAACATTAGAGAAAAAAATTTGACTCTAAACAAATAACAAAATAGAATTTTTCCACTAAGAAAAAACTTTGAAAAGCTAAAGATGATTCTGATAAAAACTCCCTGTAATGCTACAGAGCTGCACTGTCCAGTTAGGGCCACAATTGTGACTACTTGAATTTAAATTGATTAGTTTCTCAACCGTACTATGAAATTACATGCGCTCAACAGCCACATAGCTACCATAACGGATACGAGGATATAAACAACCCCAACATTACAGACAGTTCTACCTCAGAGCGACCTTATACCAGAATAATGGATTACTTCCTATTATTCTGCTGATAGCATTTCCTCAGACAATTGGTAAACACGTTTTTCCTTGAGTTGAGTTGAATTTAGCATACTGCAAAGTAGCTGGCAAAGTACAAAATGTTTTCTTTTAGAATGTACATTTCTGTAATTTTCCATTCAAGTGAGGGTAAGGAGGTGATGAGAAGAGACAAAAGTACAAAATTTAAGAGAAAACACACCCCACGAAAATTACATATTTAAAAACTCACATAAATTTACCATTTGGTATTAATTTTGGTATACATTGGTATCGATTTTACCACCAGCAGCATCTACTATCAATACAACATATCCTGTAGGCATGTGGACTCTGGAACAATCTGCTGGCTTCAAATATCTGCTTTATCACCTACTACTATTGATCTTAGACCTAGTTGCTCTGTGCCTCCAGTTCCTCATCTGCAAAATGTAGATAATAACAGCACTGACCTCACTGTGTTGGGGAGGATTAAGCAAACTAGCAACATATGTGAAATGCTTTCTTAGCTAGAAAGGTGACTGGAATATAGCAGGCACTCAAGAATGATCAGCTCTCGTTTGTATTATTGCTACTATCAAGAAAACTGGTATATCCATTTTAAGTATGAGCAAAAGCAAAAATAAACACTGAATAGTACCTTGTGATGGTTGTGATCTACCAGCCCTCCAATCACATAGGCCTTTGATTCATCTAATTCCTTCAGTACATTAGGTGAGTCTGATGTTAGGTAAATCAGGTCTTCTTTCTTTATGAATTCACTATAATGCTCTGGTTTGATGTGGATATCCTTTAGGACAGAAGGAGAAAGATGTTATTAATTAATAGGATTTTGTGGAAATTGGCTAAAAATGATTATTTTCTTTTCCTTAGATAAAGCCACCCTACAGCATACGAAAGGAAGTATGAAAGAATATTTTACAATGTATTATTGAGAACCTATTACTTCAATACTGATCACCTCACACCCCAATTATTCAAGCAGCACCCTACTCTTATTTCCCTGTCTCTAGCCCCTGATCCCTCCAATTTACTTCCACACACCAATGGCAGACTCACTTTCTAAAAACCCTACTTCCAATGTTTTGTCTTTACATGTAGGATAAAACTTAAGTCCCTTTACTTAGTAACTCTTTTTTGAATATGGCACTAACCTAGCTTTCTAACTTTAACTCTGTTCCAATAAAACAAACGCATTTTTTTTTGGCCACATATCTGCTCACATTCTTCTCCAACCAAAGAATGCCTTTTCCAATTACTTCCTCTCCATCTGCATGAATCATCACAAAAGGAAATGGCTTATAGATTTAATAAATTCCATGCATCTGTTTCTACAAAGATACACATTTGAAATCTTCCTCACCAAAATTATCAGGTCAGAGGTACAAGACTGAACAACAGTTGACAGTCAACATTTTGCAAACTACTTTGGTAGAATAAAGGACGATGCATCACCAGACTCAGATGGCACTTACCTAATACTTTTTAAAGAAATAAAAAATGAAGGAGACTTCTCGCCTAAAATGTATAACCTACTAGGTAATAAATAGCCACTTTTCTGGAAAATGGTATTATTAATTTGATGCCTATGCTTAATAAGAGCCCTAAAGGGACCTGAGTGGGGACCAGCAAACTCGTGAGTCTCTGGAAAACTAGTGGTATAAATAATAAATTTAACAAGCCACAAAATAACTAAAAGTATGCCTATACTAACTAATTACATTATTTCTTAGGAAGATAGGCATGAATATAAAACTTGGTAAATATATTCTACTTTAAAACTTAGGAAAACTTTTGAAAATGTTTCACACCATAGGCTATTATTAAAATAAATGCAGGGGCACCTGGGTGGCTCAGTCGGTTAGGCGTCTGACTCCTGATGTGACTCAGGTCATGATCTCAAGGTCATGAGCTCAAACCCCACATCGGGCTCCATGCTGGGTGTGGAGCCTGCCTAGGATCCTCTCTCTCCCTTTCCTCCTCTCACCTCTCTAAAAAAATAAAAATTAAAAAAATTCAGTCATTATGGGATTAGTGAATGTGAGAGGGAAATTTTGTCACATAAAAACTGGCTTTGAGAAGGAAAAAAAATTAGGACTAAGCCAGTACTTCTCTGAATAGGGCAAGTTCCTCAGGGGTTAGTACTAAAGCCAATCTATTAGTCATCTTTATAAATGAGAACAGTTTAGTCTAATAGAAAGAAAAAATGTGAGCCACATATGTAACTTGAAATCTTTCAGTAGATACGTTTAAAAAAGTGAAAATTGGTGAAATTAATTTTAATACTTTGTACCCAACGCAATATACCCAATATGTTATCATTTCAACACATAATTTTCAATTTCAAGCAGGTATTTTACATTCTCTCTCTTTTTTTCTAACTGTCTTTGAAATTCAATGTATATTTCACATTTACAGCACATCTCCATTCAGACCAGTCACATTTCAAGAGTTCAATACCCACATGTGGATAGTGAACACCATATGGGACGGCACAGATTTAGAAGAACCAGAATGCAAGTACATTTTCAAATTTTAACATGACTTCACCCTTATAAATAATGTATCATCAGTTTGCTAGGTAGAGATTGTACACATAGACCTTTAAAATTTTTCCTGTTTTAAAAAAATTTTTTAAAGTTGGTGGTAAAGAACAAATTGAGGGTTGCTGGAGGGGAGATGGGTGGGGGATTGGCTAGACAGGTGATGGGAATTAAGAAGGGCACTTGTTGTGATGAGCCCTGGGTATTATTATATGCAAGTGATGAATCACTAAATTCCACACCTGAAACCAATTTTACCATATATGCTGCCTAACAAGAATTTAAATAAAAAATTGAAATAAAAAAATAAAGTTGGTGGTAAAATAAGGGAGATTTAATGAGAGCAGATGTGAACAGGCATCTCAGTTTCTTTAGCTTCTCCCACTAGTAATATTAGACTTAGGTACAGTGATATACAGGGTTGAGAGAGTGCTGACTCCTATATTTATTGGCATTATATAGAATTTAGGTAAAAAATTTAAGCATAAAAATACTTGGAATTACATGAGAGTTCATTTATTTTAATTACCTTCCAGTTGACCCATCCTTTGTCATTTTCATCCATGTTCTTTTTCAACTGGCCTCCATGGCTTGTCAAGTAAAACTGACAGAGATGGCAGACACAGAAAGAGAGCAAATGACCATTAGAGTCCAATATTTTATTTCTCTTCTATTCACATCTGATCATCAATGAAACATAAAATACAGTCATTTTAGAAAAAAATAAATTTGAGATGCTTTAACCATACAAGAATAAATGTGCGGTTGAAGTGACATGTTTGGCGTAGCTCATAACCCACTACCTTGAATAGTCCGTCCACATTTTCCCCATTTTACAAGCAGCTACAAGCTGATTCTCTCTCAGTGATAGCTTTTCTACTTCCCTATTCCCACGTCAAGTTTTCATTCAATTTCTTTTGCCACCACTGTTTTTTTTTTTTTTTTTTTTACCAGTTCAAAGTCTTCATAATTTTCCTTTGATTCTAAACCCTGACACCTATTGCAAGTCTCATCAAGGGTGAGAAGAATATAAAATGTAAAAATATAAAAATACTATCACTTGATAAAAAGAAAATAAATATCTAACCAGAAATCTTATTAAGAGTTTCTGGTTCTTATTCATTTAGTATTAAAATTTCATTTTATTGTAATATAGAATACATCTATCAGCAATATTCTAGCAAACCTCTTGAAAAGCCTGAGAAGGAGTAGAGAAGGCATTGCCATAGATTTACAAGCATGAGAGTAGCATGTATCAGATTTCATCATTTTGTGTGTTTTTCATTAAACATTTATGATTAAACATGTTCTTGATTTTTTATTACTTTCAAATTACATTGTGATACTCATAAAAATTCATGATTTGAAATGTTTCTTAAAATTAGCCCAAGGTACCTGAAATTGTATCTTCATTTTTAAAAAATGTGTTCCTAATTTTAAGCAGTATTCATAATTGTAATTTAAGATAGCTTAATTCTGAAAAGGCAATTGCGTAATTCAGGCTATTCACTCATTATATTCCATTTTAATAGTATTAGTAATAAACAAATAAAGTCTAAGTCATGTAGAAAAATTCTAAACTGGATTACTCAAAATGATTTTGTCAAACTGTAACTGTTCTCCTAAATAGAATAATAAACGATATCTCAGGTTAAAAAAAAAAAAAAAAAAAAGTTTCTGGTTCTTAACACCAGTGAGCCAGTGTTAATTTTTAGGTCACCTAGAATTCAAACACATTCAGTAAGAGAAAAGACCCTATCTACTCTTAACAGCAGCCAATTAGTCTCAGGAAGTACCTTTCGAAATGGTCAGACTCAAAATCCTTTAGGTAGAAGTAACCTAACCAACAGGTACGATGGCACCCATCAAGCTGGGGGCAGTTCCCTCGCTTCGTGTGAGGGAAGGAATTAAGAGCTGGGAAACTAGAATGAAAATATGTATATATCCCTTAGTGAAGATGTTAACTACACAGGAATGTGGTCAGTGTGCACAAAACACGATGACTGTGCAGCATGTGACTAAGACTGACATGGGAAATGTTGAAAATATTTTTGTAGCAAATTAAAATGTTTTTCAAATAGGCATTTTGTTCTCTAAGGAAAAGCATCTGTAAGATTCTTGTATAGGCAATTGGGATTACCTATGCCTTTTTCCAAGGAAGTTATAAAAGGAACCTGGAATCTGTTTTAAATTCCCCAAACATACCTGCACAGGATGCAGTGCTCGTCGATTCTCTGCATAACATCGCTGAATCTGCTTATGAAGCTTCTTAATGTCCTATAAAGAGTGTAATTTTTAAAGCAGCATTTTGAAAATCATCTATGGCCATTCCATAATCTTGGTAGAATAGAATAAGCAGAAGAGAGGGACTAGACAAGTACATTTTTTTCCTCTGGAAATACAGGTCCTTTCTGACATTTTCCATTCAACTTCTGTACATACATAATAATTACTACAAGTAAAGTCAATACCCTGACCAATAATTTCAATTTTGTATCCACTTAAAATGTTAATTCATGAAAACATTTACTCTTCTTAAGAGACAACAAAAGAAGAAAAACTCTCTTAGAGCCATACTACTGCTATTTTCATAACTTACTAACGGTTTGCAAAGTAAGTAAAGTATGTTTTCTTCGCTAACATTGTTCAGACAGCCAGTTTTCTCAAATTACTAAATAAGAAATAATTCTATTAAACCAATCGCATTTCTTACTTTCTTCTTTTGATTAGAACAAATAACAAAAACACTCCTGGATCTTCATGATTAATATAGAGTTACTGAGTCTTGTAATCTAATTACAGTGTCTGTCTCTCTCTTCTATGCATATAAATAAGAGCAATTTATTAGCTGGTTTAACTTATGGGGCATGATCTTGAAAAACTTTAAGATGCATTTTAGTATATGAATTTATATCAAAGTGATATTACCTATTAAAGCAAGAATTATTCAACCTACTTTATTTTGGTTTTTATTTTTTAAAGATTTTATTCATTTGAGAGAGAGAGAGAGCACAGCTGGGGGACCACCAGAGGTAGAGGGAGAAGCAGACTCCCTGCTGAGCAGGGACCCCGATGCGGAACTCGATCCCAGGACCCTGGGATCATGACCTGAGTTGAAGGCAGATGCTTAACTGAGTGGCTACCCAGGTGCCCCGCAACCTACTTTATCTCAGGATTTTTCTGACAATGATTCATGATACCTTTAATACCATCAAGCTGTCAAAACTGCAGTCAATGATAAGGCGGAGTGTGCTGTGAATAACATCTCTTCGAATACGTTTTCTGTCGTTTCCATCTGAGTTTGATTCCAGTTGACACTGTCGTTCTAATTGTTTTCTCTTGCGTTTTTCCTTCCGCTTTTGTCTAAAATTAGGTATTGAAACTTTTTGTTGTTATTTATATATTTAGATATTTACAAGACCCTTCTAAACAGACAAAAAAAAATAAGTTTTTTAAATTAGCAGGCTGAGCCACATGAAACTACCACTTCTGTGGATCAAATGTCAGCAATTTTATATAGTCCATCTAAAAGCTTCAGATAGAAAGAAAATGATTTTGCAAAAAACAATAGAATACTTTCTACACAAACCCTTACTACTACTAATTTCATTTGTTATTGGTATTACAGTAAGACTATAAAATACTGAAATTTTAGACTTAAGGATAAATTTTTACTTTTATCATTCTTCTCCTACATGATTTTCACACAACATTAATATAGAATAAAGCAAAGTAAAAGTGTTTTTTAAAAAAACCTCATGCTTTTTCTATAATCTACATCAACTATAGTTTATTTTCCCTCAATAAATGTTGGCATTATATAATAACAGCTTCAGCTTAACTGCTCTCACCAAAACCTACAATGGTTTTTCTAGCAAAATCAATGGTAGGCCCAAATTTGATCTTTCTGAGGTGGTTATTTTTGTTCTATATCTAGGACATGGATGCTAACTATATCCCTTATCTAAGTCAGTTATTTCAGAAACTGTGCTGCTACTCACAATAGGTTCTGGGTGAGAAAAAGTGTAGCGTAAATCCACCAGGACGGAAACAAATACAGTTTTAACAGCCAACTGACAATGCTGGCTAACAACATAAGTAGCTCCAATTTTAATGATCACAATTCCTTTTGATGTGTCAAAGGGCTGTGCAAAGTTCAACCCTCCTGAATAGGGTAGCATATGTATGCATACTTGCGGAGCTCTCGTTGTTCCTCCCATTGTTTCTGTTTAATGAGCTTCTTCATTTGTCGTTTAGATAATGGTTCAAACCCTTCACCTAATCTTGGCTTCTGGCTCTTCTCTTGATCTTCACTTAAGCTTTGCTTTCTTTCAACATTAGAAGACTCAATAAATGCTGGCAACATTTCAGAGGACATTATCTGATGCCTCTGAAAAAATTGAAAAGCAACTTTTGACATGAACAGTTAAGTTACAAACATATACAAAAAGTAAAAAAAAAAAAAGATGTGATTAGAATTAAATCCTATCAATAATGAATAAAAATATAAATTTAGACAATTAAATATCATTTACTGGCAAAGACCATTTGATGAAATGGGTGTTTGCATATACTAAAAGCAGTAATGGCACAATTTTCCAGAAGGTTACACAGATCTGTGTTTCAAGAGCTTTAAAATGTCATGATGCCCTTTGACCCAGTAACTTATTTCCTTAGAATAATTCCCTGTAAATGGATGAGAAAAATATGCAGAATTAAGGCAAAAGGGTATATGTACTGCAGTATAATTTTTAACAATGAAAAATTAGAAACTACTTGAATGTCAGCAAAAGGTGGCTGTAAATAAATTACAGTTCATCTATAACACGGGCTGGGAATACTAAGCATCCAGTGAAAATCATGTTTCCCAAAATTAGTTAGTGATAGGAAATGGTTATGCTAAGTAGAAAAAAATAAAAAAAACCAACATATACATCATGTCCAACTTTGTTTTAAAAAGAATATGTACACATAAATATGTTTAATTTTTATCCATTTTTTTGGATTTTCTATACTTTATATAATGAAAGTATATTGCTTTATAAAAGAAAAAATATTTTTTAAAAAGTGATGGGAAGCACCTTTTTTTTAGTTGTCATTAATGCTACAAGGGGAATGTTACTTCATTATCTGGGTGTATACTCAGAAATCATTTTCGACAAACAATATGCTATAGATTTATATATTTTGGACAGTGAAGAAAACAAATTTGGTTGCCTCTCAGGATATTTCATTGTAAATATGTAATTATAAATACCCATGTTAGTCATGGCTAAAAAACAAATATGTAGGCTGATCTTATAATCAGTCATGGGATGTGTAGGACCATCTCAAACATATTTGATTGGATTAACCACCCATGTCTTTGTATCTATTGTCTAGAACGGAACTTACCTTCAGATTAGGAAAGGGTAAAAATACTAAGATTTCTTTTCTCTTTAATAGATTACCTACACCATAACTTAAAAATTTCTTTATCCCTAGCAAAGACTAAGCATGACTTGCAAATGTTCTATTGGCATTAAAAAAATTTCTATGATTCTTCCTTCTTAAAGAGATGGCTAACAAGTCTGTGTAGAGAAGCTAACATCTAAGAGAAAAATCCCAAAAATTCAGGTAATGGAAAGGACAAAATCTTGTAGAAGATAATTTTTAAGCAGTTTTATTATATGGTTCTTGTTTTCTTTAAAAGTGTAATGTTGTAATAGGACACATAGGGATAACTAAGAAAACACAAAGCTTACCAAACTTTGACTGAAAGATCAATTTTAAGATATGTGTTTTGGGGGCTACAGCAAAAACAGTGGCATTTTGCTAAGTCACAAATTACTCAAGGGGAAAGAACCATCTAGAAATCCAAGTAAGAGTTCACAAGTTTTCCTTATACCACTAACCAAATAGTACCCTTAGTTTGGGGGCTATATCTCCTAGAAATGACAACTCAAATTTGATTTTACACTGGAAACCGGCTATAGGCATGCATGATGTCTGCTTTGACTAACGTCGTATCGCCACATTACATTACTAACAGTGCCTGGCACTTAGTAGATGCTTATTATTTATTTGTGGAATAAACAAACGAGTGAATATATTACAAAGGATTTTAAAAAGTAATAAAAGTTGTTATAATAAACCTTTATTAATTCTTATTGTGCTAAATAATGTATTATCTAAATTAATCCTTAAAACAACCCTATGAGGTAGACAGCATCATGCCTACTTTCCAAAGAAGGCACCATGAAATAACTTGCCCCAAATTACCAAAGTACCAATTAATTCCTAAGAAACAAGGCACCTAGAACAAATCTAGGACAAAGTCCTCAAATACTTGCTGAATGAATAGACAAATGAAGTGATGGAGGTAAGATTCAAACCCTGATCCAACTCTACTCTCTCCCAGAAATCCAAAATCTTATTTAGAAAATGAGGGTTTCCAAAGAATGTAAAAGAGTTGTGTGGCTTCATCCCTGCTGTTGGAGAGCTCTGAGAACACTGCGTCACTGAACGAGGAGAAAAAATAGCTCCAGTTCAATTCTTATGCCACTGAGTACAAAAATGGGACAGATTTCCTAGAGATGGTTGCCAAAAGTTCATGTTTTGAGGCATCCTGTCTCTCAATCTTGAAATACATGACAACAGTAGTTAAAATCAAGGGGAAACAAAAAAGGTATAACCTCTCTCAAAACCAAAAATAAAAACTAACATAGATATTGTTCCTGCTGGGTCTGCTATGTAAAGGCTATGTAAAGGAAATGTAAATAAATGTAAAGGCTATGTAAAGGAAAGGGAGCTTTCCTAGCTTTGAAGAGGATGGGAGAAAGAATAGCATTTTTTAATTATTATTTTTTTAAAGATTTATTTACTTATCTTAGGGAAAGAGAGAGAGCACATGCACTTGGGGGGGGGTTGAGGGAGAGGGACGGAGGGAGAAGGAGAGAAGCAGACTCCCTGCTGAGTATAGAGCCCTATGCAGGACTTAATCTCACACCCCTCAGATCATGACCTGACCCCAAAATCAAGTGTCAGACGCTTAACCCACTGAGTCCCCAGGCGCCCCTAGCTGAGAGTTTAAGATGAACTCTTAAACTAGTGTTGGGGGTGGGGCTCCTTTTTCCATGAAAAAAAAAAGCCTGAAAACAGGTGAAATTTAGACTGATGGTTTATACCATGCTGGTTACCTGGGGAAACCTGAAGGAATTGACACAGCTTCTCAGCTACAACCAGGGCCAAACCATGAGATGACATATGAACTTAGAACACTACAGGTTTTGAATTCTGAATCACCTATGCAAGCTGTGCTGTGGAATGAAGCACTAAACAGGGCCAGGGGTAGGAGCGACCACAAAATCGGCAGCAGATAGATGGTTTGGAGAGAGGAAGTGATAATTCCATGAGAGGACTAAGCAAAGTTACAAAAAGAAATGATAGGGAAAACCCAACAAAATCAATAATCAGGAGATTAATTCACTCTTCACAAATTGAAAATAATAGGACAATGTGAAAAAAACTTTAAAATAAGTTTGGTTGGGAGGCGCCTGGTGGCTCAGTCATTAAGCGTCTGCCTTCGGCTCAGGTCGATCCAGGGGTCCTGGGATCAAGCCCTGCATAGGGCTCCCTGCTCAGCGGGAAGCCTGCTTCTCCCTCTCCCACTCCCCCTGCTTGTGTTCCCTCTCTCGCTGTTATCTCTCTCTGTCAAATAAACAAAATCTTAAAAAAAAAAAAAGTTTGGTTGTAATCTTTCAGAGATCATAGCAATAGAACCATAAAAAACAAAACAGGAAATCGGGACACAAAGGGAGGCATTAAAAAAGCAAAAGAAGAATCTATGAAAAAGAACCTATTTGGAAACCAGGAAATTAAGATATAAAAATTTCAAGAGATGAGATGAACTCCAGATTACCTGGGGTCCAAGAGGTAATGAATGAATGAGAAGACATCCTGACAATCTCAGAATTCAAAGAAACAGAATGACAAAATATGTCAGAACAACTGAAAGACTTAAATAACAGAATGAGAGAAATACAAGCAAAAAGTAATTGGAAATAAGTGAATAACCTTGAGTTCATTCATTAAAGAGTGTTTTTAAAAAGCTGGAAAATAAATAAGCATTCAACTTAAGAAACAGGAGATGGGGAAACTCAGTAAGCCTGAAAAAATTAGAAGGAAGAAAATTTTAAAATATATACTGTGATCCCCAAAATCACTTTTGTTTTACTTCCTTTATATACACAGTACATTAAATAAAAGCAATGCATGTATGCAAAACAGTACATGGTAGAGAAAACAAACTAAACCTCACTAAGCTAAATGTGCAAACTTAAAAGCACAATTAAAATTCACAGGAAACAAATTGCTCTCTTCATAAAACTATGACTAATATTCCAAAACAGAACGTTTCTGTTCATCACTTTATTCTTTTAAAAAAAAACTGCAAGTGTTGACTGGCTCTATAATGTGAAATTAAAAAAAAAAAGGAATATAGAGCAATGTTTTGTAGCTCGTGTACACCAGGGGGAGCTTTTGCCTTTCTTACCTGAGAAGTGTAAATTAAATTTAACTTAGCCTATCATTGCATACTAATGTTTTTAAACAGCCTATCAAATAGAAGGAAAGGTCATGAGCTGGTCGACATTTTCATTATTTTTAAAGCTATTCCCAATTAAGAAAATGCACTAAAGCGAGTGAATTTTTTTTAAGCTTTGATAAGCTAGATACATTGAGACACAAAATAAAAAAAATGATGCTAGCTTGCGATCCAATGTATTGATGCTTACATCACACTCCGCATATAAAGATATGTATCAACTCTCACTTCCTATACCATATGATAAGCATTTCACCATGTACTAGCTTGTTCGGATGACCCGAAGCAAAATGTGGCATTTTTTACTCGGTATACCTGTTTTTTAAAGTTTTTGCCACAGTTTATAAGCTCCATATCAGAAGTTTTGTGTTCCTCCCTCACATGCAGTGACCCAGTATATTTTCATTTATTCAACCATGTTCAACAAATATTTAAGAACAATATTTTGTAGCAATTATAGAAATATGTGTGAAATGTAGTTTACTTTAATATAGAATTTTTACAAGGTTGGTTCATTTATAGTCACAGAAATAGGTTAATAAAACCAAGAACTGGATAAAGGTGACTAAGAACATCTGGTCTGAGAGGCAAAGAAGTAAAAAAAAAAAAAAAAAAAAGGCATTTCAACCTTCCAGCAGGGCACACACACATACATCCATCAGCGAGCAGCCAATAAAAATAAAGCCCAAATTTCATGGATTTTGATTGGGCTAAATAAACAGTCTTCATAATTTATGACAGAGCCTCCCTTCCTAAAAGATCCAAACGAATGTTGGAATAACTGCAAATGGAATTAAATGACCTGACAGTGACAGGCAAAGAAAGAGAGAAAACCCTTTTTAAAACGCGCCGGCCAGATCTGCAGTACCGAAAGCACGTGATTCAGTTGTCAGACCCCTTGGCAGAATTGGGCTGGGATAGGGGGAGGCGAAGGAATTAAAAAACAACCAAAACAAAAAGTGAGAAAGTCATCTGTTGCTATCCTCTTTATATCTCTAGAAAAATTCCCCAATTTTAACACTTACAATATTTCACTGAAATCAAGTAACGCCTCAGTGTTCTTTAAAACCATCCTCGGCTCACCACCGTGGGGCTAACAGCACCTGCAGCAACTTTCCCCTGCGCTCTCGACATTTCAGAGCGCTCAGCTACGTCAGCCCCTCGTTGGAGAAACGAGGTAAGGCCGATTTAAAGACGTAAAGCGACTGCTCACGGTCTCTGGCCACCAAGTGGCAGAGCCACCTTTGTTTTCCAGTCCTTCAGAGTCCAGATTTCCCTCTCCCTTCATTATTTGGAAACTCACACTCTTCATACACTAGGGACCGGATCCCGACCCCCAAACAAAAGTCGACCATAGGCGCCCCCACAGCGGGTGGGCAGAGCCTCGCCCCACACCCCCCTCTAGGCAACCCGTCTGAGGACGCACTCGAGGAGGGATTAAACTGCAGCCTGCGAATCAGGGAGCTGCTTGGCGCCGGAGACGCTCTCTATCTGACATCACTTCCTTCGGGAACTGGGTCGCGGCGCCACTTCCACAGCCTCACTCCCCTCTCCCCCGGAAGCCGTGTTGCTAGTCGAGGATGGCACTCGCAAGAGCCCCTTTTGTGCCCAAAGAAGACCAGAGAGTAGGCAAGCGCCAGCGGCAGTGCCAGGAGACTTACCGAGCTGAGGAGCTGTCAGGGAACTGAGAGCACCAACACTGAGCCTTCTCGTAATGGTCTTGATACAGCTCACGAATCTTGCTTAGGAAACTTCAACTCCCAGAGGCAGGGACGGCAGCTAGGCGTAGGAGGCTACGGCGCGTACGCCTCTGCGTCATCGCACTGCGCCACGTTCGGACCTGCAGTGAAAGAAAGGGGAGGGAGTTCATGTTGGGCGGAGTCTGGAGTTAGGGTTTTTGGAGGGGGAGGTAGTTACAGTGATGTCCGTTTTTCCACCTCGAAGCAAGTGTATACTTGCAGGCATGTATTCATTTATATATTCCTATGGGGATGGAGGAGGGGTGTAAGGCATACCTACTTTTATAAATTTTAAATGCGAAACAGTGATGGAGGCCTCTTTAATTCTCTACAGGAGATGAAAGGAAAGCGTAGCTACGCCTAAGCTATAATGTATACGGAGGAAGGTTGTCAGTATCACATTTCACACAACTCAAATGGAAAATCAAATTTAAAGAGTGAGTCAAATGCCCAATTAGATGCATTTAAATCTAGAATGTTTCAATTTTTTTCTTCATTATAGTCATTAGTCTTACTCTCCATTCATTCCTTGAACTATTTTTCCTATGCTGTTTTGCAAAACATCATGTGACATTTCATTGTTTATAATACGTGACCTTATATGATCTTTTTCTATATATAGACCAAGTCAACTGAGGGAGAACTGAAACATAATCTAGTAGACTGTCGTTTTTAGCTTTTGTTTTAACCTACTTCTAATTGGTGATTATTGCAGAATTTGAAGATAAGAATGAGATATGAATGGATGAATAGAAGACTGCCGTATTGGTACGGAAAGAATTGTGAAGTAAATTATTCTTGATATTTGAAAACATATTTGAACATGTTTGAAGACTTTAATGAATAGAAAATTAAATTTAGAATTTGAGTTCTCTAGTCACAAAACTGAAGTCATTCTTGCTTTAAACCCTCAAATTTTACTTGAAAAACTGTGTCAGCTCTAAGAGTGTGAGTCACTCCCTGTTTCTTCCTCATCTTAAATCTAAAAGATCTCTTAACTGAACATTAACAACAAAGTCTGGATCCATTTCTGATGTTAGTAGGGCATCTTTTTTCAGCTGCCTCTATATCAGGGCAAAGAGTAGCTGAGTGAGGATTAGTAATTGGATATGTAGCCCTTCACATGTAGGTCATTAAACTCAGGCTGGCATAGTGATGTGCCGAATTTTTCAACAGCTGTTCAATGCCTCTCAGGATTCTGTTTACGAGTAATAATATATTTTTTCAGTGTTAATATTTGGCATCCCTATATATTTAAAGCAGAATTTTTAAAGTTACCTTAAAAATCCTCATACTGTCCTGGTGGAGTCAATAAGTTTTCTTTTGCTATAGCCATTTTAACTTTACAGTCATGTGGTGCAAAAATTTAAGTGATTCTACTATCAATACAAAGCAAGCACCAAAAAAGTGCCAGCAAAAAATGGGGGGGAGGATTTAATCAGAAATTGAAGCGTAATATAGAAAGTACAGGAAAGTAAATTCATGATATGAAATAATCTTTTCATTCATTCGTTGATTTATAAAATTCATGTATTTGTTTATGTGACACATTTATTGAATTCATATTTTTGTCTTAGTACTGTTCATATAAAGATAACTAAATCATAATCTCTGTCCTTGTAAGGAATCCATAGACTAGTGGGAAAGCCAGCAGTAAATGAATACCCATACAACATACAATGTACTTGAGATGCCTATACATGAAAAGGAGCAACTAAATGCTCTTGGAGATGGGGGATATAGTTTTAGAAATTGAGTAATTTCGCTCCATCTTGGAAAGTAAGTGGTTTTCCAGATATCAAGAAGAGAAAGGTATTCAAAATATTGGGAGCTATAAAAGCAAAGACATGTCATAATTTGGCACATGATTGAAAAGCTATGGGTAGGATGAAAAAAAAGGAGGAAAGAATAACCCTAAGGGTTTTTTAATTTGGACAACTGTAGGAATGCAATTATGTTAACTGGGTCATTTAGAGAATAGTGGGAGAAAATTAGGTTTTGAAAATAGTTTGATATTGAATATGTGGGTTCTGGAGAGTATGCAGGATATCTAAGTAGAAACAGGTTTAGAAATCATCAGCACATATTTAGTTGTTTAAGCCAAAATAAGAGTTTGAAATCAAAGATACTAGTTCATGGATTACAAACCTATAATGTCTATGAGGACTAGAAGGTAACAAATGAGAGAAACTGTCTGGGAGAAAAGTGTCACAAACCTGAGAGACCATTCTCTGTTTAGTCAGGGCACAAATTCCAAGTAGGAATATGGGCTTCATTACACCAGATCTCAATTTTTAAAGAGCAGCCAGGAACCTGGATTTTTATGTGAAGTCTGGTTTTTAAGTGTTGGCAACGATTTAGTTTGTTCGTTTTTTAAATAGTGAGCAGGCTAAACAAAACATAGACCACAATCAGATAATTGGCAGCCAGTTTGTTAAGTTGGACTGTAGTTTGTAGGGTGAGAAAGGGGCTCAGAGAGAACCAGAATTTTGTAACAACACCAACAACAAATGGTAATAAATACAGTTACGAGCTCCTCTAAATGTTTGGCCTGAGAACATTGGGCAGTCATTACAAATTCCATGATTTTAAGCCTAGTTCTGTCATTTCATTAAGTCTAAGAGTGTCCTTCAGCCAGTTGGGAGTGGGGAGGTGTGGGAATAGACTAATAATGCTTGTGAGTACAATAATTTTAGGCTAAGAAAGCAAAACAAATTAACTTTTAAATTACTTGAAAGTTATCTAAAAGGCAGAATCAACATACTATAATCATTTCAACTTGCATTTTGATTGATTTCAAAAATATAGGAAAAATTTAAAACTTGAAAAAATATAACTCCCCCCCCCCAATTAATACATGAATATTGAAGCTCTATGAAGATAACTGTGGAGGCATTGTAGTCTGAATCTCCTCATAAAAACAGGTAGAACACCTTGGATAGCAAAACAGTAATAACAACAAATACAGACCATGGGTAAAACATAACTAAGTGAAAAAGAGTCCTCATAAAGCTCATAATATAAGCAGGTGGGAACAAACGGTCAACTTAGTGTCAGTTTCTGTGTAGAAGGAAACAGCAGGAAGACGACAGAGCATCCAAAGGCCATGAGAGTGGGAGGGCCCCCAAACTGACAACAGGTATTCACTGAAAAGCAAGGGAGACCAATATGATATCAGGAGCAAAACTGGCTGACTATAATTTCAGGGTGAGTACAAAGGGAGGAGCAGGAAGGTCTGAAAGTGCTGGAGAGATATGGAGCTTATGAATTCATAAAACTTAATAAACCTGAGCTCCCTTCTTGGACAAAGCCCAACATTAAGGAGAAACTTCTGGGAGTAGAATCCAAGTTGAACAGGACAGGGACAAAAGAGGCAAAGAAAAATGCAGGTCCAAATAAGAGTGGGAGAGAAGAGACAGAGCTCAGAAATGACAAGGATACATAGGTGTCATTGTATGAAAACATGAGGAAAGGAAGCTTTAGAACCATGAGGCTAGGAAGCTATTATACCCATCCCTCCCTCTTAAAGGTAAAGAATAACTTATTTAGCTTAAAAATGTAACACAAAAAGGATTACAGTTGAATCCTTTTTAAGTTGCTATAATAAAATATGAAATAGAGAAAAAAAGCATATGAAAACTATAACCCAATATTTCAAACCAAGATAATTTTTTTTAATGATGGAAGTTAGAACAGCATCAAACAAACAAAAACCTCAGAAATAAAGTGGAGAAAAGATTTGAAGAGGAGTGACAGAATTCAGAAGAGAATACAAAATATAAAAAGTACATCTTACTGGGAGTCTTAGCTAGTGCAACAAGATAAGAAAAGGAAATAGTTTTTTTAGAGACTACTAGAACAATATATACCAACGAATTGGAAAACCTAGAAGAAATTGATAAATTCATAGAAACACACAACCTTGTAAGACTGAATCATGAAGAAATAGAAAATCTGGGTAGACCAATTACAAGCAATGAAATTGAAGCAGTAATTTTAAAAGTCTCCAAAAAAATAAAAGTCCAGGAGCAGACAACTTCACAGGTGAATTCCACCAAACATTTAAAGAAGAGTTAATACCTATCCTTCTCAAGTTATTCCATAAAAAACTGGAACACTTCCAAACTCATTTTACGAGGCCAGCATTATATTGATACCAAAACCAAAGATAACATCAATATTCCTGATGAACACAGATGCAAAAATTCTCAACAATTATTAGTAAACTGAATTCAACAATACATTAAAAGGATCATAAGTCATGACCAAGTGGGATTTATCCTAAGGATACAAGGATAATTCAACATCTACAAATAAATGAATGTGATACACCACATTAACAAAACAAAAGATAAAATCAAATGATCATCTCAATAGATGCAGAGATTGACAAAATTCAACATCATTTTATGATTTAAAAAAAACTGTTAACAAAGTGGGTATAGAAAGAAATGCCTCAATATAAAAAAGGCCACATATGACAAACTCACAGCTAACATCATACTTAATGTGAAAAACTGAAAACTTTCTCTCTAAAATCAGGAACAAGATAAGGATGGCCACTCTCACCACTTTTATTCAACATAATACTGGAAGTCCTAGCCACAGTAATCAGACAAGAAAAAGAAATAAAAGGCATCTGGATTGGTAAGGAAGAAGAAAACTGTCACAACCTGCAGATGTTATGATACTGTATATAGAAAACCCCAAAGACTTTATTTACCAAAAAAACTATTAGAACTATTAAATGACTTCAGTAATGTTGCAGGATAATATACAGAAACCTGTTGCATTTTGTACAGGAATAACTAACTGAGAAATTAAGACCATCCCATTTATTATTGCATCAAAAAAAAGGTATCTAGGAATAAATTTAACCAACAAGGTGAAAGACCTGTATTCTGAACACTGTAAGACATTGAAGAAAGAAATTAAAGATGACACAGATAAATATATATACCATGTTCATGGATTGGAAGAATAAATATTGTTAAAATGCCCGTACTACGCAAAACAATTTACAGATTCATTGCAGTCCCCACTGAAATACCAAGGGCATTTTGCACAGAACTAGAACAAATAATCCTTATATTTGTATGGAACCACAAAAGATCCTGAATAGCCAAAGCAATCTTGAGAAGGAGCACAAAGCCAGAGGTATCACACTACCTGATACTATACTACAAACCTAAGGCATTTAAAGCAGTATGGTAGTGGCATGAAAACAGACATATAGATCAATGGAACTGAATATATAGCCCAGAGATAAACCCATGCATATATAGTCAATTGATTTATAACAAAGGAGGCAAAAATATTCAATGGCGAAAAGACAGTCTCTTCCATAAATGGTGCTGGGAAAACTGGATCGCTATCTTACACTATATAGAAAATAAATTCAAATAGACTAAAGGTTTGAATATAAGTCCTGAAACCATAAAACTCCTAAGAGAAAACATAGGCAATAAGCTTTTGGACATCAAGCTTAACAATACTTTTTTGGGACCAGTTTCCTAGTCCAAGGGCAACAAAAGCTAAAAAACAAAACAAATAAACCAATTGGGATTATATTGAACTAAAAAGCTTTTGCACAGTGAAGGAAACCATCAACAAAATAAAAAGGCAACCTACTGAATGGGAGAAAATATTTGTAAAGCATACATCCAATAAGGGGTAAATGTCCAAAATATAAAAGAACATACACAAATTAATATAAAAAACCCAAACAACCAGATTAAAAAATGAGCAGAGGACCTGTGTAGACATTTTTTCCCAAGAAAACATTCAGATGGCCAACAGTCATTTGAGAAGATGCTCAATGCCACTAATCATCAGGGAAAGGCCACAATGGGTTATTACTTCACACCTCACATACAACAATGCTGTTTGATAGCACTTCTTTCAAAATTGGAGTCAATCCTCTCAAACTCTGTTGCTGCTGCTTCATCAACTAGGTTTATGTAATATTCTAGATCTTTTGTTGTCATTTCAACGATCATCACAGCATCTTCACCAGGAGTAAATTCCATCTCAAGAAACCACTTTCTTTGCTCATCCACGAGATGCAAATTTTCACCTGTTAAGTTGTTGTTGTTGTTGTTGTTGTTGTTGTTTTCCATGAGATTGCAACAGTCCTGCCACATCTTCAGGCTCTGCTTCTAATTCTAGTTCGTTTGCTATTTCCCCCATATCTATAGTTACTTCTTCCACTGAAGTCTTAAGCCCTTCAGAGTACTCCCTGAGGGTTGGGATTGACTTCTTCCAAACTCCTGTTGATATTGATATTTTGATCTCTTCCCATGAATCACAAATGTTGTTATTGGCATCTAGATTGGTGAATCCTTTCTGGAGGGTTTTTCATTGGCTTTGCTCAGATTCATCGGAGGAATCACTTATCTATGGCAGCCATAGCCTTATGAAATGTATTTCTTAAATAGTAAGACTTAGAAGTTGAAATTAGTCCTTGATCCACAGGCTGAAGAATGGATATTGTGTTAATGGGCATGAAAACAACATGAATCTCATTGCACAACCCCATCAGAGCTCTTGGGTGACCAGATGCATTGTCATTGAGCAATAATATTTTGAAAGGAAGTCTTTTCTGAGCAGTAGGTCTCAACAGTGGGCTTAAAATATTTAGTAGACCATGTTATAAGCAGATGTGTTATCATCCAGGCTTTGTTGTTTCACTGACAGAGCACAGGCAGAGTAGATTTAGCATGGTTCTTAGGGGCCCTAGGATTTTCTGAATGGCAAACGAGCATTGGCTTCAACCTAATGTCACAAGCTGCATTAGCACCTGACAAGACAGTCAGACTGTCCTTTGAAGATTTGAAACCAGGCATTGACTTCTCTCTAGTTATAAAATTCCTAGATGGCATCTTCTTCTGTTTGTTCTACATTGACAATCTATTATTTATTGTAGTCACCTTCATGAATTACTCAGCTAGATCTTCAGGATAACTTGCTGCAGCTTCTACATCAGCACTTGCTGCTTTACCTTGCACTTTTATGTTATGGAGATGACTCTTTTCTTTGAACTTCATGAACCAACCTCTACTAGCTCCAAACTTTTCTTCAAACTTTTCTGTTAGCTTCAAACTTTACAGCTTCCTCACCTCTCTTACCCTTCAGAGAATTGAGGAGAGTTAGGACCTTGCCCTGGATTAAGCTTTAGCTTGAGGGAGTGTTGTGGCTGGTTTGATCTTCTAATCCAGACCACTCAAACTTTCTTCATATCTGCAAGAAGAAGGAGTGTTGTGGCTGGTTTGATCTTCTAATCCAGACCACTCAAACTTTCTTCATATCTGCAAGAAGAAGTTTCACCTTCTTATCACTCTTGTGTTCAGTGGACTAACACTTTTAATTTCCTTCAAGAACTTTGCATTCACAAGTTGGGTAATCGTTTGGCACCAGAGGCCTAGCTTTCAGCCTATCTTGGCTTTCGGCATGCCTTTCTCACTACACTTAATCGTTTCTAGCTTTTTATTTAAAGTGAGAGACATGTGATTGTCCCTTTCACTTGAACACTAAGAGGCCATTGTAGGGTTATCAATCGGCCTAATTTCAATATTGTGTCTCAGGGAATAAGGAGACCCAAGGAGATGGAGAGAGATGGGGGAACAGCTGGTCAGTGGAGCACTCAGAACACAGATATTTATTTATTAAATTCTCCATCTTATATAGACATGGTTTGTGGTGCCTTAAAACAATTACAATAGTAACATCAAAGATCTCTGATCACAGATCACTATAACAAATATAATAATAAGGAAAAAGTTTGAAATTTTGCAAGAATTACCAAAATGTGACACAGAGTCATAAAGTGAGCAAAGGCTGTTGGAAAAATGGCACCAATTTGATCTGCAAACCACAATAAAGTGAAGTGCAATAAAACAAGGTATGCATGGATCTTAGTTAATAGTAATGTATCAATATTGGTCTGTTAATTTAAAAAACCCAAAACAAATTTTTCAAATAATGTAAGATAATAATAGGAATAACTGGGTGCAGGCTCTATGGGAAATATCTGGACTGCTTTAGTAAATAAATCAATCTGATCCAAATTTAAATTTTGTTTTCTTTATAGTAGTCTACTGAAAGAGTCATCATTTCTCTCCTTTAAATGCTAGAAATTCAGGGGTTTTTTTTGTGGCCAAAGATAATGTAAAGTTAGACTGTTCTTAGGGAGCTGTTGGGTTATTATTGAACCATAAGGATTTTTTGTTGTTGTTGTCAAATGTGTGTGTGTGTGTGTGTGTGTGTGTGTGTGTGTGTGTGTGTGTGTAGGTGGGGATGAGAGTAAAGTTTGTTTAATAAATTCATTTTGGAAAAATTACTATCCTTCTCAGAGAGCCTTAGATTTCAAATGTTTCAAACCTAAGTTTCAAGTTTATTCTTGTTAAGGAAAGACATTTAGTGTTAGGCACTTAGGTGTTTATATTTTTAAAGAGAATTCTTAAGGTATACCTTTTAACATAGTTTATGTATTCTCCTATAATTTTGCCTCGGTATAAAAGAGATCTTATGATGTGATCATCATAAGAATATTCTCAACCTAACAGAATTATTTTTTGCAAGACCTCTTGAAAATTCTAATTCCCTCACTGAATTGAAAATGCTATTAAACTTTATTATGACCACTTAGGGGTAACTTGAAATGTCCTTCCGAATTTTTTTTTCCCTATTAATGTCATGCTTTTTTTTTCTAAGAACAGAGAAGGTGTTCTAATGTTATAAAGACTTTTTCCCCCCTCTATAGCTATCTTATAGCCTGACTTACTATATCTATATCTGGAAGGGTAATACATTTCCTTCCAACCTCTAGTGGGTGAAGTTCATTTGTCTTCCAATCTATGAAAATGAGTTAACTCCTAATAACCTCTGATACTCAACAGAAACACAACTGCACTTTGGAATTAGTCATTCATCTTTATGTCATAGTCTCTTATTTGTCACTGCAAAATGGTTGTATAGCAGATATTCCACAGTGTCATGTACTACCAATAGAATTTCTTTGCAATAGAATTGTTTTAAAATCTATTATTTGATTTTGACCTGGTTAGCACAGATCAATTTTCCCCCCGTATGTTCAGCCTGGAACATCTAAACACAGCAGTCAAGTGCTCCATTAGCCACTGTACAAAATTGTGATGGACTTACTAAAGTTAGTGATAGTCCCAATTAATATTTCTCTGTCATCCTTAAGAAATCAATTTTTCCACTTCCCATCTCTAATTTTTTTGAGTAAAGGAGAATAGTGATTAGGTTTTAAGTTTTATTTTTCTATATTTCTTAAGTTATTTTTTACTAAATTAATGAAACCTCATTTTTCTAATATGTAAATTGATTGTTAGGATATAGTATAAAAAATCTAAAGTGCTTGGCATAGTGTATTATACGTAGTAATTGTTTCATAGATGGCAGCTCTTGCTATTTTTATACTGTGCTGTGCTTCTGTCCTGCTTCACATGCCATGTAAAATAGGTGATGGATTTGGAGAGCTATCTTCCACGTATATTATGCCACGTTTGCTCTCCTTGATCAACTGAGCAACAGAGGAGAGTGCCCCTTTTTTGGTACAGAATTCACTGAATATGAAAAGAGTTTGGCATTCTTATTTCTGGTGAAACAATCTTAATTCTTTCAAATATCTTTGTACGAGGTAAAAGTTACAAGCAAAATATAAAAGAATGATGTTATTTATTACTAACATAAACAGGCATCTTTGAACATCCTATGCTGAAATGACTGTTTAATACTGTGATTCATAGAAGCTCTCTAGTTCAAAGCAAATGCTCAAATGAAAGAGCATTTATTTTATTAGGCAATACTGATATGTCTTTTATTGGTTGGACTCTGGTAAACACTTGACAACAAATGGTACTTTACCCAAAGAGACACGTATCATGCATGCATCGCATAGTCTAACCACAAACATTAAAGGTCTATGTAACTGTGAACCTCAAATGGAAATACAAAAGATGGTTTTCACAGAATCATATACGATTCAAACCGATCTTTAAAAAATAAATGATCGTGTAAAGTTTAGGTATCTATAATAGCTTCCTATCACTATGTATGTAATGCAGATATTGTGGAGCACATAGAAATCCATTCAAAAGTAAAGTAGCAGGGGCGCCTGGGTGGCTCAGTTGTTAAGCGTCTGCCTTCGGCTCAGGGCGTGATCCCGGCATTCTGGGATCAAGCCCCACGTCAGGCTCCTCCGCTCTGCTAGGAGCCTGCTTCTTCCTCTCCCACTCCCCCTGCTTGTGTTCCCTCTCTCGCTGGCTGTCTCTATCTCTGTCAACTAAATAAATAAAATCTTAAAAAAAAAAAAAAGTAAAGCAGCAAAGCACTTTCACATTACCTTGTATTTGTAATTCCTGTAATTCATAAAAACTTATATTTCTTCAACAAACATTTTTCTAAGAATGGCCTTTTCTGTTTACCCCAGAAAAACTTATTATTTATACTTTTAAGGTGGTAGTCACAGCCAAACATTTTATTTTTGTATAAGTACTTTAGCCATGATTTATATATGAAACTTAGGAGGGCAAATAAAGTTTTAATCTCAATAGAAGATAAACAGTTTTCATCCTTCAGTTCTTCATACAAAAATATATTTCAAGAGGTAATATGCTCAACTTTGGAGGTTTAAAAATTTTATATTTCATTTTGTGACCCTATTAAGTTGGCTGTCTTTTATCTGGGTTGTCTAAAAGATGTAAGCTTAAGGTTAGGATTCTAGAAAAGGGTTTTGAGAAAGAGGAGGGAAGATTCAAGGACCCATTTTATACTTAAACATGGCTGTAAGTATTTTTCAAGTTCATTCAAATAGCCTTTCACCAGTACTTTATTCCCTACCAAAACATCCCCACAGACACCCCCCACCCCTGCCAACCATCTCATTTTAGTAGGTTTTGTTCATAGCAGGTTTCTCTTGCAGGAGTTTTCAAGGACAAGAGTTGGTTCAGTTAGTATAGTCTTAGCCATACTAGGATATTCACTTTGATTCTAGAGAAATTTCCTAATTAGTTTTCTGTAGTAAAAGTGCTAAGGGCTAGAATTCTCCTTATGAATCTTCCTAGAAATGGGATTCAGAAAGCATAGGGGACAGCATCCACACAGTCTGAGGACTCAGACAAGTGTTTCCTATCATAGAAATAGCTACAGGTCTACTATGATATCCTCAATTGGCCTGCTAGCATGTTAATGATAGACAGTGCTGATTTGCTACAACCCCGTTAATTTCACACATAAAAAGAACCATCTAGTTTTCAAAATGGAAAGCTCTATCTACTATAACATTATTTTGACGTGGTTGGTGATGGCAAACTTAAAAATTTAAAAATAAATCCTAAAATTCAGAGAGATTTTTAAATAATAGCATACACATAGTGTAAAAAAATTCCAAGGTGACCGTAAAAGACATAATAAAATTCAATTAAGTTTAGCTTAGTTTGAGAATCCTCCCCACCCTCCCACATAAAGTGGCAAAATGTACAGATAAGCACTTAATATAGGATGATGATGACTGTGTATTGAGCAGAAAAGTATCACCACCAGTTTTTCTCGACTGTCCTTCAACACTTCTGAATTTATAGGAAGGCAGACCAGTTTAGCTCTCAAAAGTGAAAATTTTCTTGATTTTCCTTCTTAAGTAAAAAAATAATTAAATAGAGAGAGAGACCGAAAACTACAGCCCACCAAAGTTTAATCATTAATAGTGAGTTCTTTGGTGAACTTAGGTCCTCATTTTGGAGTTTGGAATCTGACCTTTCCCCAAAGATAAACATGCTTGTTGCAGGTTCTGAAGAGGGTCACTCCCTCGCTGCCATCAGAAGAGTCCACTTCTCAGTGACTCCTAGCTGGGAACTGGATGCATTAGAGGGTAGCTAGTCAATATGATTCTCCTCGCTGTGCTTTTTCTCTGCTTCATTTCCTCATATTCAGCTTCTGTTAAAGGTAAGTTTATGTTTTTGCTAAACTTTAATTTTAATCATTGAGGGGAAAATTGTGTGTGTGTGTGTGTGTGTGTGTGTGTGTGTGTGTGTGTGTGTGTGAGTAGTGAAAGAGTTCCTAACCAAACCATCTTCAAAACTACATAACTTTGGAATATTCGTGAAGGCATGCTGGGGTTGGAATGAAAACCAAATTCAAATTCCTACATACATTAAGAAAACAGAGGTTCCTTTTAGTTTCAGCCCCTTAGACTAATGTGCTCCTTGCTTCAATTTCTCATTCATGGTCTATTTTTAAAAGGGAGAAAAGAAATGCCAGCTATTGTTACCTGCTGCTGTTGGTCACTCACTGAATGCAGCTCCTTCATTTGAATTGTAAAAGAGGATTTTAAAAAAAAACAGTTTTTAAATTTCCTTCTAGTTGCTTAGCAATGGAACATCAAGAAGAATTAGACCCAATGAAAAAGGCATTTGATTTGCCAAAGAATTATGAATGAAATGGTAAAGCATGCATTTAATTGCATTACCATTCAAAAGTAAGAATTATCATAATTGGTGAATTAAAGAAAATAAAACTACATGGTATAGATTTAAGAAATAAAACTTACTATCTTTGGATTAATAGTGTTGCTAGTTATAGTGTTTACTTTAAGAAAAGTTGATTTTAAAAAACACATGCGAATTGATACCTTTCAGAACAAACATATTTTATAAGGGATGGTTTCTAAAAGCTGAATGAAATGGATTAATATGGAATCTTGTTTTAAATCAGCTAGCATATAAACAAACTCCTTGGATTTCTAAATGTTGTACCTGATGTTAGATAGTCACTTTTAGAGTCTCTTAAGAAGAAACACTGTAAAAACCAATTCATCTAACACATAGCTTAGCATGATAGGCTCCAGTTTTAATAACTATGTACTCTAAGTGACATAAAACAATTCACTTGTAAGCTTCTAAATCACTTTTGGGATAACTAGCTTTTGATCATAAAATAAAATTTGTCTCAGGATTTCTCTTAAGAGACAATCTTTCTTATTGAAGCAATAAATGCAAGGGTAAATTTAAATTATTTCACCTAAACAAATCACACTTAGGTTCTTGAACTAAAGATAATATTTTTTTCACCAGTTTCTAAAGTGTTTATTATTTAAAAATACAGCCCTTATTTGGTATTATCTGCCAAATAAATTGTTGAGTATTTAAAATATGAGGGATTTATACACCATAATTTCAAATCTAATACCCTTATTATTTTGTGAAAAATTATTGAACTATAGTAGTTATTGTACACTTCTATTTTTTCCCACTCTATAAAGGAGAAAATCGGATAACTTGATGTTTTCCAATACATGCACTTATAAAGACTCTAAAATACACACACACACACACACACACACACACACACACACACGACATACAGGAAATACAGTTTAAACATGACAGATAGCTACAGTTTTTTGTGTACAAGCTCAGTGGCAACTCCAGAGTTTTAGAACCTGAAGCTTATGCAATTTAGGGGCCATCTTTGAGAAAAGATTGCAAAAATACCTTACGCTTGCAAATGTTACTGTAAAAAAAAGATATGGCATGTGTACACATTGCTAGAGTCCCCTTCCAAGACCTTGGAAAGAGCTTGGGGATATGAGGGCCCCAAAGCTTAAGTATCATTAGCTTCAATCTACAAGCTACGTATGCCAAATATCATAAATAAAAAGTAGAGGACTTGACAGCTCTCTCTACCTGGATGTGATAACTTTTTGTATTATGGTACCATGATTTCATTGTAGATTCCTTGCCCTCTGTAGTGATTGACATTTAAGAAACAAACTACTTGTAAAAGTCTATTTTAAAATCAGGCCATTATTAATTTTGGGATCTCATGTATCACCTCACAACCCAACTCAAACTTAATTATAAATGCAACTGTTTAGCAAATGCCCAGATCTGGGTGGATTCTGAGTGCAGGTTGGACTGAAAGAAGTAAGGGTGGGATTAGTATGTACTAGGGTCTACTTAGAAGAGATAGGCTGGGGCCGCCTGGGTGGCACAGTCGTTTAGCGTCTGCCTTCGGCTCAGGACATGATCCCGGCGTTCTGGGATCAAGGCCCACGTCAGGCTCCTCCGCTATAAGCCTGCTTCTTCCTCTCCCACTCCCCCTGCTTGTGTTCCCTCTCTCGCTGGCTGTCTCTCTCTGTCAAATACATAAATAAAATCTTTTAAAAAAAAAGAATAGATAGGCTGAGTGAATGTCTTAAAGACTCAAGTTTTCCCTACTTTTTTTCAATTGCATGGCGGATCTATTCTCAGTGCTTTACTCAGGTTTTCTTTATAGTATTTTTACTTTTGCTAACCCAGGCATGAGCTTTCTGTTTAATCTTCTAACTTCTAAACCCAAACTGTCCCTTCACTTCCAGTCTTTGTCTCCGTCCCTAGGCTGACCTACACGTTTCAGTCCATTCACATTAATCATCTTCCGATCTTTTTCCCTTATCCTTCATCCTACTCTTTTACTTTGTACCTTGTAGGTTTCTGTTGGATTCCTAAATCCCATTACCTATCCTTATCACTATTGCATATGTCTTTAAATCTCACCTTGAATTTTCCTAATTTTGAGAAATGCATATTTTAATATATTTCTTAACAGGTTCAAAACTGAGAGTTTTGTTGCTTTTAAGTCACTTCAAAATTTTTAAATGCATCTGAAGGGGTGCACGAAGAGGTTTTATCTAATCTCAGTTTCAAAAAGTGCCATTTTGCATACTCTATAGAGCAACATCCTAAGAAAGAAAGAAGTCGACAGTATAAATGGAATATGCTCCCATTGCCCAGTGTTGCCAGATCCCTGAATAACACAAAGAGAGAAATACTTATCAAAGATGGAAGAATAACAGGGACAATATTACAGCAGTCCAATTACTTGAATCCTTTTAGGCTTTATCTCCTGTTAAAAGAGGTAGCAAAAGGGCACGTGGGTGGCTCAGTCGGTTAAGCATCCGACTCTTGGTTTTGGCTTAGGTCGTGATCTCAGGGTCGTGAGATGGAGCTCCATGTTGGGCTCTGTACTTGGTGTGGAGCCTGCTTAAGATTCTTTCTCTCCCTCTGCCTTTCCCTACTCCCCCCCCCCTAAAAAAAAAAAGGAAAAAGATCTAGAATGAGGTCTAATTTTTCTGATGTTTTATCACTTCCAAATCATAGTCAAGAACTGATCTATAATATATTGTCTGTTTTCACATTCTTTTTTTTTTTTTAAGATTTTATTTATTTATTTGACAGAGATAGAGACAGCCAGCGAGAGAGGGAACACAATCAGGGGGAGTGGGAGAAGCAGGCTCATAGCGGAGGAGCCTGATGTGGGGCTCGATCCCACAATGCCGGGATCACGCCCTGAGCCGAAGGCAGACGCTTAGCCGCTGTGCCACCCAGGCGCCCCTGTTTTCACATTCTTTTGACTGGTAAAGTAAAAGGAAAACATGATCAACATGATACTTTGGAAATCTTTGAAATTTAAGAGAGGCTACCTTCCTACAAATTTGTCATTGTTGTTTTAACCGGAAGACACCTTTGTGTAGTCCACAAAACTTAGATCTCAGTAATTTAAACATCAAATTCTGCATTCTATCTGCTATGTTGGTTTGAAAGCAGAGTCAGCTTTTCTCAGCTTGTCATATAATGCTTACCTTTCAAAATTGCTGTCCTCACAGATAGATAAGACATGTATTTCCTTTATGTCCTCTGTGGAATTCAATAGGCATCATAAAAAGAAGGCCTCTCTGGCCAAGCTGTCTTTCCTGGCCGGAAATCCAATGTTTGAACTTGTAGCTGTGTCCCCAGGTAAAATGCAGAAGAGGTAGAGGTAGGGAGGCAAGAGACAGTCACAGACTTTATCTCCTTCAAGGTTTTTCCTGACTTTTTCTGTCTTCCGTATCTTATACCAGAGGTTCTGCCTGATTTGGTGGTTGGACACAGTCTGTTTCTGTATGCATACTCTTAGTATACCCACCTCCCACACTTCCTTCTCCTGGCTTTTCTAGGTTCTTATTTCTTGTCTCCTTATCTCCTTTCTTTGGGGTTTGTCAGAGCATATATCTTCACCACCCAAAACTTTCCAGGGGCTTCCCATCTCATTCAAATTCTAAGTAATGTCCCTCCAAATCTCCCTGCACCCATAGGTACCTATTTGACCTCATCTTTTGTAGTGTCTTTCACTTAATTCCAGCCTCTTTGGCCTTCCTGCTCTTCCTCCGTTACCCCTACACTGTGTGTGTGTGGAGGGGTTTGGAGGGGAAGGTAAAAGTGTGGGCGTAGGAGGGGGGGGGAATGCTTCTCCCACAGATATCCACGTGGCTAGCCTAAATAGCCTTTGCCCAAAATATTACCTTCTCAGGAAGGTCTTCCCCTCAGCATTCCCATTCCCTTTCTTGTTTCATTTTTCTTCATTAACATTTCTAATACTTTGTAATTTGCTTATATATTTTTTATTGCCCATCTTTTCCTCATTCAAGTGCTCCACAAAGACAGATATTTTGTCGGCTTACTAACAGGTATAACCTCAGAGCCTAGAAAAGTGCCTATACCCAGCAGGTGCTCAGTATATCCTTGTTGAATGTGTGGGTGAATCCCTAGCTCACTCCCTAGGAATGGAAAAGAGTTCAACCTAAAGGTTTAGATGTGTATAGTAAAGGAAGAGCACAGTCTCTAGAGCCAGACAGCCTGGGTTCAAGTCCTGGCTCTATCACTCACTGTCTGGGTAACCTTGGGCAAAATGTATATCTCTATGCCCTTCCCTTTCCTCATCTATAAAAGGAGACTAATAATGGTACCTACCCCATTAGGTTTGAAAGATTTGATCCTACTCCTTCACATTTCTTTGGGTTAAGTTAGGCTGAATTAGAGAGTGTGTGAACTGCTCCATATATCAATTATTTTGGCTCACTATACTATTTGACGTTAAACTGCCCCTGCCATATTAAAGCCTGTACTAAGATTTTATGTAGTATAACATTATTTCATTCAGGAACAGCTAATTTAAATTTACATATGTGTAGCCTTGGAATGTACCTTTGTGCTAAAAGTTTACTATAGTTAAATAAACTGTAATATATTTACTATAATTAATAGAGAAATTACATTGCAGGGGATAGCCTTTAAATATTGCCTTCTAACCCCTAAAATTACCTTGGCATTGATCTGTTGTACTGAAATGATATCTTAATTGCAAATGGTTTTTTATTAATTTTGTAAAACAATTCTTGGCTAACCCTTTACTTGAAATCATACTCATTATACCTCAGTAAAACTGGGGAGAGAAGAGAAATCATATTCATATAATTAAAAACATAATGATGACATTTCCTTAAAAATGTTCTATGGCTCAAACAGGGCAATATTTAGATAATCTGATTTTGATTAGGGATATAAACATTTCCTGAAATGGAAGCTTATTTGTTTGCTAGGTGTTCTTCTTGTTGTTCAAGTCTATAATTTCAGCAGATGGAGAATAGAACCATCTTTTACTTAGCAAATATTACTAAGTTCCCACTGGGCACTATTATGCTAGATGAGGAATGCTTTGATAGCAAGAAAGCATAGTCCCTGACCTGACAGGTACCTTGCAACTGAGACTTGAATTGTGTCACAATCTTTATGCAGGTCACACAACTGGTCTCTCATTAAATAATGACCGGCTGTATAAACTCACATATTCCACTGAAGTTTTTCTTGATCGGGGCAAAGGAAAACAACAAGACAGTGTAGGTTACCGAATTTCATCTAATGTGGATGTCATCTTACTCTGGAGGAACCCTGATGGTGATGATGACCAACTGATCCAAATCACAGTAAGTATCTTCTACCAGAGATCAAAGTTTGGATGTCAGCAAAGTCTTTGCGAAGTGTATCATTCAACACTTTTGTGGGCTTGGTTATATACCTGTTTTAGTTTGTTATCTATCACTAAAATAAGTATATCTACAGTTTTGAAGCTTTTTGCTAATCAAAAGTGATCTGGTCTGTCCAAGTAGTTGAAGCAAGCAAAAGAAGGCATATGCTGGTGGTAACTATAGCATGATGTCCAGTTCTATATTTTGCATTAATAGGCACATTAAAATAGAAATCATTTGAGATGTTCTAGGAGTGAGAAGTCTAGAATCCATGTCATGTGAAAAACAATTAAGACCACTCTAGTTGAAAGAAGAGATAAATTAGGAGCTCTCAATTTTTCTCAGTTCTTCCGTATAAGAGATAGAATTACCAAGGAGGAAATGAACCTGTTCTGTGTTCTTCCTGAGGTAAGAAACAGGTGCTGTCCTGCATGGCAGTGTTTAGTCAGTTATGATAATTTAGATTTATGTGTTAAGAAAGGAGGTCAAATTAGATGGCCTCTGAGGCCTTAAACTTTCAGTTTTAATATGTGGTGATTCCATATTTGCTTCCACGGGCCTAAAGCCAATAGATTTCTCTAGCAAAATCAGTTATTCTTCTACATGTTAGTGTGAAACAGGTACACAGGACAAAGATCTGTTCCCTTGTAACTGATAAGTAGTTGTTGATAAACTTTATAAAGAGGTGTCACTGTAATATGTGTACCCAGTGATCTTTGCTTCTTTGGACGTCTCTAATAGCTGTTGTGTCTTCCAAGTTGGATCAAAACTTCATCATCCACCTCTCTGAGCCATTTCTCAATAGAACTGTAAAGTACTCTACAGAAAACATTATGTACTTCCTTGTTCAGTAACCAACTGTTCATCTTTAATTTTGTATATGTAAGTGAAATACAATGGGTTAGGATTCCTTTCAAAAAAAAAGGTAAAGAAAGTGAAGAAACCAGGCAAACAGCAACAGTCAAAATGAACGAGGAGAGTGACTGACAAAAAAGAGCGACCTTCCAGTCATAATTATTGTAAACCTGAATTCACAGATTTCTTTAAGAATCAGTGTTTTTACCTTATTCAAAAACCCTATTTTTGGATACCTTCTCCATTCTTTTGAAGTTAATGGCTAAGTCCTATGAATCATGAATTGAAAAAGAACAGAATATATTATGGCCAACCCTGTTTATTGCTTTACCATTTTATTTTCTAAGAGACTGTGATGGAAATAGACATAGCAAGTTTTTCTAACAGGTTTCTTTCCGTGATTCCAGATGAAAGATGTAAATGTTGAAAATGCGAACGAGCAGAGAGGAGAGAAGAACATTTTCAAAGGAAAAAACCCACCCAAAATCATAAGAAAGGAAAACTTGGAAGCTTTACAAAGACCTGTGCTCCTTCATCTAGTCCATGGAAAGGTAAAAGTGATTTTGGGGGTCCCACATCTTTTTTCTCCTACTTCAAATTTTTCTTCCCTTCAGTGGTTATTATTTTGCAGTAATTATGATATCACTACTTTCATAGTAAACGGAACTTTTTCAAGAACTGATAAATAGAGATTGTAAATTAAATACTTCAGAAGTAAATCAAGGCATTGAATTCACTTATATTTTTTAGCCATTTGTTTCCCATTTTTATGAAAATCTTAATGGTACAACTAAGTATTTGTTTACTGAGAGGCATTCTTAAAAGGTATATTCCTTATTAGGTTAGGAAGGATTAGAAAGATATTATAACACACTAGGTCGTTACAGGTGATTGTGTACATTGTTCAGGAAAGTAGACAAATTATGAGACTGAAATGATCTAACTTAGATTAATGATATTGACTCATGAGAATATCAGTATCTGGCTAATGTACAAAACTGAAGCTTTTGAAAGGGCATGGCATTCCTAAGGTAGAGTTGATTTTTTAAAAAAGCACTTAGAGTTTATTTAAAAACTATGACTTTGAAAAGCATTTTGTATATTAAAGTAATGAGTGAACACTATAATATCCATTTGGAAGTTTGCTCAGAGAAGTCTGTAAGTGTGCATTACTTATGATTTGATTGTAGGCTATTAAAAATGGTCTAAATATGTTTGGAATTGAGACACAATTGTGATCAGTGAATTACTAGCCATTACATATGTGGGTTTATGAAAAGCATAGATATTATATTGACATACATAAAAATGTATCTGTAAAGATGAAAACTCAATTTTAGGTACCAAAGTAGAAAAACAGTAAGAGATCCTTAGAGTTAAAATGCTGCACATCTCCAAAATGTCTCTAGATTAAAATTTCTAGATTCAAAATAAAGGTGAAAGCAAATACTTTAATTATAAATTTCAGACGTGATACATTGTTAATAATGATGTGCACTTTTATAGAAAGTACTAAGAAGGGATTCTTGTGTTGTTAATTCTACAACCAAATATGAATCCCCTTCTCAAGAATGCTTCTCTTCTCCTCGTCAAAATACTTCCCATGCCTCAGGCTTTGCTCACAAGGCCCTTTCTTTTATAAAGTTTATATCCTTCCAACCAGTTGGAAATAACCACCCCTCTTTAAAACTTTATATTCCAGGCCCTCCCTCTCTCCTTCATGCCCTTCCACTCCCTTCTTCCCCAAAGCACCCAGAACCATGCCTTGCATCGACTGATTTGGTGTTCCAGGAGACTTTCCCAGCATTCTCCCAAACCCCATTCTCTCCTAGGGCTTATTTCTATTTGGTGTTTCTCACAGTATGTGGAAATTCTCTCTTTATTTGTCTATAGTCAGTATTCAGAGTAAGCTCATGGGCAGCAATTGTGTCTTTAACTCTGTATATTCAGTGCCTTGCTCATAGTGGGGACTCAATGAATGTTTGTAAACTAAAGGCATGAGCATATAAGGATACCTGGGGCCAAAATGAGTTGAACTTTGAGAATGGCTTTGGTTACTGTTTGCTTAATAATAGCTAAATCAGACTGGGCACTTCTTGTGTACCAGAGGCTGAAGGCATTACATGAATTATCTCTTCTATCCTCCTGAGAGCTCTGGGAAGGATCTTGTAATAGATGAGGAAACCAAAGTTAAGAGCAGTGAAGAAATTTGCTTAGGGTCACACAAGTGGCCATGGTAGAGGTGGGATTAAAACAGAATGTCTAATTTCAGAGGCTAGGTTGGAAACATCTACTTATACTGTCTTCCAGCTATAAGGATTTGGGGAAGTACCACCTCTCTGGTTGACTTGTAATATTCCTATTTTATCCTTCAATGTATCTATTAACTCACTTGATTTTCATATGGCACAACAACATGAAAACCTGTTTTTTTTCATCTCTGGCCTTCCAATGTGGAAAGACACTTGAGCCCATAAAATATTAGTTGCTTTTATAGTTTTAATGACAATCTACCCTTTTATAGCCCCTTGCATAGCAGTTGAGTACAAAGTCTTTTGTTACACACAAAAGGACTCGGTGCCCTCACTGTTCAAAGGCTGGGCTGGAGCTGCCACATCATTATTTCGGTGACTCCAACATGCCAATTCTGCACGAGCTGTGATCGTAATGATTTACGATAGTCTCAGGTTAAAGTGCACGGTGGTATCTATCAATGATATGACAAAGTACTCGTTGGAAAAAAAAATATGACCCTGGAGACTAAGAAGCCATGTGGAATTTTCAGCCACATCACTGTCAGAAAGATCATTATTTAAATGATCACTTCAGTTTACTATGAGAGGAATTATGAAAGGAAAAGCTAAACTGCTGATTGGCAGTTTTTTTAAAAAATGTGTTCTACCCCAGACTCAAATTCAGTTTTACCCCCTGAAATTTCTGTGATTTCAAGGATGCTCAGCAGCATGTATTTTTTTTGGCCTTCCAGAGCCCTGTTTTAAGCTCCTATATTTACATTATAAAAGAGAGCCCATTAAAGCACTCAGATGCATATTTATTGCACATCATCCTTTTTCCACGCCCACTCATCTTCCCTACACAGGTGTTTGGGCATGGCTCCAGTTTTGTCTACAAATCATAGGTGAAGTTGGAAACATGACAGTTTCCTGGTTAAGTTGATTATCACTGACAGGCAAAAGATGCCTCAAGTTATAGCATGGATTCTTTTTTTGGCCTGAAATGCTAATCCAATTAACCGGATAATTACCAGATTTCCATTTCTGGTTTTCACTGTCAGTATTGATTAAATTAACCTCATGGCTGCTGAGTTGGCCCTTTATTTTGTGTTGTTTCTAGGCATTGATTTGTTCTCTGAATCTGGCAGTGTGGCTCCTTTACATGCTGAACCTCCATAAGGAATCCGACCCCTTGAAAACCTTCAGTTCTTCTTATATATCTTCACTTGTCTGTTTTCCAATGTGTCATTCCCTAGCTATACTCTGATACACATCAAAGATATGTTTAGAGATACAGCTCCAGCTAAGTAATTCAATAAAATGATTAGTCTGTGTGCTGGGATTCTTTTTGTTCATTTTTGCTGTTTGTGCCAGTTAATGGAATTTTGCTTTCTCTTATTCTTAAAGAATGTGTAACTTAAGGGGATGTATAGAAGCATTTTTTTCCTAAGGAAAAAATATGATGAATCCCTACTGATTCCAAGACAAAATTGGCCCTCAAAATTTGACAGAAAGAGGCACTGCATCTCCTTTTCCACAATTCACCCATCTTCCTCTGTGTTTGGTTTCCTTGGGTTAAAGACTTAGTTTGTAACTAGCTGGTGTCACTGTTGCTTTCCGGAAGCTGTTGGCACTGTGAATTTAGATAAGAGTCCTGTGCTCTCAGATGTTCAGAGCTCATTTCAGAACTGAATGAAGTAAATCAGCTTTATAGCCTGAATGTAATAAAACTTAACTTGGTTCCTGTTGTGAAATAATGAATTTAAGATTATTGCTGTGACAGCCACATGGACTGAACTGCAAAGTTCTGACTTATAATTTTTTTTAATTATCGGGAGCCTGCTCCATTCTAACTGTTTTGACTTTTAGCTAATATAGATACTAGAGCCGTCTTTACTTTGAATCTCATCGGTCTACACTAAAACAACAGTATTTAGGCCCTAAAGATAGCAGTCATACAAGTGAGGAAAAACAGATTTGTCCACTTTTCTAGTTTCAGGGAAACAATAAAAATTAATAGAAGAATGAAAAAAAAGTCTTTTTATGTCTTCTAGTTTACACTGTTCAATCTGTTAGGGAAAACAAGTTGCTAACACCATTTTCTTAGAGATCTAGCAGTCAAGATCAAAACTTGATCCATAGGCATGGGCCATTGATAAAAGAGCATTTAATCTTTTCTGTAGTCCAAAGATTAAATCAGAGAACTATGTTTCCTGAAATTTTAAGTAAAACTTTCTATAAATACTTCGGGCATATTTTATAGCCTGGAAGGAAAGTGAGAATACTGATGACCGTACAAGTATTTTCACCATTTAACGGCTCCTCTTTGCTTTCTGAGGTACTTAAGACTCAGACCACAAAAGTCACAGGTCATAGGCTATGCATATTGCCACTAAGTGTGTCTGGGTTTAAGCGATCCACTTAAAACCTTTACTAATCTGGAGATATACTCACAGAAATTTGAAAGTGAAGTTACACTGTAAGTCTGAAAAGGAAAGAAGACCCAGTTAACAAAATAGAACATCAGAAACTCAGCCTTGGATCTGAGAAATTGCCAGTGATTTGTTTGAGAATATGATACCATGGATTTTCAGACGCTGAAGTCACCATCCCAGTTCCTTTTTAACCTGGACAAACACAATTCCAACATTTATAGGTTCATTCAGTATAATGACTAAAATTGATTGCTGGATAAAGTACCTAATAAATTTGTCACTAGGCAGAGTATATGTAGAAAATAAAAATAGAGATTTGAGGCACTTGTTTGGCTAATTCAGGCAAAATATTCTTTTCTAAGGTGTGAGAGAGTTTTCATATAGGTTGAATTGTTCAGATTGGTATTAACTGAATTCATTGCATAATTACTGAACTTTCTGTTTTACTTGAGAAATCATGGTTGGTTTTAAAGAGAATAGGAAGGCATTCAGGATATTTCCAATAGGAATGCTCAGCTATAATTACCATAGACCTTGGGAATTTTTATAAGGAAGCCTCTACTTCTAAATTGTGTGAGGTGTTTGGAGTTAATATAGGGTGAAAAGTGACAGACCTCCCAGAAAATTCTCTTTGTATTTTTATTCTTGTTCCTAAACATGACCTAAATTATCAAAATGGTATGAGACATCGTTATCACCCCTGGGCCTATAAATATCAAGGATCAAACAAGAGCTAAGCCATTGACTATTACAGACAAATCACAGTCATCCTCCTCATTTCAACCTCTTTTCCTGCCTTCCGAAGGGACTCAAAGCAGTGCCTGTGGCAGGCCATGCAATGGTAGCAATCTCAACCTCAAATTTTCCAACCATCTCTATCTCCTTAAAACCAGGGTCAGTGTGAATGCTGGAGGGCCAGAAAGAGTGGGCGTTAATTGGGGTCATGCGTAGGCCCTTGTCATAGCCCTTAGAGGCTGTCCTAGTTTATGAGTGTCAAGTATGGTAATTGCCATTCTCTTCCAAGAACTGATTTCTTTGTTATTTTAAACATTGGTTCATTTTTGTTTCAAGTAGAGTTATAGGTAGGGAACATATTCATATGTTCAAAGAAAATATTCCTGATTTCTCTTCCTTGGGCAATCCTTCTTGCTTTCACAGAAATCCTAGTCTAAATCAGGGCACTCTTTCCTTCCCTAGGCTATGCCCATCTTGTTCAGAGCCTTAATTATCTGTCTCCCAAAATTTCATATTCTCATGGTCTAGCTTCTTAGGAACTTAAATAACATCTTTTCACAAAAAAGAAATCCCAGCTTTGGAGTAACAGATCTCTGTCTCCCAGATTGATGGGGGTGAAAATCTGATCTTTCCTGCTAATTATTTAACCAAATTGATGAATGATGCATTTTTGCTTCATGTATGTTTGTCTTTTTCCCCCCCCAGATCAAAGAGTTCTACTCATATCCAAATGAGCCTGTGGCCATAGAAAATCTCAAGAGAGGCCTGGCTAGCCTATTTCAGATGCAGTTAAGCTCTGGAACCACCAACGAGGTACTTACTAATATTAAGGATCCAGAATATTATTTGTCAATAGTTACCAAAATTGCTCATATGGATTTCTATTTGTAGAAATTCAGTAAAACTTACTACTGTGGTAATGCTCGGAAAAGGTGAGTAGTGTGATTAAGTCTCATTTACATGTGAAACAGAATTGCCATTTACCCCAATTCGTACTCAAATACAGGGTGAAGGAAATTAGAATCCATTATACTAAGGAGACTTATGGAATGACTAAATGATAGAGATGCAGAAAACGTTGGGGAGCATTTCAGTGGCATCACTGTACCTCACGGTCCCATGGGGACCTTATTTAAGATATGGATTCCCTGGGGCGCCTGGGTGGCGTAGTTGTTAAGCGTCTGCCTTCGGCTCAGGGCGTGATCCCAGCATTCTGGGATCGAGCCCCACATCGGGCTCTTCCGCTGTGAGCCTGCTTCTTCCTCTCCCACTCCCCCTGCTTGTGTTCCCTCTCTCGCTGGCTGTCTCTATCTCTGTCAAATAAATAAATAAAATCTTTAAAAAAAAAAAAAAGATATGGATTCCCTGCAGAGATTCTGATTCGATAAATCAGGGAGGTCCTGAGCATCTGTATTGTAACAGTTTTCTCAGACAGTTTCGATGCATTGTCAGTCTGGGGATCCAGTGGTCTATACCAACCCCCTTCATGTCACAGATGAAGAAAGTTAGGTTAAACTAGAGAAGTTAAGTGGCTCCCCAGTATCCCACTTTGAGTCAAAGGCAGAGCTGAGTCTGAGTACCTGTTCTGAATTCAGCCATGGAAACATCAGGAGCCCCAGTTTTCAGGCTGCTTCCCACTGGAATTTAAATGGTCCCTGTGAAAATCCCAAACATTGTATTTTCACTTTTCTTTTTAGGTAGATATTTCTGGGGATTGTAAGGTGACATACCAGGCTCATCAGGACAAAGTGACCAAAATTAAGACCTTGGATTCATGCAAAATAGAGAGGTCTGGATTTACAACCTCAAATCAGGTATGATCGGTATCAGCCTCTTTAAGGCATCCAAATAATTACATTTTGTAAAGATTAATTTAAAATGATAGAAGAATAAGGTAACAATATAATTTGGGAGCATTTATAATTTTTAGTTTAGGGTATTGTTTCACATAGTACCAAATGAAAAGGTTTATTTTCATATGTTATAAGTTTGTGTGGTGAAGGGAAGGTATTAAGAGGAAGCTCTTATGAAGATTAGAAGAGAGTTTGCTATTTGGCTTGATTCAAAGATAAAAAACTGATTGTTACAATGACAAATGTTTATTTATTTATGTATTTATTTAGATCTTGGGTGTCACTTCAAAAGCCTCATCTGTCACTACCTATAAGATAGAAGACAGCTTTGTTATAGCTGTGTTTGCAGAAGAGACACATGCTTTTCGGATGAATTTCCTACAAACCATTGCAGGCAATATAGTATCAAAGTAAGATAATGATGAAATTTAAATTTCCTTTCCTATTCTTTGATATATTATTATATTTGGTTTTAAAATATACATGTTAGAAGTGTTAAATGTATGTAGGAGATATATATATATATATATATTGCTTCCTCATTTTGACTGTTAGCTTCTTGAAAACTGTGATTATGTCTTGCTCACCTTTAGTTTTCACATCATCTACACTAATATATGGCATATTTTTTTTTAATTTTTTAAATTTTTTTCTTTTCTCTTTTTCATTTTCCATTGTCACATGGGTTATTTATTTTATTTTTATTTTTATTTTTTAAATTTTTTATTATGTTATGTTAGTCACCATACAGTACATCATTAGTTTTTGTTGTAGTGTTCCATGATTCTTTGTTAATATATGGCATATATTAAATAGTTTTTAATAGAATTTCATTTAAAATTGTATCAATCATTTATTAAATAGATTTACATTTTAAAAATGCAAACTACTTGATTCATTCTAGTTTATTTTCTAATTTTTCTGTCAGATCTTTCCAATGATAAGTTTAAAAAGTGGTGGCATTTGCATGTTCTCTCCTTGAGATTTTTGTTGTTGGTGGTGTTAAGAAACACATAAAAAGTTCCATAGTAAAGTGATATGACAGAATTTTTGTATTTTTGGTTTATAATACCATATTCAAGCCCGTTATTTCAGTGTGAGAAAATTTCTCTGGTCAGAAGTTCTCAGGGGCTTAGGAACTAGAACTTTCAAATCTAAGACTGTATGTCATTTTCAGATTTTAATTTAAGAGACTTCCTAGCATTAAATGTATTCTATCTTATGCCATCACTTGTCAAATGATTTCTCTTAAGTAGCTCTAATAACAGAGCACAGTGGATGCAGAGTCTTGGGAAAAGTGCCTCAAACCATAAATGCTTGAAAATTTTTTTGAAGTCTCATCTGGATAGAATTTTGCATTTTACTTTGCACCATATCGTTTTCATGTATTTTCATATAAAATAAATATTTTAAATTACTAATCAGGTCTATCAGGTTTCCACTGCCCTATAGCAAACCACTCCCAATTTAGTGGTACAAAAAGCAGCAGTCTTTTTACTATTCTCTCTCAGAATTCTGGGTCTTGCCTTGGCTCAGCGAGGAATGCCTTGTTTGGTGTCTGTTCTGCAGTGGCAGTCACTGACCAGAGCTGGTTAAAAGGTTGCTCCCTCACCTATTTGTTATCTGGACTGGGAAGACTCAAACTACTGAGATTCCCCAAGCATTTCTCTTTATCAACATGTGGGCTCTCAAAATGGCGGCTTCAGGGAGTCAGACTTTGTACATGGCAGCTCAAGTCTCCAAAGGGACGTGCGCTGCTGGCATTCCAGATGAAGGCTACATTTCCTTTAAAGATTTAGCCTTAGAAGTCACATAGTTTCCTTCCACTGTCCCTCTCTTAGTTGGGGGAAATCACAGAGTCCTCCCTAGGATCAAGGATAGGCATGCAGACTCTACCTCTTGACGGGAGAAAGACAAGGTTCTGAAAAAGCATTTCAGGCAAAAATATCATGGAAGGCATTTTCAGTAAATAAGATTTCTTAATAGTCTTAGTTAATAAGTTGTTGTGTGGATGATATTTTCAGAAAGCAGGGCTAAATTTAAAAGAAGTGACATCATATATCTTCTTCAGCATCCAAGCAAGTTTTCTTCCCTATATTCTCTTAAATCTAGACTTAGATTTTCAAACCCTTGAGTAAAATTGTTGTTCCAGAAAGATTTTATAATTATCTTGAGGTTTCTGCTACTGAGATATTGCAGTTTGAAAGACATGGACTTACATAGTGTGAATATATTAGATCTGGTTTGCCAAAAGGATGGCAATCAGTAACTTGTTCACTCAAAAGAAAGCTGCTAATGTGATATTTCTCTTCTTCGCTTGTGCAGGCAGAAATTAGAGCTGAAGACCACTGAAGCAGGTCCAAGTCTGACACCCGGAAAGCAGGTTGCAGCCATAATTAAAGCAGTTGATTCAGAGTACAGGGCACTTCCCATTGTGGGACAGGACTTCCAGAGCGAGTGTAAAGGATGCCCTTCTGTAAGTGTGAACAACTCCGTTGTGTGGTCAGATAGGGGAATAATCATGGCTTAAACTTCGGTTTTTCTTTTGTCTCCAGTGGAAGCTTCATTTAATTCTTTGAAGAATGTTTATAAAGAGCTACCAGCTACCAGTGAATTCTAATGGCTCTAGCACTTAACAATATGCACCCAAGATGATGTGTAATCCAACAATAATTAACAAATAATTACTGTCCACTCATTTCAAATTAAAAATGTTATGGCTTAAGGGCTGCTTCTGAATAGTAATACCTAGAATGCAGTGGGGGATAAAGGGCCTAATGAAGTTTTGGGAAAGCATGTAGTGTCACGAGCATGGACAGGGATCTGAATCCTGAAAGTTCTACCACTGAGTAGCAGTAAGTCCTCAGGTGAAATATTTTACTGAGGTCAGTGTTCTGAGTATTGCTGTGAGGACTAAAAAATGATACCAAGTTCTCTGCTAAGTTAGGAAACACTTCTTTACCATGCCCCAACTCCCCTACAATTCCAGACAGAAATGAGATAGCACATCTCCAAGGCAAACTGTAGATCATCATAACATTTTAAGTCCAACAAAGAGAGCTTTCATTTATCGCATGAATCAGTTGTGTTAATGGCCGTTGATAGGACCTTCGGGTCTAGCATTTCCTAATACTTAGCCTTTTGTCAGGAGAGCAAACCCTTGCTTCATGCTCTGTTGGTAGCTACCAGAAAATGCCATTCCCTTGGATATTATTGGTATTCAGAGAAGTAGAATTATCAAGAACTAATATCATAATTTGCTTAAATTATGCCTGCTTGCTAATTTCTCAAATTTACCAAAATTGAACTAGGGGAAAAACAAAAAGAGAGAATCGTCTTTCTCAAATTGTATTTTTTTTTACATCTTTATTTGAAATATTTCTTTTAATTTTACTATGTTGGTCACCATACAGTATTTCATTAGTTTTTGACGTAGTATTCCATGATTCATTGTTTGCATATAACACCCAGTACTCCAGGCGATACCTGCCCTCCTTAATACCTATCATTGGGTCAAATCCTATTTTTTATTTGTTTTTCTTCCATATATCATAATGTTCCAGTGTAATTTTCAAATGTGTCATATGAAGGTGGAAATTGTTTAGGGAAGTGACTGATGAAACCAATCATCTTTTTTAATGCTATGAACTATTAATTTCTCTCCCTGCTGGTTATTAAAAATTATAAGCCATTTTAGATTTTTGATAATTACTTCTTCATTATTGTAGGAAGGGTTTATGTCTTTGAGGAATTGCTTTCACAATTTCAATACACTGTCACCGTTGCAACCTTTAAAGAAAAAAAATCTGAATTGACACTGGTGTGCTCTCTGCCCTCAGAAATGACCCAGTAGATCTTAAGCTAAGAATAGCTGGAATTTTGCTTTGGAATATCCTCTTAAGATTAGATAACCAAAAAGGATTTGAAAAAGAGAAAATATGTGTCTATTGCTTATTAGAAGGAGTGATTAATTTAAATATTGGTAGCATCCTGATTACCCCAGAATTAGAGAGCTGAAAGTCACTAATGGGATTAAAGACATTATTTACAACGAGGGGAAAAGTGGTAAACTATGAAAAATCAGTTATTTAGCATATTTCAAAGCCAGAATATGTCCCTAATTAGAATTATTTACTATTGTTAAAATCATAATAGAATAACAACAGTATGAGAATTACCTTTATCTAATACTACTCTACTTAACATGTAAGTAATGGGGGCGCCTGGGTGGCTTAGTCGTTAAGCGTCTGCCTTCGGCTCAGGGCGTGATCCCGGAGTTCTGGGATCAAGCCCCACATCAGGCTCCTCCGCTATGAGCCTGCTTCTTCCTCTCCCACTCCCCCTGCTTGTGTTCCCTCTCTCGCTGGCTGTCTGTCTCTGTCAAATAAATAAATAAAATCTTTAAAAAAAACATGTAAGTAATGAACAGTTCAGGCCTCAGGATAGCTAAACATGACATTTCATAGAAACAATAAAGAGATACACTAGGGAGCTCAAGTTATTTCGAAGACTGATTTTCAGTGAGGTCGCAGTACATAAGAAACCTGACACAATTATTCAGCAGTTTATTATTCCAACACCTCCAGCTGTTATCAGAAATTCTGCACAGTTGCGGGATGATCGTCAAAGCCTGGCTTAGGTATAATTCCCTTGGTGTAACGAAAATGACCTTATAGGTCCAGAAGCCTCGGTTCTCTGAAGCTAAGTACTAACAGACCAAAATGGTCCTCTCGCAGAGGAATCGCAAACAGAGTGAGCAGGCCTTTATGTTTGTCTCTGAGAGTCACAGGAGTGTGAGAGGGGCATGTGGCAATCAGGGATATGGACGGTAAGATACAAAAAGCTTCTCTTGCTTGTCAGTTACAAGGCAAGATTTCTTTCTGGGGAGAACTTCCCTTGACAGTGCGGCTGTCCAGAATCCCGAATGGAGTGTGAGCCTGCTGCCGTGTTTCTTTGCAGCTCGCAGAGCACTGGCAGTCAACCAGAAAACACCTGCAGCCTGACAACCTCTCCAAGGCTGAGGCTGTCAGAAGCTTCCTGGCCTTCATTCAGCGCCTCCGGACTGCAAAAAGGGAAGAGATCCTCCAAATCCTCAAGGCTGAAAGCAAGGAAGTGTTGTAAGTTCCCGAATCTGGTGCAGGGCTGTCTGTAGAGAAGCATTTCTGGGTTATTGGTTTCTTATTAGCAAGAAAGACCCTTTAACCAACTGCCCAACTTCCAAATCAATTACTGCGTTGTTTATGCATTTTCATCAAAGAGTTATGCCATGATACAGTAACTTAACAATTACTTGACCAGAAATGTACTAAAACAAGGTTTTAGCAGTGACTCAGAATGGACATTTTTGGAGTGTTTCTGAGTTTAAATCAAGTCTAAATTGGTACATACATAAGGGAGGGCAGAGCTTCATCTTGACACCATGATGCATGTGCTGCCTTCCTGTGTTTGGACCTATTAATTTACATTTGCAAAGACTCCAGAGTTGATTATAAAAACAAAAAAAGTATGACTTTTCAACTGAAAAATGTGATTTTATTAAAGATCCAGTGATCATACCCATCAAAGCCATTTTTTATATAGAAAATTGATAACTAAGGTAAATAGTCAAAAGAATCTAGAAAAAAGAAATCTGTGCATTATTTGAATGTTTGCTGAAAGTGTGATTCATTGACATGCATAATAGAATTAACTTAATTCTCAGATTTACTTTGTAAATACAAGTGGTTTTTGTTTATATAACCCTAATGATAATTACCCTAATGATACAGAAAATAGCTCAATTAATTTGACAGTCAAAACTAGCCATTACCATAATCAAAAATGGAAATTGGCCAACTTACACACACACCCACATACACATACCCACAGTACCAGTAGCTGTAGTCACTGAGTTCAAAGGACTCAATTCTCCAAGAAGGAAATTGAGCTTTTTTTTCAAGAAGTCTCTTTATTCTTGATTATATTTGTTATTTACTTGCCTTGAGGACATTTTAAAAATTGATAGGAATTCCATATGACTAACCAGAGTTGGTTGCTTTCTTCAAAAATTAAATATTTAAACCAGAAATTGAAAGGTACACAAAATCAGAGATTCTCCGACTCCTGTTTTAATCATAGAACTTTAAAATATATTTGTAGGGTGATTTGTCTTTATAGGAAAGGCAAAGATACTGACAAGAAAAGTTTAAAAATTGGCTATTAGTTTAGAATGGAGATTGAATTAAATTCTAACCTTATTTGTATCCTAAAAACCTTAAGGTAGCAATTATTTGGATAATTTCTTGATGTAGTTTCTAAATCAGATTACAGGTTTCTTCTGCCACCCCGAAGTAGAGCCTTCATATGAAACCTTTTGTCACCCTAAATGGTGTAAAGCAAAGAATTACCATTAATTTACATGGAAAATTTTTGAGGATTTCCAGACCAAAAAAAAAATAACCTCTCTTAGGTTTTTCTGATACTTTAGGACACATGTTGCAAATGGATACACGAAATAAATTGAGATAAAGCCCAGACACTCATAGACACAGTTCTAAGCTATGGTGGCCTGACGCTGAGATGCTGAGTGTAGTTCTCTGGGAAGGGGCTTGGTGGGGCCACACTCGCTGCTCAGGATGCGCACTGCCTCCATAACGGGCCTGCTGCAAAACATGTTGAATGCTATTTTGCTTTTAACCTTTTTTTTTTTTTTTCGGTAAAAGCGGAAATCCTCTTCAGATTTCTTTTGGTTACCAAAAACAGGTACTAATGTAGGGCTTTTGTAAAAGCAAAGTAGCCTAACACAAACTTTGGAAAATCAGAGGATACTTGTATTTACATAATATTGTACCATATAATATGTAACCCCATGTAGCATAGTGTAATGGAAGGGATACTAGGATGAACTAAAATCAGAAGACCTAGTTTTTTTTAAAGATTGATTTATTTGAGAGAGGGAGAGAGTGAGCAGGGAGAGGGGCAGAGGGAGAGATTCTCAAGCAGACTCCCCACTGGGCAGGGAGTTCCACACCGGGCTCCTTTGCAGGACCCTGAGATCATGACCTGAGCTGAAATCAAGAGTCAACACCGAACTGACTGAGCCACCCAGGCATCCCTGGAAGTCCTGGTTTTTAATTTTGACCTCCAACACTGTATAACCTTTGAGCAAATTGTTTATGTTTAGCCTCTCCAAGCCTCACTTTCAACATCTGTAAAATATGGAGAATAATTCCTTCTAGTTATTGTAGCATAGTGGAAGACAGGGTGGTGGAATGTAACATTTCCCAAAGTGTCCATGTTTGTATCCTGTAATTTGCAGAATATTAACAAGTATGCCAAGAGGAAAGAATTCTGTGAGCAACTGAGTTGGAAAAATGCTGGGCGAAACCAAATTGAATAGTTTTCTTGGCTGCAGAAATTTTCAACATCTTCGATTGTAAATTATTATATATGTTTCCTTAAACATTTTCTAAACTTAAATAATCTTGAAGATCACTTTCCTTACAGCATTTTGTAGGACTAGAATCACATGGAAAATAACACTTTGGGAAACACCAATGTATTTAAGAGAGCATGGATACCAGAGTCAGAAAAACCTGAGCTCCAAACCCAGCTACACTTAACAGCTATGGGGCCTTGAACATCTCTGAGTCTGTTTCCTCATATGTAAGGGGGAATTAAACTGACAGAGGTGTTTCATGGATTAAATAAAGGAATTGTATTAATAACAGCATATATTTATTGAGTGTTCTAAGTGCTCTACATAGATTATGTAATCTAATCCTCCCAACAATTCTAAGGTAACTACTATTTTTGGCCTCATCTTACAAAGAAATGAAAGCAAAAGAGAAGTTGCACACCTAAAATTTCTGGTGCAGTACTTGCGTAATAGGCACCTACTAAGTACTCTCTTTCGGTCTCTGCGTCATTCACTACTGGGTTTTTGTTAGGAACAAAATGATAGAGTGCAAGCGTGTCCTTTTTTTGAAGTACAAAGCACTAAACACATGTATGGTGTGTTCATATGATGTGAAATAAACTTACATACATAATGTCCATATTCATTAGTATGACAACTAGTTTCAGAAATTTTACCATCCCAGACTCAACCGGATTCCTGATGACCGGTGTACATAATTAGAACTTGCCTATAGGAGTTCTCGGTCCACATAGCCATTATGGTTGAACATTGAACATGAACATGGTAACTATACCATGGTAATTTTTATTTTTAGAAGAAATGAACAACATCTTCTCCCTCAGATATATATTAAAGTTAAAAGGATTTCCCATCTTTTCTTTAAATAATACCAGCTGAGTTAAATTAGGCATTTGAGAAATGTGTACATTTGCAAAGCTAATTAGACAAAAGAGAATCAGTATTTGAGACCATAACTCTAATGTATCACTCATGGAGAAAAGAATTTGAACCTAATTTATAATTTTGCATGTATAATTTTGACATATAAATTTCCAAATTATGTTTGGCCTTAGGCTATTACAATAAAATTAGTTTGTATATTCTGAGTATACATTGAATTAGAGAAAGAGGTATTAAAGGAGAGGTTTAAAATAAAATAGGGGGATCTTTTTGAGGAAGTTATTATTTTGTGTTTGTTTATATAAAAAAATTTCACTTCTTTAGGAAACTCTAATCAATGGAAAGTCTGTGAATGGTAGAGATTTAAATAATTCCTTAAGTCCACTAAACATTGATATCCATGACTCTCCCTTTTTTGTAGACCTCAACTGGTGGATGCTGTCACCTCTGCTCAGACTTCAGACTCATTAGACGCCATTTTGGACTTTTTGGATTTCAAAAGTGACAGTAGCATTATCCTCCAGGAGAGGTTTCTCTATGCCTGTGGATTTGCCTCCCATCCCGATGAAGAACTCCTGAGAGCCCTCATTGTAAGTCAAATGAACACTGGGAAAATAAAGTCTCTCAGCTACTAGAAAGTTCATTAAGAATCCAGGCAGTAATTGGATTATTTTCTATCCATTAATCCATTAACTATAGTAAACTGTTTCACACAGTGTCTTCTTTACAATTCCTCTAAGATAACATAAGCGGCATTGTAAGGAAATTTAAAGATTATATTCACCTACCATATGATATGATATAGAACAAAATTTCAGAGGAGATGAATTTTGGTTATGCTTCAAAAATTGGTTTTAAAGGTTTTCTTTTGACTTCAAAAGTCTTCATGGCATTTAATATACAATACGTTGAAGAGATACAATTCCTCCAATATTAAAAAAAATTATGTTGGAAACAAACGCTAGACTTCTCTTGGATCCAAGATTCAAAAACAAAATGTGCACTTATCCACTTATGATCTAGTGGAATAATTTATAATCTTTTTGGAAAATGGGACCATTTGAGGACCTGATAAAAGCAAAGAATCTCCTCTTCACCCATATGCAAAATTTACAGACTTTTTTTGGTTCACTGACCCAGTGAACCCAACCCATAAACCCCTCAGGAGTTCATAGACCCATGTAAAGAAGACCTGGAGAGGAGAGATTCTATTAATTCTTCAATTCGAAGTTAGAAAGTGAATTTGTAAGTGTCCGCAAATCAAAATTTTCAATTTGCTATATAAGAACATAAGAACATTTTCCTTAGACATAGATTACGTTGCGTCTTAAAAAACATTTCTAAAAATGTCCCTTGGAAATGTTTAAATGTTTTGATAACCTATTTTATCTCTGTTTGGCTAATAGAGTAAGTTCAAAGGTTCCTTTGGGAGCAATGACATCAGAGAAACTGTTATGATCATCATTGGGGCCCTCGTCAGGAAGCTGTGTCAGAATGAAGGCTGCAAACTCAAAGTAAGTGCAAATCCAATCTCATGTATTATATAGTTCCAAATCATTCTATGTCATACTCACTGAGCTGCCTATCACTGGCACTCCTGATTTCCCTTAGCCTACTCCACTTTCCCTATTTCATAGCAATTATTGTCACCTAACATACTTTATAATTCAGTTATTCATGACGATTATTGCTTATTTCTCTCTCCCACTGAAAGGTAAGATCCATGCAGAAATGAATCTTTGTCTTGTTAACAACAATTGCTTAAAATAATAGCCGATGCATGATAATGTTTAACAGATACTTGCTAAAGAGTGTGAATAGTCTATTAATCCCTCACCATTATATATTTATTGAATGCCCACTACATATGTGGCTTTCAATGGCATGTATGGTATAGTTCTTTTTCTTAGGAAAATATTAGACTCTAGGGCTGTCTCCTAGAGGAGAACTATTTTTTTTAAAGATTTATTTATTTATTTTAGAGAGAGACAGGGAGTGAAAGAGAGTACGAGTGGGAATGGCAAAGGAAGAGGGGGAGAGAATCCCAAACAGACTCTGTGCTGAGCATGGAGCCCTACAGAGGGCTTGATCTCACAACCCTGAGATCACAACCTGAGCAGAAACCAATGCTTAACCGACTGAGGTGCCCTGAGGAAAGCTTTATAATAAGTGTGGTTTGCAGTTTTGAGTTTTGATGGAGAGAATTTAGTTACTTCTAATTACCTAGAACTTTACATTTTCTTTTTAATTTATTTGCTCAAAGCTTCTCCATTTGTCTGAGTGGACTATTAATTTTCACATCTTTCTCATAAAAAGCCAGAAACCTCACTTTGTGAGCTTAACTAGATATAGAAAATCCAAATGGATTAATATCCAACACAGCCTATCTTTCTATAATGCAAATAGATTAAAGAAGCTGAATATATAAAAAGTCTTTTTTTGGTCCACATTTATAATACATCCAGCTTCTAGTCAGCATTTTTCTTCTCTCTCAAAAAAGACATCGCTATATTATTTTGCTTGCTGAGTGCTTGCTCTTAAAAATAATAGGGAGAACATTCTTGAAATAGTGTCAAAAGAGGCAACCCATAACTAGAATGTAAACTAAGTATGAAAAAGATTACTAAAAAAAGAAACAGCGTTGAAAATGTTTGAACATCAGCCTAGTGAGTTCTGGCAGAGATCAAATTTGTATTACTACTATGACATCAAGGTAGTTGACTTCTAGGACTTCGTACATTTTTTTCAATTTCATAATTATTTGAATAGCTGATTTACTTCAGTGATTATGTATCAAATATCTTAGCTAAAGACAACACTCATATATGAAAACATCCATTCAGCAGAATTTAAAGAGCATCTACTCTGTGTTAGGTGTGATGTTAATCCCTTAATATAAAGATGCAAAACATATTCTGCCGTCCTCAAAGAACTCCCAGTCTATTTATCAAATACAAACAAAAAACAATATCGAAATACAAACAAAGGGCTTCAAGAATACAGACTATATAGCAAACAGCAAACTATTCTGTTAGGGGGTGCTGGGGAAGGTTTCACCAAAATAGTAATATTTGAACTTTGTCTAGAAGAGCTATTTGGGTGAAGAGATGAAAGTATGGAATGAAGGACATTCTAGGAGAAATACAGCAATGCATGAAAGTCCTGAAGTCAAAATGCGTCTGGTATGCCTGAGAACAGTGAGAAATTCTGTGGAGCTGGAGCACAAAGCATTCGTATTTGTGGGGCAGACGGGTGAGAGTGGAGCTACAGGAAAGAAGGGAAGAGAAAAAAGAAGTTGGATCTTTATTAATGAGAAGCTAAAGAGTCTGGCCATCACTCCATAGAAAGAAGGGAGAACAGTGCATTTTTAGGAAGATGAATGAGATACTCAGATTTTTTGTTGTTGTTGTTTAGAAAGAAGCAGAGTGTAGGGACTGGCTGTTGACTGGATTAGAGCCTGCAAGATCTGATTGGAAATATTTGCAACAACCAGACAAGAATTAATAAAGGTCTGAATTAACATAGAGGCAGTGGGGTGAGAGAAGGAGACAGATTCAAGAGTCATTTAGGAGGTAGAGTTAATAGTACTCAGTGACTGATGGGATGTGGGGAGTGTGAAAGACTGGTCGGATTCCAGGGTAGGATACTAGGTGTGGTGATGTCAAGCACTTAAGCACGGTTTATAGAATCTAATTTGGGTTTGGGAGGTGGGTAGAGCTATGAATTTGTTTTGGCCATGTTAAGTTGAAATCCTCTGGGCCACCAAGTTGAGTTGTCCAAAAGACAGATGGCCATAGCCACCTGCAGCCCAGGGTTAGGGCCAGGAACAGGGTGGCTGCAAACTTGGGAGAGAGTAGAATGCACATGAGAAGGAAACTGAACAAAGGATTAAATGTAAAGTTTTGCTGAAAACTGGATAGCCAAATTCTCATCACATCTTTAAAGTTAACTTGCAGGTGCTTAAGACTATCCCCTATCACTGTCATTCAATTTTGTTAATGTTTTGGGGGAACTTTTTAAAAAATGCATCTTTGAAGATTATTAGCCACCAGATGGATTGTTGTAAATGTTCACATTTGTGTTCAACTTTCTGCTGTGGAATATTCATCTACCTGTAGCCTAAATCGAAGACATATGAATAGAAAGAAAATGATGTATTCTCAGCAAAAATTTAGGGTATATCCTGGGCATACAATACTTCGACTGCCCAAAAGGTACCTGCCATCCTATCGAGTGCTGAAGTTTTCAGCATTTACTAGCGTGAAAGCTCTCGCCTACCCCGTAGCAGTCGGATCGGCAGCTAGCCAAGTTTACTCACTGAGTACAAAGCCCCATATTTCTTTTTCTTCTTAGTTTTTTGTTACATTTTGACCTCCTTGCATCCTAATTTCATTTTTCCCCAAATTTGTATTTGAAAAAATTCAAATCTACAGAAAAGTTGCAAGAATTGCATAATTCCATGTACATCTGGGTATCCTTCACCTAGATTTGCCAATTTTTAACATCTTGCATATTTCCGTTATCTCATTCTGTTTTATCTCATTTTATTTGTATTTTGATTGAACTGTGTGAGAGTGGGTTGCAGACATCTGGCATTTTACCCCTAAATGCTTTTACTTCTTATTACGTGAATACTATTGCATCTAGGCCCTTACAATGGACAAAATACATACATCTATACTTACTATACGGTGAGTTCATACTGCTATCTCTAATTCCAGTCCAATGCAACAAGCTTCTTTCTCTGCTTCCATTCCATTCGTTTATCTTCCTTCTCCTGCAGTGAGAACTTTGGTGTTCAAGAGCGTGCATATGCTGATTCATGTGGTCAGTCCTAAAGCACACACAAAATAGTTTGGGAATTGCTACACCAGTGATGCTACAAAAGTCAGACTAAGTAAAGTTTAAGACTTCATCGCAGTTCTTGTTTTTAGAATATAGTCTATAGTTGTGTACAGAGTTCTATATTCGGAAGTCTCTTGCATCAAGTCTTTCTATTCTCTTCTGTTTGATTATGTTAGCAGTTTGATACGCACTTATGTTTGTTTGTTTCTGTTTGAATTCAGTTCTGGCAATCTTCCATCCTTATTGATTTAATTTTATTTCTTGCATATGTGAAATATTAACATGGTCCAAAAGTCAAAACTACATTTTAAAAGCATTCTCAAAGCGGTCCCGTTCCCCTTCCTAGCCCTTCCACCCATTCTTACCTGCCTCCTCCTCCATGTACCCGTTTTCATTAGTTTTTGGTTTCTCCTTCCTGTGTTTCTTTTTGCAACAGTAAGCAGATGTACACACATTTTTTCTTTCACAAAATACAGTATTCTATGTATACTCTTTTGTAGCTTATTTTTTCCACTTAACAATATACCTTGGAAATCACCCCATACTGGTTCTCAGAGATCTTCCTCACTCCTTTTCATAACTGCCTAGTACTCCACTATGTCTATGGACCAGTGTATTCAGAGTCTGCTGCACATGGTCATGAGATGGTTTCTACTATTTTGCTATTATATATCATGCTGAGATGAATGATCATAGGCATATTTTTTCTTATTGTTGGAGATGTAGCCTCAGGGCTGGGGTTGCTGGAACAAAATGCAGATATCTTAGCTTTTGCCAAATTACCTTCCTTAGGAATTGTATCGTGTTATGCTTTCCCCAATAATGCATGAGAATCCCTATTTCCCCATAGCCTCAATAGGAAAGTATGTTATCAAACTTCTGAATCTTTTAATCAATCTGATAGTTGAAAAATAACATTTTTCTGATTATAAATGAGATTTAGTACCTTTCCTTCTATTTGGGGACCCTTTATATCTTCTCTCACCCCCTATCTCCCTCTCTTTCTCTCCCCTACTGTATGTGTGTGTGTGTGTGTGTGTGTGTGTGTCTGTGTGTGTGTCTGTGTACCTGCTGCCTAATTTCAGAATTTGCAAATTCTATAGATGAATTAGACCTTAGGGATCGTTAAAGATGAATCTGAAGCCTCTAAAACATACGTAGTGGCAAAGACCAGAATCTAGACGTCCCTATTTGTAGCTTGCTTTTCCATTAAACTACTACCTTATACTCAATTCTTTTTTTTTCTAGGCCGGAAAAAGGGGCCTTTTTTAAAGAACATAGTTAAATTAAAGTTAAGTTAAAGTACCTAACAAAGTATTGGCCACATAGAAGGTATTCAAGAAAGATTTTTTGAACTGCATGGCAGCATTAATCAAATTTGGCTTTAAGTGGAAACAAGCACTTTTTAAACATTTAGAACAAGACCTTATGGTCAAGTTCTAAGTACTTTCACCAACCGTTACTTAAGAAAAAGTGTGTGGCGTCACTTAGTTGCCGTCTAATTGTTGCACTACAAATTCAATGGACGGGCAGTTTTATGAATAATCAATCACAAGGGAATTTTTAAGAAGGCTTTATACATTCAGAATGTGTTCAAAAGTAAATATATCTATTATTAATTATGCTCATTGCTTTTTAAGAATATGTTAATGTATG